>NC_133216.1:3987532-4295032 GCF_040436345.1 Pagrus major | reverse complement strand
ACACACTGAAACACACACACTTGCTGACACGGTTGTGTGTGCGTGTGTGTGTGTGTGTGTGTGTGTGTGTGTGTGTGTGTGTGTGTTTGTGCTCTTAAAGGAGCAGGTTCCCCAACTATAGAGTTCTGCTTTGTGTAGAAGTGGCATTCCCTTTAAGGAGGAGGAAGGTGAGTGCGGCACACAAAGAGCCTCATTGATGAGAGAGAGCGAGAAAGAGAGAGAGACACTGAAGAGACACAGAGAGAGAGAGGGAGGGAGCGAGAGAGAGAGAGAGAGCCAGTTGTGAAATTGCATTTTTTTTTTTGTCTTTACAGACCCCCAATCTCTGGCGAGGGGACAAAGGTAGCCCTCTGGGACCCCTTAACCCCTCTGTCTCACACACACACCTCCTTCACAAAGGAGCTGGTTCCACAGCTGCCCCGAGTCCCCCATCCCACCCCACTTCCATTATTTTTAATCCCCCAGTGAAAGCTCCCCCAATTTCCCCCGTTTCCCAACACCCACACCCCCGTACAGGCCCCGCCCCTCACCCCCAGCGCCACCATCACCCCCTTCATCCCCCATGATTAATCCCCCTCCCTCTCCCAGTCTGAGGTCCCACAAAGCCGTCAGCTGTCGTATCGTCTCTCTGACACACCGGCTGGACTCTCACTTTAATTATGAAGCTCTGAGCCTGATTACTGTGCGTGTGTGCATGCATGTGTGTGTGTGTGCGTGTGTTTCAGCATGTCAGGCTGCATACTGCATAATTCTAAGTATCGTACAGATGTGTTGGTGTGTGTGTAGTCAGAGGTCAGACAGACAGACAGGACAGGGTTGGTCACATGACTGGTGGATTCCCACAGAGAAGGGTGCTGATTGGCTGATGAGTTGTATGACCTTTGACCCAGCAGTGATGACAGGTTGATATTTACTCTGTCAACCATCTGACGGCCTCATTCTTTCTTTCTGTCTTTCTTTCTTTGGTTGATTTCTAACTTGCTTACTCTTCTTTTTTCTCTTTCAATTTTTCTTGACTTCAAAGAGTCTTTCCTGGCATGAATATTGACAAATATTCACCACTGCCTGCATTTCTTTCAACATATGATCTCAACAAAAGAAAACAGAAATAATTGGCTTTGAACTGTATTTTAGAAAAGTAATATTGAGCGATGCACATTGATAACCGGGCATCAAAACATCTCTTTCTCTTTGTGCACGGTGTTCACCTTAAAGAAAACCACTCTGCCACATTTTATCCTCCTCTGTTCACAGTCTGAGTGTTTCAGTCCTTTCATGTGTGTCACCTCATCAATAAACTCGAGAATCGGCGATCTGTAAAAACTCTGCTTTCATCTCCCGCCAGCCTGCAGCCGTCTGTTGTTTCCGACGTCGTGCCGTAAATCATACAATCATGTTCCATATGGTTGTCATTAATTAAGATGAGGTCACACTTCCAGGCAGGCCACACCCTCCACGCTCACATGCACACTACGTTATGGTACACACTCATGTGGCAGCGCACATGCACAGTGCACTGATACTTTGTAGAGAGCGAGGCATATAGATAGAGGCAGAGAGAGGGAGCTAATTAGTGTTTTAGCTGATTGCTAATTGCCACTTTCTTCCGCCTACTTACCCACAACACTGAGACACACACACACACACACACACACACACACACACACACACACACACAGAAGTAGAGGCATCTT
Source organism: Pagrus major (assembly GCF_040436345.1). Taxonomy (NCBI): domain Eukaryota; kingdom Metazoa; phylum Chordata; class Actinopteri; order Spariformes; family Sparidae; genus Pagrus; species Pagrus major. The sequence continues at coordinate 4,293,338 of NC_133216.1, read as the reverse complement.
CTGTTCCTGTTTTCATCAGACTTGTCATTTACCTCTAATTACAGACATGTCCATCATGTTATCAAGACACATCGCACGTACTCGGCCTCCTCCAGCACATTAAGGGTGAAACTTTGAGCCCAAACGTTGATCTGATGAGCGAGCAGCAGCAGCAGCAGCAGCAGCAGATGAATCACCTCTGTGACTCTCACTGAGGTTCCTGTTGCACTGCGGAGGATTACGCTGTGTAAAATTCAAAGTTTTTATGTGCTTTTCTCAGCTGTCAGATGGCGCGCACACACGCACACACACACACACACACACACACACAGTGACCTGGCAGAGTTTCTCTGGAGGTTTTGAGTTACAGTTGAGCTCCACTGTTCAGACTCTGAGAAGGATGAATGTACAGAAGAGAGTGATACAATGAATCTGCCACTTTGCTTCAGTTTACAGCTTTAAGTTAATTATGAATATTAACCTGTGCAACACCTTTCAACGGATGCATTCTGATTGTTGGTTACTCAACAATTACTCATTAATATTCAATGAAATCAGATCACAGTAGGATCATAATGTGTGAAATCATGTTCTCAATGTTAATGAACTTTTGTGTGCGAAAAATGTGAGTTTACCTTTTTTTAATTCTTGTGCACAACAGTTTTGTCATTAATGATACATATATATCAGATTAGGGCTGTTCAGAGTTTCCCTACACAATTATTGTGGCAAAGCATATTTACAATAACAATATTAGTAGACAGAGTCTCTCCTAACTGTAAAACAGCGTACAAAAAGCACGACTACACTCAGTTACTAGTCAAAAGGCAACCAGATGAACTCATTAACAAAAGATGCTGTGCTGGAGTAATTACACGATATCAATATTTAATTTTGTAACATCATAGTTATCCTGAATATTACAATATCATGAGACCCCTATCTCAGATATATTGTTGTTGACTGTCAGTGATAAGATAAGATGATATATGACATATTTATGGCAATATTGCAATGTATCTGTGTTAAGGTTGTCATGGTACCAGAATTTTAAACTTCACTACAATACTAGTATAAAAACAGATACCCGATACCTTTTACACATCAAGTAGAAAATGTTTTAAACACTTGGTAATGAAAAAGTATCTATTGTTTTGACAACCTTAATGTTTCAGGATGTAGAGCATGAAAAATTAAACTAATCAAACTGATTGCATTACATCACACAAAACTCTTCTTATCCCTTTAATAATTAACAACACACAATTTCAATTACAGCTGGCTGCGAAAAAATTAATTTAAAACAGAAATGTGTAGAATAACATCATGATTAGATGATATCAGCCTTACACTGATATAGGATAACATATGTTGTGACAGTGATGTCGTGATATGGATTTCACATCTGCCTTCATACAGTTACAGTAGATGGTTTTAATGAGCTGAGACATCTGAAGCTGGATAATGGAGCTGCTTTAATGCAACAACAAGTCTGCTGTTGACCGATGAGGATCAGAGCAGGTGGCACTACTTGTTCTTCTCTAGTTTTAAATTCACTAAGAGAAAATGGAGCCGAAGCTTTCACCTTCATTTTCGCTCTCGCCAGTCAAAACTGTTGTCGTTGACGTGTGACGACTTTGGATAGAAGTCAGGAAACAACTTTTGTTGGCCGACGGTCTCGCTGACGGTCCACACTTTCCCTCCGTTCACACAGACTTTAAAGAAACAATCCGACTTCTGCTCTCTCGTTAATCAAGTTTCTAAGAGTGTAAAAGTTGGGTTAGAGTTACAGTACGAGTCCTCCGCCTCAGCCAGAGAGTTTTATTTGCCTTCCCTATGTTGGATTTATGTCATGTTGGAAGAGAAGTGTGCACTCGAGTGGTTTTACTCGCAGCGCATGAAGCAACAAGTCGGCAGAGTTCATGTGTAGTTGAGGATGTTTTGGTGCGTTTGAGGCTCTGCACAGTTTTCACTTTCTCAGGCTACGTGTCCTTAGCATAGAGCCAAGTTCCAGCTCTCTCACACACACACACACACACACACACACACACACACACACACACACACACACACACACACACACACGGGCATACATGATCTCAGAAACATGCACACACACTCACACACACACACACACACACACTCTGCAGTCCCAGCTGTAACAAATGGGGACCAGATTGTGTATGATGATGATGATGTAAAAGACCAGGCATGCTGGTCTCCATGGCTGACGAGCTTTGTTGAATAAACGTTGAGCGTGTGTGTGTGTGTGTGCTGGTGTGTGTGTGCTAGTGTGTGTGTGTGTGTATCCAGAGGGGTCAAACCCTGATCCACGTGCCATGAGCTATTAAACAGCTCTCTCTGGTTCCCTGTAGAATTCATCATATGGTGCTGCAGCCAATCACAAGCCGGCGTACAGAGGTGATAGAATGTGTTTCCTTCATTGTACTTTTTTCCTCTCTTCGTCTCGCTGTGCACTCGTGTTTGATTATGTTACAAGGAGATGAATGAGTAATGCAACTTTGAAAAGAAGTCATCTTGATTTGATCTGTGTGTTGCTGCACTTTTAAACAGAAAGAAAGTTCTACTCAGCACTTGGATGGACTGTATCGGTCTGAAAGTTGGTCTAAAAAGTCTTTAAGTCAAACTCTTCAGTTACATACAGTCCTCTTAAGTTTGCATATGTGGTTAAAATGTGCAGAATTGGCCTTTAACACTCATTACGGGGTTAATGGATGTTAAGTCTGGAAATTAGAAGCACTTATCTGTTGCTTCCTTCAGGGGAAGCCTGACTGTGAAGTTTTTTCCTCATTATTATGTGGTCCAGTAAAACTCAACAAGCAGAGCAGGGCCTCCATTAGCCGCGCTGCATGGCACATGTAACGTCATGATTTGGGTGTTAAGGGGACAGAGGATTGCACGGAGGGTCAGGTTCACACAGCCGGCGCTCTGCAAAGTTGTGAAAACGCTGATAAAGTGAGACGGGTATTCTCATAAAGCAGCAACTCGACTCCACAGACACACTGACGGCTACACGTTGTATCTGTGTGTGCGTGTGTGTGTATGTGTGCGTGTGTGTGTGTGTGTGTGTGTGTGTGTGTTTCCAAGTAGCATGAGTCAGAAGACAAAGGGTGTGTTCAGCTGGGACAGGCAGAAAGAAAGAGAGGAAGGAAATGAGAGGAAGTGAGAGGAATGTGGAGTGATAGAGTGAGAGATGCGACAGCGTTTTCTTCTTTCTTTACGATGTAAACAAAAGCTAAACATGTTTTTACTGCTGAGGAGCTGCCGTCTCATTTACTGCTGACCTCCAGAAATCATGACAGACTATGGATGAACTTCTTGGACACTGTCTTGATCCCAGTTAGCCTGCGCTTTTATGAACTGTGCTTCAGACCCACGCAGATGTTTACCATTGACTGTAGAAATAGCGGAGAGCGCCACCGTGACGTCACCCATAAGTTTCTGAAGAACCAGAATGAAGCTCAAAGTGGGTGGTGCCATCTTGGCAGCGTCTGACTCTGCGTATGGACTAAGAGGTGGAGCGTGGGTGAGCCTCGTTAAACAAGCCCATCTAGCTGGAAGATACCAGGCTAGCTAAGGTTAACAAGCTGTCTGTTATCCTGCAGTGACTTTTCTTTTCCTCATTTCCTCTCTGTACGCTCATGAAGTACATTTCCCTCCATTCAGCAGTCAAATAAAGAATTACAGTGCATTACAGTGGATTTCATCACTTCAGCAGCTCGTTGCTGCAGACGATCCGAGAAGTGAGAGTGAAGATAATCCACTTTTTATATCAATAAAAAGAAAATTCACCCTCATACAGATGTCATGAGAGACAAAAATAGTTTTTTGTACCAGGCTGTAAATGTCAACATGGGCTCTCATGGGGATTCACTTGCTTTTGGAGCCTCAAGTGACCATTTGAGGAACTGCATTTACTTCCACATTGGCCTCATTTTTCAGACCTGGAGGTTGCCACTTGATGTTTACCCAGTAGGGTCGGTCGAATGAAAAGACACAATTGATAGCCTTTGCATTATGGGATTTGTCTGATCTGTTGGTTTAGGAGCTTGACCCATATCAGGGTGAAAGTCTGGATGTCTCTGGGATTTGCTGCGTCATTACGATCGCTCTATTTTCGATCGTGAAAATCGCTTCTATTTACGAGAGTGCAACATTGAAACGCAAACTCTTTCGAGTCAAAATCATTTTGTAATTTTTAAGGCTTTAATCTGAAAACACAGTGTATAGTATGTCATTACAACACTGCAGCGTGTACTGAGGCTCAACCAGTGAGAGAAACTAAAACATCAATCTGTAAAAGATCCTCCAACTGAGAGAGAAGAAATGATCTCAGGGGAACAAAGACATGATGAAGGAAAGAAAGGTGTGTGTGTGTGCGTGTGTGTGCGTGTGTGTGCGTGTGTGTGTGAGGGAGAGAGAGAGAGAGAGACAGAGAGAGAGGCTGACAGCAGTGTTGGGGCAGCTGACGGGGTAAAGGGGCAGTTGTAGTCACATGGGGAGCAGAGATGGATTTGGGGGGATTTGAGGCTATAAGAGGGTGGGGACGGGGAGGCTTAGGCCAGCTGACACCGTCCACATTACACACACACACACACACACACACCAAAGCCAAAGATAGACATATTGTATATGCAGACTAATAACGGACAAAAATACAGAAATGAATACACAGTTTGGCTTTTTGCCCTGAAAGACCAAATGTGCACATACAGCACACACACAGGAAACACATACTGTTACACACATACATGGACACACACACACACACAGAAATGAACACATGTAATCACACCTCTCACACACATAGACACACACTGGCGAAGTTGGAGGGGAATGTTTAGATAACTTTGAGGCTTTGGGATGCAGGGAAGCGTGGGTGATAGAGTAGAAGGAGTGGTGTGTATGTGTGTGTGTCTGTTTGAGTGTGAGTGTGTGTATGTGTGTATGTGTGTGTTGGGCAGGAAGACAGGTGTAGCTCCATCAGGGCAGTTGTGCGACACCAGATACCAACAGGGGAGATAACGCTCAACGAGTGAAGGAAGGCAGAGAGTATCAGAGCTGTGTGTGTGTGTGTGTGTGTGTGTGTGTGTGTGTTTGTGTGTGTGTGTGTGTGTGTAACCACATGCATGATGCCACTAAAGCCAAATACACACATACTCAGAAGGTCAGAAGGTGCAGGAGGTCAGTGTCAGGGCAGATTTTGTCCTGGGAGTCTTCCACTGATCCAAAGGTTGGTAGTTCAATCTCACCACAACGCAGTGAATAGATACAATATCACTTGACTTTTCCTTCTGAGGGATGTTTTGTGTTCTTCAGTGGGACAGATATCTTGATTATAAATATGTAATAATGCGGTTTCAACACCACCATGTTGTAGCACAAGTGAGGTTCTCTTTTTCTGATGGACCAAGAAATGAGTAGACTTTACCACTGCGTCACTGATCGGTTAAACACAAACCTCCAGACGTTGTGACACTGCTCATTCATACTCAACTGGTTGCCACAAATGTCAACATGAAGACCAGAAATGAAAAATGTCCTATAACCTTCTCCCTCCTCCTGAAAAGGAGTGTCTAGAACAGAGAGCTGGCACATAACACAAATTAAACACTTGTTTGCTATTTCCTTTCAATTTAGTTACGGCAGAAAAACTGCCAGAAAAAACAACACGCAGCAGTAAATTACAAAGATTAACACAGTGACTCAGTGGTTGTTTTCTTGTCAGGTCCAAAAATTATCTTAAACACCATCTTGGTCTAATTGGTTTAATCCTCTCTGTTCTTCAGTGGAAACACTGATGCACTAAAATGAGTTTCAGCTCCCGATCTGGTCTCTGCAGCAGGGAAAAGGAGAAGTAAGCAGAAGAAAGAAAGAAAGAAAGAAAGAAAGAAAGAAAGAAAGAAAGAAAGAAAGAAAGAAAGAAAGAGAAGATGAGGAGAGAAAAGATGCGGAGAGACGCTGAAGGAGAGAAGAGCCCGAGGTCAGAGAGAGAGGAAGAAATACTCCTTTTCTTTCTGTCACTTCATCATTCAGTGACGGTCACTTAGTGTGTGTGTTTGAGAGAAAAGTCTGCATTTGTGCTTATGTGTCTTCATCTGTGTGTGTGTGTGTGTGTGTGTGTGTGTGTGTGTGTGTGTGTGTGTGTGTGTGTGTGTGTGTGTGTGTGTGTGTGTGTGAGGGTGTGAGTAAAATCAGAACAGCGTTGAAGTCGTTTGCGTCGACCAAGAATTCACACGAGGTCCAGTTACTGCGCAGGCCCTCCGAGGACACAAACGAGCTCTGTGTGTGTGTGCGTGTGTGTGCGTGTGTGTGTGTGTGTGTGTGTTCGTAGAAGACAGATGAGTATGCGGGTGATTAGGTGTGTATATATAGTCGCCCGTGGTTACACAGTGAGTGAGATGTGTGACTTTATAGAGAGCAGAGGAGCTGAGGCGAGTGTGTGTGTGTGTGTCGGCGTTCTTTCCATAAGTGTGTGTGTGTGTCGCCATTTAATGACATGACACAAGGATATGTGTGTTTGTCTTTGTGTGTGTGTGTGTGTGTGTGTGTGTGTGTGTGTGTGTGTGTGTGTGTGTGTCCATGGGGAAGACCCAGTCGAACACGTTTATTACAGCTGTCCGTTCTCATCGCCACAGTCACTTCCTGTTTAAACTCAGTCCTGTCTGTAACATTTTGTTTCACCTGCACACGTTTGTAACACACTTTGTGTGCTCACATTGTGGAGACCCTGCTCCTGTTTGTGTGTCAGTAAATCACTGAATCTTAGAGTTTGGTGTTGCTCTTGGGTTTTGCCTCATTCACACAAACGGATTTATTATTAGCCATGAGAAAGTCTCATGGCTCTCTGATCCAGAGGCTTGTGGGCGTGTTTACATCTTGTTTGCATGTAATTGATACACTCAGCTCCGTCGTTTCTGTCATTTTTTTAAGCAAAAATGTCAAACAATTCCTGGTTCCAGCTTCTTTAATGTGTGTATTTACTGTTTTTCTTTGTCAGTTATGACACTAATTGAAGAGTCTTTGGGTTTTGGGACTGTTGGTTGGACAACAAAAGCAATTTGAAGATGTTAGTTTGGAGTATTTTTAAAAATGTCTTTAAAGCAGCTGAATGGAGCTTTTATTGTGTTGATTCTGGCGGCCCCTGTGGACAGAAGTGGTAACAGCATGACTGCCTATTGCGTAAAGATCTTGATCCGGCTAACGAGTGCATCGGTTCTGAAAGTGAGCAGGTTCTTTCCTCAGGCTGTGAGACTCCTCAGTCCATCCTCAGCACCCCGCCATTAAAAATAGATTTCATTTTACGACTTGTCCGACCCAGATAAGATGGAATCGATCCGGCAACGGGCATTAAAATAACTTTAATAACTTTGTAGAAATAGCCTTCTTCTTGCTGGTGGTCTGATTTGCTCAGGTCATATAGAGGTGATATTTTTAAAGTAAGACTGTGTCATAACCAGTTTAAAGTTCCTTGTAGTTGGTTTAACATTTTAAAGGCAAGGCAATTTATTTATATAGCACTACTCAGACATAAGGCAATTCAAAGACATGCAATAAAAACAAAAGCAAGCCAATAAAAAGTTACAGATTAAAGATTAATCAGATTATCAGATTAATTGATAATGAAAACAATCGTTTGATGCAGTGTTTTACCTGAGCCATGTCTAAAACCATCAGCTCCTCCTACATTTTGTTTAAAATAGTAGTTTATATAGTAGAAAACCAATGTTTCATGAAGGAATCAGAGTTTGATTAATTGTCGTCAGGTTGTTGCTCCCGTGTCAGACGACGTTTGACAGATCTTAACTTGTTCTTATTGTCACCTTTGGCACCAGTCAGCCTTGTGTATCTTGTGTATCTTGTGTAAAAGAGACATTATAGTTAAGGTCCGACTAAGGGACAAAATGTGTGTGTTGAGTGTTTTTTTGGGCTTTGTGGTCTGAATGTTTGACTCATTCAGACCACGTGGACTTATGAAGGAAAGTAGAAATCATCTTGGCTTGCCTTTAAAAACAGCAGATGAGACGAAGCTTTATTGTTTCCAAATCTTAGTTAATAAGAGCTCAAATCCTTTAAGTCAACGCACACACACAGCAAAATGCCTTTTTCAGATGCTTTAATACAACATAAGTTATTGAAATATGCTGTAGTTTTGCTTTGCTATTCTCGGGGATGGGAATAATTTGATTTGAGGAAACTCAGCACTTTGTTTTAATTATGAACCCATTCAACAGGAAAGAATGAAATTATAGAGACTTGCACCAGCAGTTGTTATAATGGAATATAAACAATGGTTTATGGTTTATAATTAACGCATTTAAAGTAGAAACACTGTCAGAAAAGGTTTTGACTGTGAATCAAACAAATCACCCCATTCGAAGAGTTCCCAGGTGATTTATGAAACGCACCTGGCAAACTGTTCAAACTGTTTCTGAGCTTTACTGTTCGTCTCTACTCCTTTTCCCTTCTCTTGTTGCTGAGGGACGGCTGGCAGCTTTCAGATGAATGGCAGGTTCAACAGAGAAGGAGAAATGGAAAGAGAAAGGGGAAGAGGTGGAAGTGATGAGGAGAGGAGAGGAGAGGAGAGGAGAGGAGAGGAGAGGAGAGGAGAGGAGAGGAGAGGAGAGGAGAGGAGAGGAGAGGAGAGGAGCTGTTTGCTCACCATGGGTCGGGTCACTTGGGCAACACCAATCCTGCTGCCAAAGAAAGAAACACAAGAAAAGAAAAGAAAGTGACGGGGGAGGAGGGGGAGGATGATGGGAACCAGGGGAGGAGAGCTGAAAGGAGGCTGGATAGTGCAGAAAATTGGTGAGAAAAACGTTTTTTGTCACAAATCATCATCCTCTGTTCTTCAGTGAAGTGCCAAACGGATCTGGATCAGGATCTGTCAGGACTAAAGTAAATTTTAAGACATTTTGGAAGGTCTGGGTCTGAAGGAGGGACAGGGAATTCTCTATCATTAAGAAAAAGGGATTTAAGTTTTCAAGACATGCAGGAGGAATCCTGTCCAAAGCTTCAGAAAGGTGTGATAACAGTAAAACATACAGTATGTTGCACTGAAGGCATCTGCTAAACAAAGAGTTCTGTATCTAAAGTTAGCACAAACATATGTCGAAAATAATGCATTTATTTCAACTAGAAGTTAGAAGAAAGGAATGTTTCCTATAAAGAAAAAGGTCATGAGTTCAGGTCCCTGCTGCAGCAAAAGCTTTTCTTTGTTTAAAATACGTTATTTGGTTGCCATCCTTTAGTTTTTTATCATTATTAATTTACCTTTTGACAATGTTCACTGTCTATTGTGCCAGAAATATTGATTGATTTTCGCATTGTTTCTTAAAATTGGCCTCTGAACGGTGATTCGTTTCCAGCGAGCTTAAAAAAGTTGGATGTAAGAAGTGTAACTCGATGAAGCGTGCAGATACCCAGCGAAGGGAAGCTGAGGACTGGAGAAGTGCAGGACATGGAGGTGGAGACTGGACGGAGAGCAGCAGGACTCTCCAAGTGAAAAGCGTTACATCAGAGCCGAGGAATTCCTGCCTTTTCTTCCAGCTCCTTTTGTTATTCTTTAGAGAGAGTTGCCTTATTCTTCTCACCGAGTGCTCCGTCACCGCCGGACCTCGGCACAGATAAAGAAGGAGAGGGAGGGAAGGCAGGGAGGGAGAGTGAGGGGGAGGAGAGGAGTGAGTCAGGGGGGAGAGTGAGTGAGCAGAAACACAGTGAGGGAGGGGAGAGAGAGGGAGGGGGGGCTGACAGGAAACCATGTTTTTACAGTTCCTGGTGCTGCTATAAAAAAAGATTAAAAAAATAACACGAGGAGCAGAAGGTAGGAGCAGGAAGTGATGGATGACTGTAGTGTTGAAGTCACGCACACATCTGGTCTATTACAATAATGTAAACTTTACCTGGACTCGTACTTTTGATACTTAAGTACATTTAATATCCTCCCGGTGATTTTACTCTTTGTGGTTTTAGTGGTACTCTTTGAGGGACTTTGTGTTGAGCTTTTGTGGAATTTCTGACAGCAGACCCAGAGCTACTCTAGGGGTACTCTTTGGGTCTTTGTTGTACTTTGTGCATCTGGTTTCTTGCTACCCAGTGTGTAGGATTAAGTAGCATCTAGTGTTGTGGTTGCAGATTGCAACAAAGGAAATACCTCTCATCTCAGCCTCGTCTACGGTGGCCTCTAATTTGTCTGTTCCGAGCTTCAGTAGAAACACGTCGCTCCCTCTGTAGATATAAAAAGGTAACAAAAACACAACAGTTCTTAGTTTCAGGTGATTATATACTAATGAAAACATAATTATGAATATTATATTCCATTGCTGCCAACGTATCCCCCTCAATCCCCCTGAATTACACACACTGGGCCTTTAAATGCTGCTTATTAGTTAGATTTAACACCGTTTAAAGTTTTCTTTTACTGTGCTGTGATCGTCCCAGGTTGAGCACTGTGGGCACACTTTACAACACCTTTCTTCAAACGGCTTTTTCTAATCACAGAATAACATTCAGCTAAGGCAGAAGCCGTATTGAGGAGCTATACGGGGCCTTTAATGTCGAGGCTGTTTGCACCTCAGTCTATCCAGACATCAGGCAAACTTTTAGTTTTTTCCTGTTATGTTGTTTTGAAAGTCAGTAAACACCAGTAAAAGCAGCGCTCCAGGCCGTCCGACCACAGTAAACTCAGAGATTTAATAAGTTTTTCCTAATTGTCCATGATTTTGTCCGGTGTAAATGATGTGGAAGCCTTTGGGAGAGTGTATAACAGCCCGTTGGCGCTCAGGGGAGACGAGGTGAGCTCTCTGCCAGCCCGTTACAAAGCAACCATCACATTTTCATCCACATAAGCTGCAGAGTTGGACCGAGCTCTGATTTCTGTCCTTCCTTAATTATTTTTTTGTTTGCTTCTCCTTTTTTTTCCTTTTCATTTTTTCCCTGCTTCCTTCGTCCTCTCCTTTCTTTAGTTTGGATACTCTTGGATTCCTTTTTGATATTTTCTTTGCTCTCTTTGTTTTGCAGTTTTTTCTCTTCTTCCATCTTTCCATCCTTCCTTTTCCTGCTTCATTCCTTCCTTCCTTCCATCTTCCCCCCTCTCTCGTCTTCTTATTACTATCTTTCCTTCCTGTCTTCTCTCTGATGAAGACTTGGTCGACAGCAGCGGAGAACAGGTCCAAGTTTCCTCACTGCTCCTGATTACATCAGCACATGCAGTCATGCTCTCTCTCTCTCTCTGTCACCCTCACACACACACACACACACACACACTCACACACACACACACACACACACACACAGACACACACACACACACACACTCTCTCCCCCTTCTCCTCTCTCCTTTTGGAATAACAACTCATGACATCACCAACAGCTGCCCAGCTGCATGAAAGAGTGTGTGTTTGGAGTATATTCACAATTGTGTGTGAGAGTGTGTGTGTGGGTGTGTATGCATGGTCGGGGGGGTGAAACTGTCAGTTGCCAAGGTAACTGAGCAGGATCTGTCAAGGGGAGACTGACCGCCTCCTCCGCTGGTTTACAGTTGCACGCAAAACTTTGCAGCAGCAGTTATGCAACAAATATCTGCCTGCCTGTCTGCCTGTCTGTCTGCCTGTATGTCTGTCTGTCTGTCTGTCTCTCTGTCTGTCTGTCTAAACTCTTTTCTTTTCCCTCTCTCTTCATCCACCCATCTATACGGTCAACCGCCTCTTGCTTTTGTCCCCACAGCTGGCCCGGCTCATTAGGGCCGTAAAACCTTGTTAATTGGATATCGGGGTCTTTGCGGTCGTTTCCATTGGCCTGTTGGGTTGTCAGTCAATGAATCCATCCGTCTTTCACTGACAGAGGCCTATTGGTCGTCGTCAGCACTTTTTTCCACTTTACGGGGGACCATTGTGCAGAGAAGCTGAGGCAGTTTCAATGGAGAGTAAGAGCAGGTTAAAAGGCTCTTTATGGTGTGACAGAAGCTGGTATTAGGGAATGATTTGTGGATTGAGAGGTTCTATATGTAGCTCTGAATAATCAATAAATCATTAGCACACTCATTTTAAGACATTAGTATAAGTACAGTTGAGAAACAGCTGATTGTCACCCTGTCCCTCAATCTTATCTGTGTGCATACACACAATAGATAAACAATAGTTTATTTTCTCTGATTATTTGGGGATTGTGTTTATTTATGGCACAAATCAATTAATAAACTCATTTTACAGTTGGAATGAACCAGTGTAGTGATTACAGACACAACAGTCTGCATGTGGCTGATAAGTTAAACTTCTTCTTCTCGTTCTTCAGGGAGATGAAACCTGGTTTGGCCCTAATGATGAATTCATATTGGTTTAACTCGGTGATAAGATCCTTCGGTGCACAATATACTGGTGGGAATTTTAATAATCTTGTTTTTGAAACGACTGCATTTGAATGAGACTTGAAATAATCACTGATAATGTCACTTGAGTTATAATGAAACACTGAATCCAGGAGGGCCGATGTGAACACGTCTTTGCACCAAACTTTTGTTATATTCTAACGTTTTTAATGCCGTGGAAAGTTTTTATTATTCGTTTTTAAACTCAACCCTTAAGTGAACCTTTCTGTGGGAGAAGTAGGTCAAAATGAAATGTTCGGCTTCTCATTTATTCCCCTTCATAGTGGAAACTTTATGAGACTGTGATGTACAGATGCATGATACGTCACAGTCTCCTGACCTTCAGTTCCTCTCTGTCCGTTCGTCCTCTCTCTGGTGCTATAAGCCTTTTTATACACATTTAACCCTCCGGAACAACAAGGTGTTGAGCTGCACCTCTAACAGCCGGCTAATCCAGCAGATCTGATCAAAGGTAGCCAGTTAACCTGAGCTTATCCGCAGCCTAAGGAGATCTGTTTAATGAGCTTACATTAAACCAGCCGCCACGTCTCACTGTGCTTCCAATCAGCTCGGAGGGAGACACAGAGGTTATTTTATACGACGGGATGGATTTTTATTTATTTAATTCTTTTTTAATCTTTAAGTCATATAGTTATCTTCCTCTGCCTGGATTTAATCTTCATTGACATACAGTAATATTTTCTATATGTCTATCTATCCCTCCGTCATGATCGCATTCAGTTTCTGGTTCTGTATCTCCGCCTGTCTCACTTCAGTTTCAGCTTCAGATCCCTTAGAAAAGCTTTTTAACTACGGCTGTAGTGTAATATAAAGTATCACATATCATTTTAAATGAAGCATTGTGATGCAACAGAGACACCTCAGCCTTTAAATCATATTCTGCAGACATAAGGAATAATGTTTATTTTGTACAGCAGAAATCAGCAAATATCATTTTTATATTATTTTCTGTGAAGACGAATGCAAAAACTACCATTCCCACTGAAATCGTGACTCATATCGAAGTATCTGTCAAAACAATCACAATATGATATGTTATCATATCATTCAGCCCTAATTCCAGCTGACTATTTCAAACTGTGTTCCCCAGTAAGATTTCCCTGTAAAATCTGTGGCAGTAAACTATTCATTTACAGACAGAAAGACGTCTCTCCATTTTATAAAAGTACGTCTTTGAGATACAGTCCAACACTTTAATCTGAATAGCTGCAGATAAAAAAGACTCTGTGTCTTCTGTCCTCCACATGTCTGTGTGTCTCTGCCTACATTTCTGTACTGTATACGTCGTGCAGAACCGCCGTGTCTTTTTGTCTCTCTGTTTTTCCTGACGTTACTTTGTTGTGACAGGTTTCACAAAGGTTTCTCTCTGTGCGTCCCGGTCTGTCTGTCTCTCTGCTCGTCTCTGTTTGTCTCCCTCTTTCTCTGGTGTCACTCCATTTTGACATTACTGTCATGACTCTGTGCCGATCTGCCTCTCCCTCTCTGGGTTTCTGTCCATTTCTCCGTCTTTCCTTTTGCCTTCCCGTCGCTTGATGTTTTGGGGATGTGACAGAAGTCGTGTGAACCTCTGGATCTCTTTCTATTGGCTGTCTTTCTCTCTCCTGCTGAGGTTTTTCCATCAGAGCGATGCTGGAAGTGAAAAAGCTGTACATCTCAGCATAGCAGGGGTTGAACATCATGTACCTGTGAACACAAGACCTCTGGCGACGCTGTCACATCTCGTCTCCTCTTCCCGTCTGTTATTCTCTGCTGATATTTCTCAAATATTAAAAAAGTTTGAGAAACTTCCCAGACAGGGAACTTGATCTTTAAACGGACTCTCGGGGGGGAAAATCTGTGATTTTTCTTTACAAATGGGTCACTTTGCAGGAATGTACCAGAAAATAATTGACAACAATCGCTGCGCAGGCTAAATGTAGTGAAAACCAGACTGTTTATGCCTTTAGTGGATTCTGAGCTGAAAAACAACATTAATAAAACAAGAAGGAATCACAATTTTTCAGGTCATGGAAGTTCTCGAATTTTTACATGAAGGTCTGTGAATTTATCTTCATATCCTGAGTGTCCCAGTTTGCAGCTGCAGCCTGTCAACCTTAAATCACATCTGTGCCTTTATTTATCTTTAGATTCACCGGATCGGGACATTTTTCACACTCTGGGAGTCGAGTTCATACTATAATATGTAAAGAATGATCTTTGATGACTAGTGTGAGTTTCCAGGCAGTTTAATGTGAACAGGTGCAACGATTGATCCAATCATTGATTAGATGTTGACTATCACACTTTTTGTACATTTCAAGAAAAAAAATTCAAATTCTCTGATTCCAGCTTCTTAAATGTGAATATTTTCTGGTTTCTTTCGTCCTCTGTGACAGTAAACTGAGCAGCTTTGGGTTGTAAACAAAACTCGGGCTTTAGTAAACACTGATTGTTTTGACCAAACAATTAATTGATTAATTGAGAAGATACTCAGCAGGGAAAACATTAACTAGCAGCCCTGTAGTGAGTACTGTCAGCTACAGTAGCCCAGAGCGGCCGGCTGCAGGCGGTGAATGATGGCTGCTGCAGGTTGACCGCTCTGCTGCAATTACTGTATCTGACCAGGAGACACAGAGTCGTCTTTACCGACAGGAGACACTGTAACGTCCTCGCTGCAGCGGTCAGTGTGAGGTCACACTGAGACACCGCTTTCACCACAGGACAGTCAGACTCCTGTTAGTTAATCAGCTGCTGGTTAATCACCGGTGTGTTGTGCGACAGAAAAGGCTGAAAATCAAAGTTCTGCTTTTCTGAAATGTATTTTCTAGCAAAGCACAAACTGAATTCACTCTAAACAAAACAGCCGTTATGTGTCTTCTCCTGCCTCTCGGAGGTTTTTCATGCTTCCAGCAGCAGAGGGCGGATGCTCTCCCCCCCTCCCACTGCAGGATCCAGCTGCTCTGATCTCTGACATGCTAACATGTCGCTCTCTGCGTTCGATCTCCGGCACCGAGGGACGTTCTCATCCTGGAGTTTATCCAGCAGCATCAGTATGCGTCGTCATACTGAGCATGCATATGTTGCTGTGTGTGACTGTGAGTCAGAAATCAGAGGAGAAGCAGCTCGCTGTGCTTTCTGTCTGCTGCCTCCGGTGCCTCTCTGGTCAGCAGGGAGAGGAGGAGGAGGAGGAGGTGGAGGAGGAGGTGGAGAGCAGAGGAGGAAGGAGTGAGTCATGCTAGTTAGACTTTAATAAAAACAACTGCCAGGGTCCACAGCCTGGACGATGATGAAGTTGATGATGATGATGATGATGATGATGCTGATGAGAGTTCTGGTGTTGAACGAAGTGGTGTTGGGTCACTTGGTCACTGTGGAAATAGCGAGCTGAAGTTCATGTCTGGTATGAATTTCACAGATTTCCAATCGTCATCGTCCTCTGACAGAAAGAAGAGCTGCAGTAATTGAACCTCTTGTACTTTTTGTACTTGAGGCTGCAGGTTTGTCCACCGTGACGCTGAGTGTGGCTGAGAAGCTGCAGGCTGCCTGACTGGCTGTAGTCTTTACAGTTAACTGTATTTACTAAACACTTTCCAGTGACTTGCTCCAACTGTCCCACAGCACCATGACTGAAGAGATTTAATTGAAACGTGTGACTCAGTGGAAATCAAACCTCTGGCATTATTTACTGCTGGCACAGTTGCAGGTGTTTCATCTGAAACTGTGTAGAACCAGAATATTTAAGAACTTGTGAGACTTTGGAGCTCAGTTCTTTGTTTTATCTCTTCATCTCTACAAACTCTTGTGGTTTGCTCCACTCTCTGTGTTGTAGTCCTTGAGTTGTGGTTCTTGCATAATCTTGTTTGACGTTTGTAATGTTTTCCCCGTATTATTTAGCGCTGTATTGCACATCCAATTTTCCCAAACACTGTAATAAACTCTTGCATGTTTCTTGGCTCCCAGGATTGTCCATCAGGACTTAAACACGGTTGTATGCTAATAGAGTTTGAGGTTCTTCTTGTGTGTTTGTTGTAGTAATACTCGTTAAGATTAGAGCGCGACCGATACAGCGGATGGCTGATGTTATTGGTCGAGTACAGGTCCGGCTGTAGTCTACACATTTTCTTGACCAATCATGAAAAACAGCCGCTGAAAGTACCAGAAATTTGAAATCAGTCTGATCTCCTGATGAGGGCTTTTAAATGAAAGAAAAGAAAGAAGAAAATATGTATTACTGTAATGCAAAACAGTTCCTGCAGATGGTAAAAAGACATTAATAGTAATATGTTAAATCTGCAGTGTTTGGTCGTTCTTCTTGCTTTTTTCTGTAACTACATGAAAACAGTCTGATAAACGTTGTTATGTAAACTCTTTACAGCGCTGAACACATATTACTTCAGCAGCTGCAGCACGTCGACTTTGGAAACAGCTTCCAACCGTTAAAATGTCAAATGATGATTTTCATTTTACAAGGGGAAATGCACACACACACACACACACACACACACACACACACTCAGTGATGTCTTGCACCAGTGGGACCAGTAGCAGAGTTACTGCCAAAGGAGCTCACCATCGATCACTGCGGGAAATTCTGTTGCGTTGGTGCTGCTCTGTGGGTTTGTATGTCTGTGACTGTGAGTGTGTGTGTGTGTGTGTGTGAGCGTGTGTGTGTGTGTGTGTGTGTGTGTGTGTGTGTGTGTGTGTGTGTGTGTGTGTGTGTGTGTGTGTGAGTGTGTGTGTGTGTGTGCTGCATGATGAAGAAGAAGACATCGGGACAAGAGCGAGAAAAATAAACATATTAATTGATGAAAAACAACAACTGCCCCTCCAACATGATCAGCCCCTTTACTGCCTGAACCCACTGTGTTACTGTACCACTGTAACACCTTGACAGACTATAATACCTCCCTAACACGGCACCGTGCAAGGGTTTAATTAGCAGTGTACGCACTCATGATTCAAAGAGCAACTTAGATAAAAGAGTCAATCATGTTTTGTACTTTATGAATATTAATTGATCTTTAAAGTCAGTGTCTTGTCACGACATTAAGCGGGTCTGCAGTTGTGCAGCAGCGCAGCTGTACAGCAGCTTCAGTCTGATCTCCACTGACAGAGTGGCCTTTTCTGCTACAATTACACTCATCATACACACACATGAAAATGCACGCACACGCACACACACACAATCGCAACACATAAATACGACAAACACACACTCTCATGCCAAGACAATGGCCTGCTAATCCTTGCTTCTGATTGGACGAGTCCAGATTACCCAGAGGGCACCAGCTGTCGGGGAGAGGCGAAGCCCAGTTTTCACAGTATCAGTACACGGACACACACACACACACACAACACACACACACACACTCTCCACCAGTCATGTCATTCTGCTCACATGAATTAAATGCAGGACGAGGCTGAAATGTTCAGTGTTAGCATGTGGCTACACCTGAAATGTAATGCTAACATGTCATGCTAACAGCCAGCCTGTGGTGATTTGTTAGCTTGTAGTCAAGCGTTCAGCTGCTGTCATCAGAGACTGTTTGTCACTGCTGTCAACACACTGTAAAAATAGGAATGGGAATTAATCTCGCTGTAATGCTAACAGACGTTTCAAAGGTCCAGGTAGCCAAATACTGCAAAAGCCCGAATGTTGTGTGTGTGTTTTATTTTTAGCATCTGTTGTTTCGACCCAGTTCACATTTTAGGTCATGAGAAATATTAAAAACATCCTTAATTCGGTCACGAGAAAGAACATTTTCAACATTCATAAAGATGTTTTAAGTAACGCAGCTGATCTTTTATAGTTTCTTTACAATCGGAGCATTAAAAAGGTCTTTGGTTTGGCTTTTTGAACTTTCTACATGCACACACACTGTATAGTTTCCGTCCCTCATTCCCTCGATCCCTCCGCTCCCAGCGCAGCCACAGAGGGCCGAGCCGGGCCAAACCGAGCCGGTCCAACAATGCGGGGAGAGGGAGGAGACAGGAAGTGCAAACTGACACGCTGCTGAGCAGAGATAAGAGCAGATCCCACTAAGTACTGGAGTCAAGGGAGAGACAGAGATGGAAGAGGGAGAGGAAGGGGAGGAAATGGGGGAAACAAAAGGGACATAAAAGGGGAGTTTGAGAGGGAAGAAGGAAGGAGGGTGAGGACGGAAAGATAGTAGAGAGAGGGAAAATAAAGAGAGATTTACTTTCAGCGTGTTGTTGAGATACAGACGGACTGAGAGGCTTTGCATTGGCCTAGATTCTCCTCTGTTACACCCTCCGTCTGTCTGTCTGACTGTCTGTCTGCCTGTCTGTCTGTCAACACATGACCTTCCCCTCTGGATCCAACAATGACGTATTTATTCTCTTTGAGGTTTTTAACCTGCATCATTTTCGTCCATCATGAAGTCATAAAGCCTCAGTACGGTGATATGTGTGTCGCTGTTTTGGCTTCAAACACTGACTGTGAGGTTAAAGTGCTGATTTACAGCTGCTCGGGGGATCATTTGTGGTTTTTCATCTTTTAGCATATGATTTTTTGCAAACTGTTGTGTTTCAGCATTGCGACTACTTTTTTATCGTTCCAAGCAGCCATGGGTCGGATAAAAGAAACATTATAGTTATGAGGTAATGCAGCGAAGTCGACAATGATAAAACAAACTTAATACAGACCTGATGTTCACTGGTTTGAATAGTGTAGGGAAACAGTTGGCCTGTAAGTGGTGGGAAAAACATGTAAACCTGTAAAACTTACTGTTTATTTGACAGTTGTGAGAAAAATCATTCTGTATAAAGGATCACTAACAAAGGAGTTAAGACTTGAAAACACTCATTGGATGAACAGCGAAGTGCAGTTTGGACGATAATTGTGATGTTTAAAGAAGAAATATTGATGCAAATGAAACACATACGATGATATCAGGAAGATAATCCAGCTGCTCTTAAATCTTTTTCTGTTTCTGTACGTTCTTGTGTCGTTGTGGTGGTAATGCATCTTAACGCTGGTTGTCTTAAAACTTAAAAAAAAAAGCAGGAGATGCCTTTCGTGAGCTTTCTGCTGCCACAGTGTGGCTACTCCTGCCACGCAAAAGTATGTCAAAGAAGGTGACAGACAAGAGCGAAAAAAAAATGTGTTTGCCAGTGTGCAGGTTTTTCAGGTTTGGTAAATTTTCTATAGACTTCATAATATTTTAAATCCTTTTTGCAACAACAACCTGATCGTTTCGTGACAATCTGACACTGTGACAGTCGTGATTCCTTCTGTTTAGTGGATGCAAACATCATCAAACTGAAGCCAGAAGCTCGTCCTCAGTGTCTCATTTGAAATGTACTCGAGCAGAGAGACAAACAACTCACACTGAGTGTCTGGTCTCAGGAACAGGAAACAGGAAGTGCATAAGCTGGAACATACAGTATATAAATGCACACACAACAACAGATGCTAACATGTAGTTTTTCGATCACATGTTTCTTATATTTCCTGCACACGCTCTGCTCTGCCGTCCTCAGTGAACACAAATCCCAGTTTGTCCTGCTGAAGCAGTTTAAATCCTCTGGACCTCCACAGCTCTTTCTTTTGTTTGATAGCGTTCAGCCTTTTTATTTGGAGCTGGTATAAATCTTAATAAAGACACAGTTGTTAATAATTACATGCATGTTCTGCCAAAACTGAAGCAGACGTTTGGAAATCACAGCGGCGTGTTTTATTTTTCATGTGACCAGGGAATTAATTTCCTGATTGGACGAGGTCCTGGAAACAGACATAAACTGAATGTTTCTGATATGTTTAGGAGGAGCGGCTGCAGAGGGAATATGAACTCTGATGCTTTCTGAATGTTGCATTTTACACGTGAGGTCAAGAATTACAACGTTTGTAGCCTTTATTTTATCTGATTTGTCTGAAAACGCTTTAAGAAATCTAATCTTAAATGTAATTACAAGGTTTTAATTAGTTTTCTAATATAAATATCATCTTCCAAGCTTAAAGATCTACGTCTTTTTCTCCACTTAATACATTTCTTGATAATTCAGTGTTTTGTTATGTTGTTTTCTCTGTTGTTGTTACTATTTGCTGCTGCTGCTGCAGCAGAGTAATTTCCCTGCGGGGATCATTACAGTTTCTTGCTATCTTCTCTTCTCTCAGTTGTTATTTTTTTGAAAAGCCGTATAAGCCAGGGTCGGTTTCATTTTTATTCAACCGCACATTAAATAATGATAAAATTAGAACAATTCTGTTGACTGTTCTGACTGCTGAAGTCATAATTGGGGCACCTTATTCTGCACAATATCAAACCTTTAGCTGCCCTCTGTGAGTTCACACCCAGCTGTGGAAACATTATGAAACATTAAATGCCTTCACACAACACATTTATTACTCAGTGACACCGATAATGAGCAGCAATAAGATTAACTGATTTGCCAGAGTTACAAATCAACCACCTGTTTGAGTATTTTCACATCAGCAGCTGACAGAAAATTGCTTTTTATTTTATGTTTGCTTAAAATAATCTCCTCGTGCTTCTTCTGTGAACTCTTTGCCTTCAGTTTGAACTCATGCACTGACCCGTCTGTCTGCATGTGTGTGTGTTTGCAGGGACGACAGAGCGGGTGTGTCTGATCCAGGGGACGGTGGAGGCGCTGAACGGCGTCCATGACTTCATCGCTGAGAAGGTGAGGGAGATGCCTCAGAGCACCCAGAAGACAGAGCCGGTCAGCATCCTGCAGCCGCAGACCACCGTCAACCCCGACCGCGTCAAACAGGTCCGTCTCAATGTCTCTTTGTGCTGTTGACCCAAAACAACTGAGGCCATACCATAAACACTGTGTGTGTGTGTATGTGTGTGTGTGTGTGTGTGTGTGTGTGTGTGTGTGTGTGTGTGTGTGTGTGTGTGCGTGCCAGCTCTGCCTCTGCTGAAGGGGTGCGTGAGGAGGAGAGGGAGGGAAGTGTTTTGCCTTTGGAAGGATAAACTGTGTGTTTCTGTGGTCGAGCTGTGATTTTCTGTCTGAGTGAAGCTGAATGAGGCGAAAGAGAAAAAAAAGAAAAAGTAGACCATGCAGACATGTAAACAGATGAGGGAGGGAGAGAGGGAGGGTGTGACACATGAAAAACAAGGCAAGAGGAACAACAAGAATGAAAAAGTGAATTAAAGAAAGGGGGGAGGGAGAAAATGAGAAGGGGGAGGAAGAGAGAGAAAGGGAGGAGTGGAGGGAGAGAAGCCAAGATGAGAACTGAAAAGAAACGGGAAGAGAGATGATATTCACTTAGACAGGATGGAGTGTGAAAGGGGTGAACACATGAACTCCACATGTGACATGAACTGCTTCCACACACACACGCGCACACACACACACGCACACACACACACACACACATACGCACACACACTTTGCCTGAAACCTTAACATCCACACGCCAACTGGAAGCAGTTTCCTGCTGAGGGAGGAAGTGTGAGCGAGTGTCCTGATCACCCTCTCATGCGCACACACTTACACGCACACACACACACACACACACACACACACACACATGCACACACATCAGTTTTGTGTGAGGATCGTCTTAATCAAAAACATGGAGCTTTAACTTTCCATCCCTCTGACGTCCTGCAGCAGTCAGTCTTTTCAGTGACCCTCTCTCTCTCTCTCTCTCTCTCTCTCACACACACACACGCACACACACACACTCTCTCTCTCTTTCTCTCTGTCTGCTCTCTTCTAATTGGACCAGTTATGAACCTGATGATCAGGGTTCAGTAGCAGCCACTGTCACTGGTCATACCTCCGTGCAGCCTCAGGTCGGCTTTATTCGTCCTAACCTCGCTGTTTCTAGTTGAAGCAGCTCTGTTATGAATTTTGATGTGATTACATCATCGTTGCAGTTCTTGTGTCGGAATAAGTTTTTGTTTGTAGAAATGTTGTCTGCGGTCTTCGTGTTGTTGTTGCCCACTCATCTCCGTGTCCCCGGTCAGATCGATCCATTGCCAGGTGTGTGGAGGTGTGTTAGCATGCAGAGCTGTCGGCCACACCGACTTTTTTTTTTTTTTGATAGTTTCACAAAATGTTCTCATCTTTTGGCTTTAATTTGCCTTAAAAACACAAGAAAAATAAACTTTCACAAAGTTGCTTTTTTGCTACGAGACGTTTGGCATCAGTAGTTCACGTGAAGCTCGTTCCACCGCTGACTGTGCAGATAAATGTGCGGCTGTGTGGTGGAGGACAATTAGTGCGGCCATTGATTATGATCCCAACCTGTTTAAGTGATTATCATCATTCTCTCTTCATGATTGCTCTCTATTGATTAGTCAGGTCTGGCATTGTTTCCATCTATTGACTGTTCAGGCCTGCAAGCCAGTGTATTCGACCAGGCCTGCGGGCACGGACACACACACACACACACACACACACACACAGTGGTCACAGAAAAATGATTAAATGTTGATTTTAAGGAATTAAAAACTTTAAAAGTTAAAAGACAAACTAGTTTTAAAATCAGTGTGAATAGATATTAAATGTAATCATGAGGAAACAGTGAAAAACTAAACTTTTTTTTTTTAATTCCCCAGAACTTTATGTTTTCCTTCGTCGTCTCGTCGCTCTGCTGTTGCGTTAGTGTTGCGTACGTTTCCCCTGCTGTGATTTCTCATTCTCTGTCATAAGCAGAATTTGGGTGCAGGGGAAGGAAAGCAACGCTACGCCTTTATAGCTCTGAATAATTATAGTTATCAGACTTGTGTACACACACACACACACACACACAGACACACACAGCCCTCAGAGACAGAGGATTTTTTTTTTTGCACAGCACACAATTCTAAGGTGCAGTTATGAAGAGAGTTTCATGCATAATTAATCAATACTGGATACACACACACATACACTAACTCACCCACACTCAGTCCTCGAGCCCACACACACTCTGCAGAGTTGAACTCAAACAGGCTCATGCAGATAACAGCACTGAGCTGTGTTTGCACATATGGTGTCGTCTTCTTGTTCTCATTTCATTGTTTTAAAAAATGCTCTATTTTTTACTCTCCTCAGAGTGGGACGCTTTATCATTTGGCCTAAAGTATCTGCACACTGAATATTACAGCGTTAGGGAATTGTTCAACATTTCGGTTCTGGGAATCCCAGTCGGCCACAAGAAGGTTTAGTGAAGCCGATCGCCGACTTTTCCACAGCAAACTCAGGTTGACACGCAGCCAGGAGAGAATCCGGGAAGTTTCTGATCAGAGTTTAAAAGGAAATGGAGCATAGAACAGCTGTCAAACATAAAAGTGTTGTTTTTACCCTTCAGATTTTGTTCAGGTTAAAGTAATTCGATATAATGGAGCAATCAGCAAGATTTAGAGCTGCGGTTTCCTCCTGATTTCAGTCTTTATGCTAAGCTAAGCTAACTAGCTGCTCACAGTAGAGGCATTAGTGATATCATTTTATTAGATTTATAAGATATACTCCATCTATATAAATATGTATTATATATCATTTTATTTGAGATCATTTTATTTAATTTTTTATAATTAAATATATAATATCACAACTCTTATTTTCACACTTGCTTTGACAGTTTAAATATCTGTTTGACACGACATTAAAGCTTTTCGGTGAATTAAACAAAAAAATATCCCTCTTTTAGTCAAAAAAGCAAATATGTGTAGTTACAAATAAACCAAACTATTTCTTTGTGTCACACTTTTCTCCTCCACATCACGAGGCCTGTTGATAGCCAGTTAGTAGCGTCTGTGTGTGCGTTGTATTTTTGCATCCTGGTCGTCTGGCGCTGACTGACAGTCGAGTAAAGCTGTTTTGGTGGAGGCGAGCAGCCGCGGGGAGACAGGCAGGCTAATAGCTGCTGATATTAAGACACTTATAATAGCGGGCGAATCCCCCTGTCGCTCTTTAGGCTATTTATACCATGTCGGAGAGGCGACTGAATGGGTTTGACGACACACATCAGATACACACATGTTGACACAGAGAAAGAAAACCCCCCACTCTAAAATAACCTCATGAACCCTGCTGGACACTCAGAGACCTCCACCGTTTAAGGACAGTTCAGCTGAGTGAAAAAAGAAAAATGTGTACGGACAGATCCAAAACCATACGAGCATGTTGTATTTGAGGTAATAATGCAGCCATAAAAAGCAGAAATATTTTCCTATTAAAGTGATGGTAGCTTCGTTTCCATCAGTGTATTTTTATCCACATTTTGAAGGATCGCATCAGAAAATGCTGATAGAAACGACCAAACTGTGTCTGCTGTGAAACTGTGTAACATTTGTCTCTTTGAAAACATTTGTTTCAAATTTGCTGGACAAATAGTTGGAAACAGAGCGATTGTAACGCGATGTCAAATATTTGTATGTTATGGTGAAATATAAAGGAAGCACGAGGTATTAAAGGTTGATTGACAGCATATATTTTGACATTACTGTAAAAAAAGTATCTAGTTAAATCTGAATTAAAAGTACAGTGTTTTGTTCAAGAGCTTTTGTTTTCCTGCTTCATCTACTCGTGCAGCCAAATGTGTTGCATTTGGCAGCAAAAGCGCAAAATATTTTTTTCAAAGTTTCTGTTTCACATTAGAAGATTGGTAAAAATATTTTTCGCTCATGCAACTTCAGGGGCTTCTTAGATTTTCACTATTTATAATTAAAAGGAAGAAATAATGAAAGAACATATAAATATAAAAACAACATTTTAGTGTAAACTGCAATTACCAACTCAAAGAAGTGGAAGTCTAATAGCTTGTGTTTACCGTATAATCAGACCACACACACACAAACATACACACTCTAATAAACATTTAGGGTCAGTGGGCCGTTAACAAGCTGAGAAGTCTTGGTTGAGCCTCACAGATTTTTAAAGCACTGCTCTTATTGTGGAAACAGTTTTGTAACCAAAACAACACATCTGATGAATGGACCTCATATGAAAACACACACACACACACACGTCGACACACACCATCATGCACATGTGTGCCCCTGACAGATGAGTCGGTGCAGCCGCTGATTGTCGAGTATTTCGGGTTGCGGATAAAATGACTTCTTCTTGTCGAGAGTCCGGCTGTTGCAGCATGTGCTGCTGGCCTCGCTGGTTAACCCCTGGGAGCGGGCGAGCGGGAGAAAGAGGGTTAGAGAGAGAGGAGATGGTTGTGAACAAGTGAGCGAGAGACTGGGAGGAAGAGGAAGGAAGTGTGGACGAAGATGACATGAAGTTAGATAGACAGAGAGAGAGGAGCCAAAATGGAGAGCCCGGTCGGCTGAGTGGGTGACTGAAAGCTGGAAGCAGATCTGAACTCTTGTTAGCCGACAGCTGCGTAGTGACAGAGAGCGTCGCTGGAAGAAGCAGCTGCTGATAGAAAGAAAAACAGAGCGGCGGCGACACTGACAGACGACACGCCGCGCTTCAAGGCCACATAGCAGGACAACAGACCCGCGGAGAAGATGATTTATGAGCTGAATGAGTTCTTCTACCCGCTCTAATGAGGTCTGACATGACATATGGCTGAGGAGAATTTATCCAGGGCTTTTATTATTTTTATGATTCTGTGTTTGCTTATGTTTCACTCTTGTAAAGTGCGTCTCAGTGTTGTGTTCACACTGCAGTAAACTCTGATGTTTACTTTGAGTTAAGTATTCCAGTATGAAAATAAAAAAGTTTGAGTGACAAGACCTCAAAAAACTGATGAATAAAATGTTAGTTATGGAATGTAACTAAGTACATTTACTCAAATAATACACTTAAGTACAATTTTGAGGTAGGCTACATGTACTTTACTCGAGTATTTACTTTTTCTGCTTTTTTATACCTCCACTCTACCACATTTATTTGGTAGCTTTAGTTACTAGTTGCTTTGTAGACTCAGCTACATCGACTTCACTACTAGACTGTTGACCCATTCGGCTGATATTTAGGTTCATATCGAGGATATCTGGTAGTAAAAAAATAATAATTTATTTGAATTCATACATGATTAAAATGCATCAGCTTTATTCAGTACAGCCTCACTTGTTCTGGAAGATTCTGGGGATTCTTGCGTGCTAACTCTCGATGGATATTTATGGGCGACTGCTACTGTTAATCTGTTATCATTATGCCAGATAAAAATTATAATTACACCCGACTGAAACATGATGTTGATCATCATATCCTGTTGTTGCATCTTGTGACCACAGTGGCAGCTGTTCAGCAAAAGTCTCCCTTAACTGTAAATGCAACATGTTTCTTCTGAGTCTCACAGCCTGTGACACTGGTTTCTAATTACTACACCCACCTCAGCTCCGCCCGAGCTCAAGATCACGTTGCCAAAATCTGAATATTCTGGCTTCAAACAACTAACAAATTGGGCGAGTGATAAACCCAAATTCTCTCCTGTGTTTAATGTCGCAGACACCACGTCCAAGTTTGAAATAATGAGGCAGCTTGTTTGTGATCTGTGTTTACCTGTTAGTGTTTCTGGCGTCCTGTCAATTCAATCTTTGAAGAAAAGCAGCACGTAAACATCAGCGATCGTTATATAAAAGCCAGAGCACTCTGGAGGCCTCCCGCACTGTGTTTATGTGTAATGTAGTGAAGCATCACCTACTTACTGCATCAATATTGTATTCATATTGGCAGTAAAACATGCCCTCTCCTCGGTTATTGTTGCATTATGGTGTTTGGAAGTGAGCTGCAGAGCCGGAGCTGCGTCCCCTGTGAGATCAGCTGTAAATGGCCTGTGGTTTTGTTGTGGTATTATTCCGGGGCTATTTTTGGCCGCGCTGGCCTTTATTCATGCTGAACACTGCAGCAGCACTTTGACGCTGCTTAGCTGTAATGACAACAGCACTGAAAGGTGAAAACACTCACATCCACCAGCATTTACATACATCCACGACTCTCGGCTGGTTGTTTCCACAGCCGCTCCCTCCAGCCACTTCCTGCGGGAGAAAGGGCCCATTTCCTGTGACCTTTCACCTCCAGCATGAACACCTGTTTCCTACTTCCTGTTATTGCCTCTCTGCACAGGAAGTTCAACCATAAATGTCAGGAAAACGTGGAGTCTGGCCCACTCTGTCAGATGATGAAGAGGTGGGAGTGTAAGACTTTAGCTGGCGAGAGCAAAATAAGTCATCTTCAGCCAAAGAATGAGTCAAACACTCAGAGTCAGGAGAAGTTCTGTGTTGTTGTTGGGGTTTGATTGTGCAACGCAACGTCTGAGGGATCATTTCGAGGAATCTGTGATTTTTTGTCCAGTAAATCAACATCAGCAATATCAGGAATCAGCTTCTGTATCAGTCAGACTGTAGTTTGGAAAGCCCTCCAGACTTCCACTATATCTGCAAGACCAGCGAAGTCCAGACATTTAGATTCGACCTCTTCCACACCGTCACATATTTTTACATTATAATTTTATTGTTCTTGTAAAAATGTTGCTTACAGCCTCTTTAATAAGCATAAACAAAACAGAAACCAGACACGTGTCGTCTGCTGTATTCTGTTGATCAGGGTTTTACACTCCTCTCTTACAGTTTGTTCCTTTCTCACCTTCTTACGTAACATTTCATCTATTTTTTCCTGTCGGTCCTGTGATTTGCAGCTTCTGCCGAGTCAGCAGAATTACACCCTCTCTCTCTCTTATCTGCTCCAAACGCTGATGATTGAGTACCTGCATCATATTATCTCTGCAGTGATTCATATTTGACTGCGCTGTTCTATACAGATGAACAAGCACACACAGAACGATCAGGGTCCAGATGTGACGTTTTCTTTGAGACGTGAGTGCAATATGTGGAGGGAGTGCACGAGAAAAGTGAGGAGGGAAAAAAAGTGAACATGCAAAAGAGATTTCTGCCACGTGGGGAGGGAGGGAGGGTTGTGGTGCTTTTTGACCTTCCTCCTTCTAGACAGAAAGATCACAGGGAAGGAAAGGAAAGGAAAGGAAAGGAAAGGAAAGGAAAGGAAAGGAAAGGAAAGGAAAGGAAAGGAAAGGAAAGGAATACTGAATCCCATCGCACAGTACTGAAGCTACTTTTTTTAACTCTTCCTGCAACATGCATCTTGGCCAAACATCAAATAATCTCACCTACAAAACTTGACTGAAATAAGCTTGTTGACCAAAACACTGGCAGCAGTTCTCACTCAGAACTCACTGACCCAAAAACACAAACACAACAGGGAGCATTACATAAATGATGAACTTCTGTCTTTGAAGACTGAATGACATATATCCTTCTGTATCTTTGCATATAGTAATTTACTCAGAAAAAATGAAAAGCAGAAATTTCAGGGCTGCAAAAATATCCTGCTAACATTTTCTGTGTTGTTCGATACAGTTACTGCAGAAATGCACCAACATTTTCCATCCATTATGCTTTAGAAAAAGATGGCCGCACATACCTGTAGTCTCGCAGGTGTTGGATTATGAATGAGAAAAGAAAGGTTTGGAAACGGATTTGGGAAAATTCCACGTTCATTGAGAGAATTTTGTTGGAAGCCACGAACAGTGATTGACACTTTGGTCCACATAGACTTCGGTTTCGCTGACTGTGCGAGGGGTTTGGACAACATGACTTCAGTTTTTGGCCGCAGCATGTTAGCAAATCGAAAACAAAACTGTAAACGCCTGCTCTCATCCCCATAATTCAGCTGGACATGATTGGTATCTGTGGAAACTTTGGAGCCGCCATTAAAGATTTGTGGGTTTGAACGAGTCTTGGCTGCACAACTTGCATTTAACGATGGAGGCAGCGGAGGGTCGAGGCGGGTAAAGGAAACACGCACGATGTGTTACAGCGACCAAAGGAGTGATTCATGGTGTGAGGTAGCAGCTGACAGTCGATCACTGATGGATTCATTTTTATTCATAAATCAGGAACATCTGATCCAAGATGCTGCTTTCTTTTTTGTTTTTGTTTTGCTTGTTGAAAGTTAAATTGCAAGTTTAATGTTCTCAGGAGCGGAAAGTCTGCTCAGGAGATGATTCAGACTGCAACCTGACAGGACGAGAGCCCAAACCCTTCACATGTGTGTTTCTGTGTATATAAAGTGTGTACTGTGTGTGTGCATGTGTGTATAAGTTTAGTACAATTATGAGGTTCTTGTACTTTACTTGAGTATTTTCCATTTTCTACTACTTTTCTCTTCCAGATACTTAAATATTCTGGTAAAAGTAGATGTACTGATTCAACTTCTTTACTCAAGTAAAAGTAATAAAGTACAGTAATAATGTACTCAAAGTATAAAACGTATTCCTCTGAAGGACATGTCCACCAGCCATTTCTGTGCAAAGCTAACTGAACCTGAGTGTTTGTCGCTACACGCCTTTATCTTCTCGCTACGTCTGCCGTGCCTGATATTCACTGATTGAAATCAGTCTTGTGATTTTGGGAAGGCGCCGTTCGATGACGCAAAATAGAAACCATCGATAATTCCCCTCAAATGCGTTCAAACTAAAGTAACGAGCCTGTTTTGAAAATGTACAGAGGAGAAAGTTCAGATATTTGTGTTCAGACGTAGGGAGGAAGAGTCAGAAGTAAAGTACAGATACCTGAAACATCTACTTAGGTAGATTCCCACCTCTGTTCATGTACTATTTGTATGGATGACTTTCACTTTTACTGAAGTAATATTTTATCATGATATTTTTACTTTTTGAATACTTTATAACTCTGTGTATTGTTTGCAAACCAGGACAAAAATGCAAATCATGCCTGAAATCTTTGAGTGTGTACAAGTTAGCTCAAGTGATACAAGCACTACATATACAAGTGTGTGATGGATATATTTGTGTGTGTGTGTGTGTGTGTGTGTGTGTGTGTGTGTGTGTGTGTGTGTGTGTGTGTGTGTGTGTGTGTGTCTGTATACATGAGTGTCAGTTGTTGTAGCACGGCTCTTCTGTCCCGCTGTTATTTTTAACCTGCAGGGGGTTTCTGTGCTCCTGAACGGGCCGGAGAATGAAAGGAGAAAGACGGCGAGAGAGATGGAAAAAGAGGGATGAGGACACAGTCGAGACAGACAGGGTGATGAGGGAGAGAGACAGAGAGGGAGGGCGAGCGAGGCAGAGGCAGAGTGGGAGAGAGAGAGAGAGAGAGAGAGGCGACTAAGCCTGTGGATCAGGGGGAGCCAGATTAAGCTAAAGTCCTCTGCTTAAGACTTCAAAGTTCAAACTCCAGCAGCCTCAACAGTTGTCCCCTGTCCTCCACTGTGTGTGTGTGTGTAAGAGTACGTGTGTGTGTGCGTGGACATCTCAGAAAACATGTGTGTATTGTTTTGTGTGTGTGATCATCTGTTTATTTTTGCATGTGAGGGATCGTGTGCACCTTTGTCACATGAGCACAAGTGAAATTGTGAAAGCATGTGTGTCTTTGCGTGTGTGCATCTTTGCTCTGTGTGTGTGTGTCTGTGTGTGTTTGTTTGTGTGTGTGTGTTGACCTCCAATGACAGACGGCTTTGTGACCTGGATGGAACGCAACACAAAGTTTGAAGGCAACTCGTCATCACGACCGTGACAGCTCTGACATAGTGAGAGACAGAAGAAGAAAGGGAGGCAAGAATGTAAAGATGGAGGGATGAAGAAAACAGGAGAAAGAAAAAAGGAGAGATGAGATGAGCGGGAAAGAGAAGGAAAGACAGAGAGAGTTTTAACTTTCATGAAGTTTGACCTGTTAGAAAAATGTTAATTAGACATTTTTAGACAGAAAACAAAAGATAAATAAATAAATAAATAAATATATAAAAATAAAAGATGAACACATTTGAATTCTTGAAAGAAAGAAAGAAGTAAATTCTACTCAACAAATCTGATCTCACTCAATCAAAACTCTCCATCTGTATTTTTCTCTCTGGCATCACAACATTTGAATTATTGAATACAAATCCTTCATATTAACATGTAATTTTAATGTATTTACAGATTTTTTGTTGTTGCTCTGTTGGATGTGATGATACAAAAGCAAACGTCCCAAATGAAAACAACAACAACAACACAATCCTGATTTAATCCCAAACAGTTGCTGTTCACAGCTCACTGTGGTCGTAGTTTAAACTCGTCTGAAGGTGAAGAAGCTCCGAGAGAAAAGTGTTTAACAATAAAACTGAACCATGTCGAGCCTGCGTCATCAATTATTCAGCCAAATGAATTTCGATTGCTGTTTATCACATAATGTCTTCACCAACAGAAACATTTCCAAAAGTATTTTCTGTCCACGCTCAGAGGCTCAACTCGATTCAGCTTCTTCTGCTCGGATTTGGTTTTCAGAAAATTAAAATTCAGACAGAAAGAAGAGAGGAAAGGCAGCGAGCTGAAGCTGTGTGTTAATACATCTGAGACATACTGCGTGTGTGTGTGTGTGTGTGTGTGTGTGTGTGTGTGTGTGTGTGTGTGTGTGTGCGTGTGTGCGTGTGTGTGTGTGTGTGCGCTGCCATGATTGTTAACAGTTTCCTCGGTTGTTAAATGAGACATTGTTTTCTCAGATTTCCGTGCTTCAGTGACCTCAGCACCCCGTTCCTTATCACTGCTACTTGTCTATGCAACACACACACACACACACACGCACACACACACACACACACACACACATGTAAATACACAATACACATACACATTTACAGATAAACAAAATGACTTACATGCTTTGGTTAATGGAGCAAAGCAAACATTTGCCCCCCTCGGCCTCGCTGTCTGTCTGCTCGGAGGCTGAGAGGACAACGAGGCAACTTCAGGACAACCCAGAGGCTTAAAGGCAACTTTGTTAGGCAGCCATGTTGTGCTCAATCTTCTTAATTGCTTGTCAACACTTAATTCAGTTGCAGCATTTTAACGTCGTAAAAACGTCGTCTTCTCTTCACCACCTGTGGCCTCATTTGTCAAAATGTTTGTCACTTCTGATGGTGTGCTGATGTTCGATTGATAACAGATGCTGAGCAGTAAAAAGTTTGCTTCAGCGGCTCGTACACACCTGTGATCTATAAATCTCAAATCAACTTTAATAGACTGCACCTGCGAGGTGATTTCCTCTTATATAAGGCTGCTAAAATGAGGGTTTAGTCTGGAAAGGCAGCAGACCAAATGAGAAAATGAAAGTTTTTTGAAGATGAGATCTCGGTGGTTGTAGAGGAGACTGTCAACACGTGACTAAATAGTATGTCGACAAACGAAGCCGAGCATGAATGCGATAACATGACCAGCAGAAAAATCACTTGCGTCAAGTTTAGACTTTACTTAGAGATAAGATCATTTCCACTCCCAATGTAAAGTTTTATAAATACCTACATATATGTGGCTGGCTGCATATTTATAAATGAGGCCCCTCTGGTTGCAGTGGTCTCATCATGATGACAGTAAAGAAATGGGTGTCAGTCGTAGGCCGTAAAACGTGTGTCGATCAATACACGTTAAATAATAAAGAGAATAATTGTCCTTTTTAGAAAAATATCAGTCAGTCAGTGTCATTCACCTCTGATTAAGTTACAGGTGGCTCCTCCCTGAACACAGATCACAAAAACCTGTTGTTTTTATTTTTAATGGTTTAATTATGTTGTTTCTGTGCATTATTTATCAGTTTAAAACTCCCTTCCAATGTTTTATTTTGTAGGAAATATCCTCAGAGTTATTTAGACGATGCTGATGAAATTATAAAACAGGCTCTGCGGCTCACCTGTCTGCTGAGTTCAGGGAGGATGTTGTCGTTGGATGAAGAGCAGCGAGGTCACAGACAGACAGAGATGGAGAGAGCTCAGCTGCATACGAGGAATTCATCGTTCTCTAGACGATGATGACGAGCAGCTGCGTTACATTTTGAATTTCAACTGAATTTGCCGCACAGCTCCGACTAATTTAAGAGTATGTTTATTCAAAGTCATTTAGTTCTACTCCCACTGACAGCATCCCAAACACAAGACAACTCCAGATGAACCTCGTCAGGTCGTGATGAGCAGAGCCTAATTATAAGCGCAGCTGGAAGAGGCTGTTAATGAGCTCCAAACCCTAAAAACACTCAGGCTGAAGGTTTAGTGTCCCATGATGGTGTCACTGCAGAAACCTCTAAATGCTTTTTTGTCTTTTTATGTTGGAAAAACAGTCACACTTAAAGACTGTTGGCTCAAAGTATAAACTATTAGTAGTTCTGGCGTTCATAAACCTCCGACAGTCAAACGCTGAACTTGATCCAAAAGTGCTCCAGAATCAAATCACCTCACTCAGCTGCTGACATTGATTCTGACTTATCTGCTAAGCCAACATCCCTGCTGAAGTCGACACTTCCCATCGCTGCTCCTCCTCAGTGTTTGCCTGAGTGTATTCATGAGCAGGAGATTGGCTTTGACCTTCGACCTCGGCCCAGCAGCTGCAGCAACAGGACGTTCTAGTCAGCAGCTGGATGGATGCCAGACTCTTCTCTCCTTTGTGGAAAAGTTTTACCCAACAGATATGAAGCTCTTCAAGGAGAAGAAGTAAAACAAAAGAGGGAGACACCAGAGATGAGAAAGTGTAGAAAAAACTGAAAACTTCAGAAAAGCGGAGCAGCTGAGGGGGGAAAGAAACATGAAAGAGGCGTCACTGTAGGAGCGAGTGCCTGCATGCTGCCAACTGTCACATAATCTTCCTCTTTGTGGCGGCTATGCAGTAAGGTGCTGGGAGCAGGGGATTGTGGGTAGGTAGGAGGCTGTCTGGCTGAGTCGGCCATTAGAGCGAGCCGAAGCGACGGCGTCAGCTAAATAAAAAGCAGGATGAAGATGATGATTTCACATTAAAACGCCCTTCAGATTGGGAACGGATTGTGTGTGTGGGAGTGTGTGTGTTTGACCTTGTTAGAAGAGGTTCGGTTTGTTGAACGCAGAGAGTAGAAATCATAAAAGAAGAAAGAAAAGAAAGATTGCTGCAGTAAAACATTGCGAAGGCTACATGTGGAACGACTGGCGGTCTGAACCTCTTTAAAATCTGCAGAAATGAGACAGAGGTAGAGAAAACGACAATATGGACGGAGAGGAGTGAGAGGAAAGAACGGCGAGCAGGCGGAGGAGGAGTGGAGGCGAGCGGAGAAGCTCATTAGCAGAGAATCAGTTGGATGTAAAGATGGTAGATGTGATCATTAGGGCCGGGGGGGGATCAGACATCACTGTACGCCACTGTTTATCCTCCCACTTCTGCACCAACACTCTGTGTGTGTGTGAGAGTGTTTCAGTGAGGAGTGCAGAGGATGAAAGGGTTCATGGGTAAAATCTTTTTCGGCTCCCTCCCACCCTCCCTCCCTCCCTCCCTCCCTCCCTCGCTTGTCACTTATTTCTTTTATCCCTCGTCTCCATTTTTTACCCCCCACCGCCGCGCTCATCTCCCTGCCGCAAAAACAACCACCCTGCAAACGTCGCCACTCCAAAACGAAAAAAACGTGCTGGAGGATTTTCAGATGCAGAATTAGACTGAATGAATGAAATGATGGGAGTGGTGTTTCTGCTGGTGAAAACCTTCAACAGCACAAACTGTAATCACAGAATGGGGATTGAGAGGAAGAGAGGAGCATCTTTACAAACGTCTCCATCTGTTGGAGGCTTTCATCCAAACTGCACCTAAAGATGGGATCAATACATGTGTTGGAATGCTATTATTAACAATTATAAGATCTTTATAATGTATTGTTAATGTTCTTAAGCATCTATAAACTGCTAACATGTTTATTATAAGTGTCTAATTTACAATTCAACAATGTTTATTCTGCCATTATTATATAGTCCTATTAATGTTAATAAGCATCATATAAAGACTTATCAGGACCTTATCACCCATTAACTAAAGCTTCATACTATAATATAAAGTGTTATGATCATATAAATCAATACCAGATGATATTATTCTTATATAAATCGCTCTACTATAGGGTAACGTGACTGGACCGTCAGGCTCGACAGCGGCTCGGCCCAGCAGCGTTCACACTTTGTTCGCACTCTGCTCCTCTCATTAATCTACACAGGACAGCAGATTGTAGCCGAGCCTCTGATAGCAGCAGGACGTAAACAGACGCGTTGAAGGTGCCTCGCTGTGTTCGTGCCTCGCAGTAACAACACTAATCAATAGGAGCGGACTACAAACTTCCACTCGTTCTGAGAGAAAACGATGAAGGAACAAAAGGAAAAAATGGCACCTGTTAATCCCACAGAGACGCCCCACAAACAAACATTCACAGGGGAAAGATAATTCTCTCATCTTTAACTGAGAGCAGGGAGAAGTGAATATTTGAAGTCGCCTGTATTATCAGCTCCCTCCTGCATGCCTCTTACTAATTTTCTATTTCTATGTAAATTCATCTTCCGCCTCGCACAAAGCTGCGGGTGCAGAGATCGAGCCGTGGAATGTGGCGTGGCAACAAACCGCTGCATCGAGTCTGCCGCCGCCACGCAGATGTTGTTCGGCTTAAAACTGCAGCAAAGAGATGCAGGGAGGGAGGGAGGGAGGAGAGGGTGAGACATGGAAGGTAATTGGATGGGCCTTGGTATTTTTCTATTGTATGTTGAATTGATCCCTCTCTTTTTTCTGTTTCTGTCCTTGTTTCTCTCTGAAAGACAGAAAACAGAAAAGAAACAGCGAACCTCCTCCTCTTTTTTCTCCCACTTTGCTGAATTGATCCCCCCCTCCCTCCTTCTCACTGTCTCTTTCATTTTATCGTCTTCTTTTCTTTATCAAGGCCAAGTCTTTTTATCTCCTCCTCCTGTTTCTCCAGCCCACTCTCTCTCTCTCTCTCTCTCTCTCTCTCTGCTCTCCGTATGAATATTCGACGTTCAGACAGACAGCAGATCGCTGTGGTGGCTTTGTCCGGAGTTGCTCGGCAGATAGCGGGATCAATGCTAAGAGGAGAAAGCACAGCACTCGTACACACACCCACGTTTATTTTCTAGGTGGCTAATGTGCGGCAGAAGTCGATAACGTCTCCTGCAGGTGTCCTTGTTTGTGAAAAACGGCATTGCAAAAACAATCTTCGATCATTTTGTTTTGTGCTGAGGAGCAAAGTCACAGATTCTGTTGCAGCATAAGTTTTTGTGTCTCACACCTTCCTCTGGTCCGCTTCCATTCAGCACAGTGATGCTTTCATTGTGCATGAAGCTCGGTGCTGCAGCAGTGTGATGCGTCATCCTGCCTACGTCAGCAGTGAAGTTTCACACACAGGTTCATTCAGACCTCGGGCCTGTCTGGATGCAGTCTGATGGAACAGGGAAGTACGGTGATTTGGGTTTAATTCCAAAAGTCAAACCTGCAGTTTCTGACCAAGAAGTACCGAGAAACTGCGACACAGCAGACTTTTCCTCCCGAGGGTTTACAAGTGGTATTAATGTTGGTGCCACTGAAGCAAAGACAACTTATTGTCCCAGTCGTTTCCTCAGAATACCAACAACACAGACCAAAACATGACTTTATTCATTATCTCAATGCCAATGATGTCATTCTTGTATAGCCGTCACTTTGTACAATCAACGTCCACTTCATAAAACTTTGTTCAGAGAAAAAAACATTACAGTGAGCCGTCTTCCTTTTATTGACGGCTTTATCTTTTCCCTGGTACTCAACTCAAACCGAGCAGATCACTGTTTGTCAAATCTGTACTTAATGTATGTTGGAAAAGAAGAGTCATATCTTTTTTGTTTTTTGTCTTTTAAATCAATTGAATTCAAAACTTTATTTAAACCTTGAAAGTCATTAAGCTTCTCATCTGCTACGATGTTGAGATAGAAGTTTCGCAAGAAAAAGACTCACACACATCTTGGGGCAAAACTAAATGCAGATTTTCAAAGTTCAGAATAAACCCGCAGGACTTCAAGCACGAGACTGTTAGTAGAGCGATATTGGTCGGGTCCTGTGGTCCGGTCCAGCATAGATTTTACGTAGGGTGGTCCAATAAAGGATTCATGGATGTAAAGATGCATGTGTTTATCAAGCCTCTGTGCCAGAGAGGACCAACCAACTTTGTGACACTGAATGCAGCGGTGTCGTAAGGATCTCCATTAATGAACCGGACTGAGTGATAGCTGAGTCTGGAGTTGTCTATAGATGACTCCCTGACTGATAAAGACTTTACTTTTTCTACAGTTCAAAGGGAAACTGTTGCTCATAAATGAAGAATTAATTCATTGTTTCATTAGTTTTTCTCAACAGCAGCTCCTCGGGTGTTTTAATGAGCGTCTTTGTATTTGGCGATCGTCATTTTTCACAATTTTTTCTGACATTTTGTTAAAAAAATAATCAACTGATTAATCTATAATGAAAGTAGCGGCACCACATTTGCATATTTGAGTCGAAGTGCTGCTTCTGATTCACTTTGGGCTGATGGCCTCCCAGAGACGAGCAGCGTGCTGCGGATCAATTCTCAAAGTGCACGATGTCCATTCATTGACTGATACAGTAATAATATATACAGCGTTACATATGTTAAATATAGTGCAGTGTGTTTGGACATAGGAAGTGTGTGTATGTGTGTGTGTGCATGTATCTGTGTGTGAGTGTGTGTGTGTCTGTGTGTGTGTGTGTGTGTGTGTGTGTGTCGTTGCCTCACTCCCTTTCACTACCCTTTGAATGCTGGTGCTGTTTCCATGGCAACGCTGACCCCTGGGAGTCAATGTTATTTTTTTCACTCAAGTAGCCTCTTTAGAAATCCTCCCTCTCTCTCTCTCTCTCTCTCTCTCTCTCCCTCTCTCTCTCTCTCTCTCTCTCTCCCTCTCTCTCTCTCTCTCCCTCTCTCTCTCTCTCTCTCTCTCTCCCTCTCTCTCTCTCTCTCTCGTCCATCCTTCCCTCCCACTCTGTTTACCTCTCTCTACCTCTCCGTCTCCTCAGCAACATGCACTTTATCTCTTTCTCCTCTTTTCTCTCCATTATGTAGCAAAGAAATGAAAAACCTCTTTATTAGTTATGTGCTCAGGTGGCGGAGGTCGCTGTCAGTGCACGATCCATAATGTTGTACGTCTATCTCGGATCTTTCTTCTTCAGGACGTCACACACTTACAGTACATCAGGAAGTCTCTCTGTATTCAGTCTCTTCTTTCTCTGCGTCTCTTCTATGGCTCTTTTTGTCTCCCGTCCTTCTCGAGGACACCTCTGAAAAGCAGCTCCTGACGAAGTCCTTTTCAGCGCTGACCTTGCCTTTAAAGTCTACACTTGAGCGATGCGTGGACCGCTTCACCGTGTTTTGCATGACAAAAGAAAGAATTTTCATCATCAATTTCCATTGCATAATTCTGCTTCATTTTCTCGTCGAACTGTGTATTTTGAATTCAAGAGGGGTTGTTGTCATGCATGTTTAATCGTAACATCACAGGTGTGACATTGTCTTTTTTTTGGCTCTTTTAATTGAACATACACAGTGTAGCTCGCTGTCAGTTCACCCCCCTCTAGTCCTTCTTCCTTCTTCATGACTTTAGTGGATTTAGTTGGCCAATCAACATGGCTCTCATTTTCTCTGCAATAACCTCTGATGATTTTGTTGTCTTTTTTCAGGCCAAGCTGATCGTCCCCAACAGCACGGCGGGGCTGATCATCGGTAAAGGTGGAGCTACAGTCAAGGCGGTGATGGAGCAGTCCGGGGCGTGGGTCCAGCTATCCCAAAAGCCAGAGGGCATCAACCTGCAGGAACGTGTGGTCACCATCAGCGGAGAGCCTGAACAGAACCGCAAAGCCGTTGAGATCATAGTGCAGAAGATACAGGAAGACCCACAGAGCTCCTCCTGCCTCAACATCTCCTACTCCAACATCACAGGGCCCGTCGCCAACTCCAACCCCACTGGCTCCCCATACGCCAACTCCACCGAGGTCATGCCGGCCGCAGCAGCTGCTGCAGCAGCCACAGCTTCCTCTCTGCTCGGCCAGGCCAGCCTGGCGGGGGTCGGGGCGTTCCCCACCACCATGTCCAGCCTCTCAGGCAATGACCTGCTGGCCATCACCTCCGCCCTCAACACTCTGGCCAGCTACGGCTACAACACCAACTCCCTGGGCCTGGGGCTGAATCCCGCTGCAGCCTCAGGGGTGTTAGCCGCAGTAGCAGCTAATGCTAACCCTGCAGCAGCTGCCGCAGCTAACTTGTTAGCATCCTACGCCAGCGATGCATCCACCAGCGCAGCTCACCCAGCAGCTGGTCTCGGAGGCTTCTCCTTGGGATCCCTGGCTGCCGCCACAGGGGCCACTAATGGCTACTTAAGCGCCGCATCGCCACTGGTGGCGTCGTCTCTACTGGCCACGGAGAAGCTAGCAGAAGGAGCGAAGGAGGTGGTCGAGATCGCCGTGCCAGAAAACCTGGTGGGAGCCATCTTGGGGAAGGGAGGGAAGACGTTAGTGGAGTACCAGGAGCTAACCGGCGCCAGGATCCAGATCTCCAAGAAAGGCGAGTTCATCCCTGGAACTCGGAACAGGAAGGTGACCATCACGGGTTCCCAGGCCGCCACACAGGCCGCACAGTACCTGATCAGCCAGCGAATCACCTATGAGCAGGGGGTACGTGCCACCAACCCACAGAAGGTGGGCTAAACCTGACAGCCAATGAGAAACGAAGAGGAAAAGAGGAAAAAAAAGAGTGGGGGCTTGGGGGAGGAGTATAAAAAAGTGAGAGTGAGAATGGAAAAAGGAGAGGAGAGCAAGAATGTCAGAAGGAATCGTCCGCGCCGTTTTCTTCTGCGTGTTTTCAGTATTCTCTATTAAAAAAAATTTTTTGACGCGAAGCAAAAATGTGCTGAGAAGACGAGGAGGGAGAGGAGCGAATTATCACGCTGAAAAACCAAGAAAAAAATGTGTAACATGTAAATAAGGTTTTATTACTTAACGTCTTGACCTTTTGGGATTTTTTATTGTTTTGTTTTATTGTTTTGTTTTGTTTAGTAAATTAAGCTGTCTGTTTGTTTGTTTGTGTATTGTGTGGACAAAGCTGAATGCCATGTAGACAGGCCGACTGCCTGAGAGGCTACAGGAAGTGGGGGGAGGGAGGGAAGGGCATGGGCGCGGGGTGTGGAGGGGTGGGGGTTGCGTTTACAGGGTACAACCCTCCACCCTCCCAACCCAAAATCCCTCTCTCCCCCTGCAGCCCACACGTCACCCTCCCGTAGGGTTTTTGTTTTTCTTCTGATTTGCCCCTCAGCCCCTTTGCCCCGCCTCCTCCCAAAGCCCGTCTCACTACTTGCCCCCAGCCTTGTCCCCCCTCCCCGCCCCCTTTTATAAGGGTTTTATAATGAGCAAGACTGCAAACTTCAGCCTGGTGTGTGAGAGAAGAAACGTCCACGACTCCCCCAACACCTTTTTATTCTCTCCCCCAGCCTATGATCTCACCTCCCCCTTCCTCCCCTCTTTCTGGGAGACGATAGGAAGGATGAGGTGAAACTGGGGAGGGGTGAGGGGTGAGAGAATCAGCTGGGCGTTTCTTCATTTGCACACCATCCCCCCCACCCGTATACCCTGTGATTTATCCCACAAGCAGTGCAGCGCCACAGGGGTGTTACGGCACGTAGCGCCCCCCATACGCAGCTCTAGTGTTTGAGATAGAATGCCGAGGCGCACGCTGATGACCTCACGTAGTGCGATACCTAGAAACGACGAGAGTGATACTGTGCAAGCTGCGGCAAACACACAGGATCTATGGCATTTTTGCAGTCTGCTGTGATAATTCTGTTAATGATATTGTCATGATTATTACAATAGGAATCATCACCATCGTCATTATTTATTAATGAGTTCACCCATAAAAAGCTCAGTTGTTTCTTCTTTTTTTTTTATCTGTGAATTCAGGTTGACATGAATGTAAATGAGACTATTTTTTGATTTGAATCTTTTTGTTTTTAATTTAAGTGGATTGAAGATGAATAGTAATGTCACATAGTGTAATATATGTCTTATTTAAGTCCAGTAAGAAAGCCGCCCCAGGCATTAAGATCATTACAGTGAAGGATCACCTTATATATCCAGTCAAAGAGCAGAACAGGGAACGCACACACACACACACACACACACACTGAAACAGAACACTATGATGCCATATTTGGTGCTAGAAAAGGGAATTCACCATATCTATGATGCAGACTGCAGTGAGACCTCTAGATTAGCAAGAAAACATGTGTAAACCACTCACGCCACAGGCTGCAGTGCAGCATCTTAGCAGCTATATTAACCTGAATCGCCTTGGCCATCCTAGCTCATGCTCCAAACATCCCTGCTGTCCTATATCTGTAGTAAAAACGCCCTGTTACAGTTCTCCTACAATGTCAAATTGTAACCGAGATGAATAATTGAGTTGAAGTGAGACTAGTTCTCAGCTGACCTGCTACTGCTCAGCCTGTGGTCTTCCAAAACCCTTAGACGAACCCAAACCACAGACTAGATCAAGTAAAGAGCACTTAAGACTCACAACGTACTACTGAGGAATGCAAACATTGAGCGAGAGAAAACACTGAAACATGACGAGGGGACATTGTTTGTCTGGGGTCCGCTGCTGAACCTGCAAGCCTCGCTCGTAGATTTGCTATTTTTAAGGCAGCGTTGCATATCAGTAAAGGAGATAAATAGCCTCACTGATCTTTGCCCTTATCAGCCAACCGTCCGACTGCCGATGTGGTAAAGGGCAGACGTGAGAGATTTTCAACATACGTCCGGGGAGTTGAGCTCGTTTCTGCCTCTGGCAAACTGCAGGTCTCCCATGGCAACAGGTTTACTGCCCACTGTAGACCCAGGAGGCTGCTGATGATGCTGTTGTTTCTTTTGTTGTTAATTTCTTTGTTTGTGTCGTGTTATTATTATTATTCTTTTTTTTTTTTTTTTTTACAATCGGAGTACACTGAATTTTTTGTCTTAATGCACTGTGAAGCGAGGGAGCGGTTCTCTCGGCCTGTGAGGTCAGGGATGTGTGCTGTAGACGGCATCGTGATTGGATGGCTTTTGTATGGCAGGGAAATTTAAAAAAAACACACATATATGAAATATATGTAGAATGCATATGAAGAACTTCACCAGAAATGCACGTCATATCTGAATACTGAACGAGGAGAAAGAGACTAGGTCGATGAAGAGGATCAATCAATTGAGGTCAAGAGTTGAGATCAATTAGATTCTTCTTACCTGTTGTGTTCTGTAATGACAGGGTGGGATGTTGGGGGAGTGTTAGGTGTCCAGTAGCAGATTAAAGAGACTGGAACAAATTCTAAATTCACTTTTCTATCGCAGCTGTGTCTTTTTCATAAATTGATAATGTTCTGTACATCCAATGGGCAAATCCCTGGACAGAAAAGTCCAACAGGAGTCGAAGTGTGACCGAATGTAAAAATGGCAAAAAAAAAAAAATGAGGAGGGGGGTTGCATTTGATTTATTGACCTGAACAGCCTGGTGAGGGGAGGGAACTCCTCTTAAGATTACAAATTTTCTGATTCTTTCGAAACCAATCCGACCCAAAATCCTCCACTGTGCTATCGAATGTGTCACTCTCTGTTGGAGCGCCAGTGAGGGTTTATCTCCACAGCTTGGTAAGGAGGCTTCTTTACTCCCATCTAACACCATCCACACTCTCCTCACCCTCCCTCCCACCCGTCCTCAGTCCTCCAGTGCACTCCCATCCTGACACTCCCTCTCCTCCTACCACATCGCTCCATGGGTGACTATGTCTGGTGTTACGATCAATGCATGTCTGCTGCTTGCCCTTGCCTCCTCCTCGGGCGGCTGAGGCTCGGAGGCGCCCTGATGCACCACCATGAGAATAAAACGACCACACCTGCAGAGGAAGTCATAGTCGAGGCCGGCAGGGCACAGTGCACAAACACTCTTACCTGTAGTTTGGATCA
This sequence comes from Pagrus major, assembly GCF_040436345.1. Classification (NCBI taxonomy): domain Eukaryota; kingdom Metazoa; phylum Chordata; class Actinopteri; order Spariformes; family Sparidae; genus Pagrus; species Pagrus major. The sequence goes on along the minus strand of NC_133216.1, from coordinate 4,250,211 downwards.
GTGCGTTTAATTTTATACACTGAAGAGAAATCTTGTTGATTTGGAATATCTTACTGCACAAACATGAAACATACACATATCGTGAGGGAATACTTGACTGGATTTATGTTGGATATTTTGTGGCATAGGATAGTTTGCTTTTGTTCCACTGTAGAGCTGCACTGTGCTGTGAGCAGTCAGTAACGCATGTTATAGATAGATTACCGCTTCATTTATCACTTATCAAGCAAAAATGGCAAACATTTGTTGATTACAGCTTTCCAGATACAAAGTAGTATGTTGAGTATGTTGAGGCTTCGGACTGTTGGTCAAACTAAACAAGCCATTTTTAGACTGTTCTGGGAACTCGAGACAGCCATTTTTCATTATTTCTGACTTTTTATACGCTGAACAAATATTCAATTCATCATAATTAAGATCGAAGAATTGAAAGATAAATAAATAATTGTTATTCATAGCCTTGGTTGTGGTCCGTTAGGACAAACCTGCTTGTTTTGTATGGAAGGCCAAATGGTGCAGAATTTTAACAACAACCTTTGCAGGTAGTTCATATTGTAAATCTTCAAGATTCATTGTTAACTTAGTTTGGATGCAGCACAGTGCGTTTACAGTGGAAGAACTGCATTGATATTCCTGTTGTAGGCGCCAGCTGAGTCGATTAATACGGGACGGATTTCTTCTTCATCTCATTAATTAAAACCGTAGAAAGATCTTTTTTGGTTTGTCTTTTACACGGCGGCCAATCTCTTTAGTTTTCTTAATGTTAGGGGTTCAAGATAAAATGTGATGAGTACTGGAAGCAATACACGTAGTGGCATGTTGTCTTGTCCTGTCCTTTATCCTGTCTGCCGTAGGAGCTTTTGGATTTACCTGTAGATGTTCAATAGGTTTACACGAGTAAAAAACTTTTTTTTTTAATTTGTGGAAAATGCTGCTATTTAATAATAACTGATGTACTAAAAATACAAGGTTAAAACATATCGAAATCTGTCCTTTTAGCTGGAGAGGCTAGTCTCAAGTGGCAGTGTAATACACGCTCTGTTATAAGCTCACGATAAGTTAATAATAATGTAATTCTAACCTGAACAAGTTAAACCTGTGCCAAAATAGGTCTTTACAGAGTGAAGCTGTAAATGTGTTGATTTAAACCACATTAGATAAGAGGATACTTTTATATTAAGAAAATGTGAAAAGTGCCAAATGAACCATATTTATAATTTACATAGGACACGTGACGGTTTGTAAGAACTAGTTAGACTAACGGTCGGAGCGCCTCAGTATAGCAGTTTGTTGACGCCCTCTCTGTTCCTGCCACACGAGGAGGGACCGCCATGTTAGCCAAGTGTTAGCCAGTCCTCTGGGAACTACCCAGAATGCAACAGCACTATGACTCTGGGGCTAGACAAATCAATATAGCGATAGGTTAGCATAATTATGCTAAAAAATGTGACTTGATAGCATTCTTAAATACAGCCTTTTATAGTTACGATGAAAATGTATTTTGTGGAAATAGATGTTATCTTTTTTGCACGTCTATATTGCATGATATCAAAGTGAAGCGTGGACAAAAAAAAGGGAAAAAAAATCAAAGAAGTGGCAAAAAAAAAAAAATTAGGCAGTGTGTGTCATTCATTTTTCGGAGACAAATCTTTGCATGCCGATAAGGGTAGAGCATTTTGATATTGTTTTACACGCGTTTAAATGTTCGTTGTTTTTTCAAAGCGGCCGCGTTGAGTCCTGGTCCACCGGCCAAAAGTGAACAAACTGTTTGATTTTTGACGTCACAACAGAATGAGTATTTTGTCGTTAAGTTGTCTAACCATCCTCGAAGGGATACGAATAAAACTCTCGAACAAACCTAAGACTATTTTGCTACTTGCTGAGCGAGCTTGTATTAAAAATGTCTCAGTTGCTGCCTAAAAAAAAATCAGGATTTACTTTCAAATAAAGACTGAGATTGTCCATGAATGTACTCACCTCTGCATAAGTTTGCATATCACTCCTCTGACCATTGACGTGCAGTAGAGGCTTATGTGTGTTTTCGTGTGTTTTTGTACTCTAACATTACTAACCCTCGACGCGCTGTGTCGAGCTCTCAGTATAACTCTGTTGTCTGTCCTTTTACCCCCCCACGCTCTGAGCTCTGGCTTGTCTTGTCATTGATATGCACCTTATTGACCTCAAATATGACACGGAGCATCTTTCGACCCCGCCTAGTGTGTTTCACTGGGGTTTGGTTGAGATTTGTAAAGAGAGAGTGTGAGAGAAAGAGAGGCGGAAACTCTCCTCCTTCACCTACAAATCCCCAAAAAACACACAAACACAAGTCTGTCCGCTGCTGCACTCCCTCGGGGGGCCTCGCTGCAGAAATTTGGGACAGATTGTGTTTTGACTCCCTTTAGTATGCAATCCAAGGCTCTGATCTTCGGGAGAGAAACAACACTGAAGATTGCCAGTGTGTTTTCAAAGTGTTTTGAATCCTGACCCCGCCTCTCTCTCTCTCTCTCTCTCTCTCTCTCTCGCTCTCTCTCTCATTTTTTCCCAGTTCAGCTTAATTAGATGCTTTATTGGCTTTAATGTCAAACAAAAAAAAAAAAGGAAAAATGTTGCCAAAGTCTGTGCACCTCTCTCACTCTCTTATTCCTCCTTGTGCAACCAGAAGCCACAGTGTTTTCAGTGTGGTCCTGTTTTGTATCCTGACATGACGTTGTCATGGGAAACGACCCGCTTCCTCCCCAGCAAAAGAAAAAGAAAAAAAAAAAGTCAAATTTTCTGCTCCTAGCGACATGTTTGCACTAAACTTTCTGCTGTTATTGTGCACGGCAGGCCGAGCTGAGGTGGGGGTTAGTGTGCGAGACTACTGTAGATGTGTAGCCTTACTGTAGGTGTGTATTCAGCAGTGTATTTAGATGTGCATGCTCCTCTCTCCCTCCCTCTCTCTCTCTCTCTCTCTCTCTCTCTCTCTGTCTGCTTTAGGCTCGCTCGCTCCGTGCTCGTGGTGTCTGTGTTGCGACGTAGCCGGCTAGTCATGTTCCTTTCTTTCTGTTTTTTATTGTGATGTGTAGAGGAATGCAAACTTAACTCTCACCTGCTCACCAGGTGACCTCATTGCTTCTCAGTGGGTGTGGCTCTTCGACATAGTCCTCAGTTTTTTTTTGCCCCGCCCCCACCCACCTCCACTGGCTCAAACCCACTCTCACCCACACCCACCACTGACCCTCCCACCTCTTCAAACAACATATTATGGGACCCTGCTCTCCCCCCTTTTCCACCTCCCCTTTTCCTCCCCCAACTCGGGCCCCATCGAAGCACCAGCAACTGTAGACTGCATTTGTCATATCACTGTTTTTCTGTTCCTTCTTCTCGTTCTCTGTTGATTTTTTTTTTCCTGGTTTTTGATTTGTACTGTATGCTCTGTCTAACCTAGACCAGTTTTAACAAAATGCCATTTCTGTGTGTAGCCTGTTTACCCCTCCCACACACACACACACACTCCTCCATGCCCTCTTTTTTGCACTTTCACTGCCCACTCCTCCTCCTCGCCCAAACATACACACACTTTCCTCCTCCGCCTCCCACGAGTCTCTTCTCTCGAGTGCCAAAATAGAACAGAGAGGAAAAAACAAAAACAAAAAAAAAAAAAGACAACAACAACAACAACAACAACTACCATTCCAAGCGTTTCTTTGAGTTGTTCTTGTGTGTCGGACATCCATCCTTGGAAGCACCCATGAAGCCAGCATGCTCCGCCCTCATAACATGATGTCGCTCATGACGCCTCAACTGAACAGCACCTTGCCCCCCACCACCACCACTCCTCCTCCTCCTCCTCACCACCCCCCACAGAGCTAAACCCGACAAGGATTAACCCCTCTGCAGGTTGGCTACCTACCTACTGTCCTGCCTCTCAACCTACCTAAAAAAGCCCTACCGCTCATGCCAGCTGCTTTCCTAATTCTGTCATCTCTTCAGCCTGTGGGACTTCATTGATTGTGTGCCATAGTGTTGGGGGCACCTTTCACTCTCCTCACCCGCCCCTCTTTCTCCCCCCTCACCTTTTCTCTCTCTCTATCCCCCTCCCCCCTCCCCTCCCTCTCTCGCTCTCGCTCCATTTGATTTTTCTCGATGGGAAAGATTCAAAAACTCCATTTTCTAATGATGATTTTTTTTGTTGTCGTTTAACATCCAAACCACGCACGCCGACACACGCACCGCCCCCGCGCGGTGGTGTGGGGAGTGTTTACGCACCGTCAGCTGCGCAGCCATCCTCTGTCTTCTTGAACTTTTTGAACTTTCACCCCCTCATGAACTTTATTGACCTTCTTCCTCCTCCTCCTACCCCCCTTCTGTGTTCATCCAACTGTTTGGACGATAACTCTCCATTCCATCCCCAAAACCTCTCTGAGACTGTGCAATGCTAGCTGATATGATTGGATTTTTTTGTTTGTTTGTTTGTTGCTCATCATTGGGGACAATTCTCTGAGATATAAGTCGAAAAAGAACAAAAAAAAAAAACATATGAAAGGAAGAAAAAAAAATCAAAAAAAAAGAAATGCAGACAAACAAAAAAAAAAGAAAAAAACACTAAACAACTGTTTCTCCACAATTTCATTTTTTTTCTCTCTCATTGTAAATATTTTTGTCAGATTTTTGCCGAGCTGTAAAGAGAGAAGTGTTGAGCAGAAAGGGGCCGGCAGCATAAAGAGGTACTAGTGGACGCGGTAGACGATCATGACACTCTTCATCCTCTGTATCCGATAGTTAGGTCTGCCTGTATAATCGGCTATGCTAGTTCTACTGTGTTAACCTGTGCTGTTGTTATTAGTGTTGATTTACCTACTGTATTCGCTGTTTAGCTTCCATGTTGGCTAGCAAACTCTTTAGATACCTGTGCTCATCGAGAAATAATACTAACCTTGAGAAGTAGTCCGAGCCATTCTCAACGGAGGCTTGTTTTTGTACATTTGTTGATGTTTTCCTAACAGTGAGTTGTAGTGGCGCTAGTATCTTTTATCATCAAGCCATAGTTATTGAAAATGCTTGGTCGTGTTAGAGACATATCATCGTGGAAAACGGCTCGACTCGGCTCCTCCAGGTTGGAAAAAAAAACCCCAGGGAGGTGGAGAGAAGAAAAAAATTTTAAAAAAGAAAAGAAACTAAGCTCCTCCTGGGCTACAAACGAGGACGCTGAGCTGCTAACTTTTGTGCAATACAGTCCTAGTTTACATAACATAGAATGATAGTTTAGAGATGATTAACCTCTGCAGGGGCCGCTCAACCATCCAGCCGCCCGCAGAACCAAACTCGTGGCATATCTCCATACTCCGCCCGAACATCAGAGACATTTTGAAAGTATTAACGTGACTGCGTGAGATTAGACTCCCACCATTTCATCGCATTGCTCTGAGCTCCACTCTTGATTTATGCTGCCTGCCCCATTGCCCTGAGAACACCACATGAGCTATTTATTTCTCAGACTATTATTATTATACTATTAATAAATAACAACGCAACAAGAAAAAGGGAACGACTGGAAAAAGGTGAATTAATATTAGTATTGTTTTGTTTTTATTTTTAGTATTTTAGTGGTTGCTTTTAACAACATTCATTAACTGACTTAAAGAGTATTGAATATTTAATGTAATTGTAGCATTGTGTTTGTAAAGAGAAAAAAAACCTAGTGAGTTGTGTTTCTTGACTTGTGGATTACCAGTGAAGTGGGCAATCTAGTGCTAATATATATGAGGTCTTTTTTTAAGGATTCTTATTTTGCGACAGCAACAGCAGTCATTATAAATGTTCATTTTAGCATCACCTGTCTTCCGTTGTCTTATTCTTCACCTTCCACCACACTCTGCATCATCACAGTAACACATCGCAAGTCCGGGGGTGGGCAAGAGTGCGTGTGTGTGTGTGTGTCTGTGTGTGTGTGAGTCATGGAGTGTGTATGTGGGTTTTGTGTGAAATGTGGGAGCAGTGTGTGTTTGTCATGAATGTACGTGTGAGTGTAAGTTAACAACATTTGTGTGTTTATTTGTGTGTGTCTATGCAAAATATGGTACATGTGGGTAAATGTGTCTGTCTGTTCACTTGTGTGTGTGTGCATGTCTGTTTCCATGTGTGTGTGTGTGTGTGTGTGTGCGTTTGTGTGTGTGTGTGTGTGTGTGTGTGTGTGTGTGTGTGTGTGTGTGTGTGTGTGTGTGTGTGTGTGTGTGTGTGTGTGTGTGTGTGTGTGCTCGATGGCTCTGTGGGGCCGGGGTTCAGGGTGGGTGTTCTGTCCAGTGTCCACCAAAAGCTAAAACCTGTCAGGCTTCCATACTTCCTGATGGAACCTCCAGACGTTATAGCTGCAAACCCTCATCATGTGATCTGACTCAACTCGACTGTCCATAACCCCCTCAGTCACCTGACCAACCAAATCAACCAATCACTGTCCACCACTACCGCCTTCCCCTGCGCCATCCTTTGCTGCACACCACGTCAGCCCCATGTGATGTTCTCCATCGATAACATACTACTGTCACGATCTACTGTTACATGCCGACAGATCTGGGGATCAATACTCGTCTAGAGCGGACGTTCAGGTGTTCGCACCTGAGGCGTGCTTGGTTTTGTTTGTCAGTGTTTGTAAATGAAACACAGCGGTCCTGAAGCTGTTCTAAAAAAGCCAAGCACACATCGGGTTGTTTGCTTGTTAAAGGGTCAGTTCACCCAAAAATGAAAAAGTGTTACAGTCCAGGTTTTGAGATATCGGTCTCTTAAATTTCTGCTTTCACCCCAAAACAATGGAGCTGAATGGAATTTAGTTTGTTGTGCTCACAGCATTTAAATGTTTCTTACCCGAAACAGTGTCCCTGTTGCTCTGGGTAAACCACTGACCTCACTGAGAACCCTTTTTATTGGGACTATTCAATGAAAACCTTAAAATACTTGCACCAAAGGGGGGATGGTGACAGAAATCTCAGAGACGGATACCTCAAAACAACTCATCTGCATAGTTGGACCTCTACAGTCAAAGAAAAAAATGTAACTTCCTGGAGGAAGATAATTAATCAGAGTCTCATCCTGAGATCGTCAAATACTGACGCTTTGGTTTGGCAGCTCTGGTCGGACACAAATCCAAAGCGTCAGTATTTGATGACCTGGGGATGAGACTCATCGACTACCTTTCTCCAAGAAGTTACATTTTGTTGCTTTAAGTGAGAAAATATTTGGCATTTTGGATGAACTGACCCTTTAATCTGCATACGGACACTTGTTCAGTGTTTTTTCATCAGCCAACCATTTTCAATTCCTGTATTTTTCCCCAGAGCTGCATTTTACATCCTACTGTTCATACTACTGTACGTGCTGCATACTACCTTAACAGGTCAGATTCCACCTTAACCTGTCTCCATGCCAACCACCAAGGAGCCAGTTGCATGGCAACCGGCTTCCGCCACAACAAACCAACCAACCTACCAACCAACCATCTTCCTCAACCACCGAGGCCACGCCCACCTGACTATGATCGTTCCATAAAAGAAGAGATAGAGGAAGAGAGAGGATAGGAAGGAGGGATGACAGATGAAAGAGACGTAGTTGTGATTCTCAGGGTGTCTTATATTAATTATTAATCTACTGTTCAGTCTGTTCTCCAGTCTCTCACTGGTGTCCTGTTGCCCCTAACTGAGCCCAAAGACGATCATGTCCTTCCATGATAAAAAAAAAAAATTCCTTGTACAATTGATTGACTACACTGACCAATTCCTCTCGATCAGTTGATTGATAGTATTGATTGACCAATTCTCTTGAAGAGATGCTACACAGCCAGTCAGGTGAATGAAAGCTAGGCACTGTAACTAATGTTTACAACCCAAATGAGACCAACAACGCTGTTGAAAGAATGTCTAGGACTTAAAAAAAACAGAAAAAAAAAACAAGAGAGAGACAAATCTCTGAAGAGTACTTATTTCTAAATGATGGAACTTTTCGCTTACTTTCTATGTGACATGAGGTAATGTAATTTTTTTCAATCATTGCATGTGACTATTTTGATTTGCAATGAAACTGTTAGAATGGATGGTACATTTGTGACGTCAGTGCAACGTTGAGACGCCGATGCTAGAAATCAATGTCGGTGTCTTATAACAGTGTTTTCATGTCGCCGTGAGGAGTGCTTATGGACCAATGAATGCTAAATGTGTGACCATACAAAGCTGTAAAGGTTTTGTTTATTTGTACATGGTTATGGGTAAAATAAACCATTGAAGCAAAATTAACATCTTTAGTCTTAAAGGAGTAAGCCCTCACACATTTGTCTGTAAAGCGGTACTTTGGATAACGCAGTAGATACGATGTTATGAGGTAAGTTGATCCAACACGGCACCTGGTAATGTGCTGCCATTCAGATATTCTGAGGTTTTCTAGGAGGGCGTAGTCGGTCGACATGTTAGGGAAGACAATCAGGCTTTGATCCACCTCCACACATCACCGCCCTCCCTACGACAGGCATCACAATCAAGAAGGGGTGGGGCTTCAACTCTCTGACATATCCATCTACCCACAATCCTCCTGTGCACCAGAGCCATCCGATCAACAAACACCTGCACCCCTGCATCCGCCATGATTCCACAAACCAGCCAATCAGCTCCTGTGACCTCTGGCCAAATCGTCTCAGCCCTCTCCATGCCATCGGCTAAGCGGCTAGTGGCTTTTTGAGCTGTTGTTGCAAAGCCCCCTGGGAAAATGGAGTCACAAAAAATTCACAGCATGGTCCGACCAACCTCTTGTCACTCTCCTCCCACACACCTTTCTCCATATGCCACTAAAGAAGTTCCTCTGGCTTCCAGCAAGAAGGTCACAGCGGCGTTCTGTGGTGGTTTTATAGTGTGTTTGATAGAGTGCACCATGTCACACACAAACAAGCAGATACATGGCTCACCCAGGCAGCTAACAGTCACCCAAAAACTACATTATTACAGTCAACTCATGCATAATTACAAGGTTATCACGACAAAACCTTTGTCCTCAAACTGTAAACATATTTTCACACAGTTTAGAGCAGATTTGAGCTTTTTTCTTTTCTTGGAGGCTGTGGGAGCAAAAATAATCTCATTGGTTGATTTTCTGGGTCAGCAGGCTGAAGTCCAGTTGGAGATGATGAAGTTCACGTACAGTAGAGGACAGTATGGGCTGGTTACATGAGCAGATGTGGCTCCCCTGGATAAAATGTGAAATGTTCCCATGATGGGTGACATAAATCTTACAGACGTCTGCTGTAAGTATAATAAAAGCGCAACGAATTAAAGCCAAAGTCTTTTAAAATACAGATAAAATGACATGAACTTACTATCTGATAACAAATACATGCTTATGGATCCATATGAAATAGAGGATACAGTGCCTTCGTCTGTGTTATGCACTGCTCAGGAGAACATAATGTTCTATGGACGATAAAACTTCACCCATAAAAAGTAAAAAAACAACCTTCTTTTGAATTATTTTGCGAATTCAAACAAATTCTGTATTCAGTTTTATCAAAGAGAAGTTTGTGTTTGGTGCAGACTGAAATCTGAAAAACCCAAGAAGGGATTATTTTGGAGAAACAAGGCCACAGCTTTTATATTCCATAAAAACAAACCAGAGCTCCGTGTGCGTCAGAATCTGTTTCTCTGCAAGAAGCGATCCGATCCAAGTTATCTTCATTCCTGCTTCTGCCAGACTTCACAGGAACAACCTGGGTTTTCCTTTAGTCCAGGATGAACCTTCAACAACAGAAAACAAATCCAGAGTCTCACAGCAGAGATTGCTCCCTGGATTCACGCTATTTAGTTAGATTACGGTGACTAAGACGAACAAAGTGCATCTGAAGAGAGTGACTACAAATCTCTGAACTGAAGGAAATTATTCAAATCAGCAAAGTTATTCATAATTCACAACTTTAGTGAGATTTGATGTTTGGTTTTGGGGTATGAAAAGCAGAACCCTGCAGCTTCTCCCTCATGTTTTCAGCCAGCTCTGTGATAGCTACGGCACATTTTGAAGTAAACTTATTACAAGTTGTTACAACCCAGCTGGCTACGGGACGGAGGAACAACATAAAACAGATGGATTTCGTAAAAAATGGAGTTATTTAAACTTGGATAACGACAAAGAAAAAGGGCCTGTGGGTGCTGCTCGAATCCAATGATCAAACAGAACCAAAAGAGTCTCTCAATCTCAGCTAAACTACAAATCTACAGCAGACTGCAGCTAAATGTTGATTCACATGACTAGAAGCCTGATAGATGATCGACTGTAGCCTTTTATTATTTTTTTCACTTTATATTGAAACATTATATTTAAGCTAAACTTCAGCTAATGTTCTCGCAAACTGACAGTTTGATTTGACCTGTTCAGTGTTAATTGAACCAATAAGATTTTTTCTGCCTCCATGAATTGTTTCTCTGTCAAAACCTCGTCTCAGTGTGTTATTGTCTCGAAACAGAGGTGAAAAAAAAACCTTTTTCTCCTCGTCTGAACAATGGTTCCTAAATTGGCCGCTGAGATTTGCTCCGGTGTTGTGATGAATATTAATGTGCCTTAGATCAGCTCCCAGAGGTGTTGTATCTTGTGTCAGAACCACACAGGCCTCCCAGGATACAGGCGGTAAGTCTCTCAGAGTGGTTTCATAATCTACAGTCAGAGAGGTTAAATGGTATTTTTGTGTAAGAACATGACTGTAGATACAGAAACACACGATGAGCAGGAAGAAGATGCTGCTGTTTGCATTTCGTCTTTTTCTCGTGTCACAAGCGTTAAGCAGCGAGCGGTTAGAGCTTAACTGAGCCTCTGCAAGGACAATAAACTTAGATTAAAAGCTGCTCTCTGAAGACGGGTCAGAACATCAGGACAGTAAATGCTGCTACGGAGGAAAGTCAAGGAAAGGGAGAAAGTCTTATTGGCTGCTTGAATGTACATAAGAAATGTTTTCAGCAGACTAACACAAAGTAAAACATCTCTTAACTAAATCATTCAGTAGTTTAAATAGTTCAGTAAACACAGGCCACATCGTCCATCTTTTTATTTTCCACACCTTTGTTGCAGGTGTACATCAACAAGTGACCTCTGACAGCAGATAATAACATAAAATAAATACTTTCCCCTCTCTAAATAAATTATTTTATACATGTACTAATCCAAAGTATAATTGAAAGTTATGAATGAATATTAAATTTGTAGCTGTAGCTCAGTAGCTGTTTTAAGCTGTACAATAATCCCCAGGACTGTTTCTTTCAAGGTGTTTTCAGTGTATTTCAGTCACTGTTGCCCTACTTTTGTGCGCCGGGCTGAAGTCTGTGCAGCTTCAGCGGCTGTGTGAGCCACAGAGGAGCCTGTGTGACAGCGGCCATGATAAAGTAGCTGCGCTCCTGCAGGCCTCGTACCAACATATAGATCACAGACTCCTCTGAATCTAGGCCGCTCGGCTGTCGCTCAAACTGCCGACAGTTCTCGCTGGGCTGCTGCAATCATTAAAAACTTCCAGAAACAGAAAAATCCGGAGCTCACCTGCCACCACAAACACTTCGCCAGGAAATATCTGCACTTCTTCAGTCATTCTTTAACGCAGTGCTAGCTAGTGTTAGCCGGTGATCCGTCTATGTCAGCATTACCAAAGCACCTGCTACTGCTATTAGCACAACTCTCCTCTTAGAGGCTGCATATTGATTTCCCTCCCTCCTCATCTGTTCTTTTCATTTTTTCCATGTTCCCTCGTTCATCTGAACTCTAAGAATAGATCTCAGAGAACCCCAGAGGAGACGTTCACGGGAATTCCCAGGTTGTTCCTGTGAAATGTGGCAGAAGTAGGACTGAAGATAAATTGGATATGTGGGGAAAACAATGCTGCAGATGCACATGTAGCCAATATTTCTGTAACGTACCAGGCCTTTATATGTGTTGTACCATATGTTTCAGTTTTCCCGCTGGAACATAAAACTGTGGCTTTCTGAAGATTAATGTGGACGTTCATGGTGGCATCTTTTCGTAAGTAGGCCAGTAAATTTTCACAGGTTTGGAGGGAGTCTGAGCTCAACCAAAGGCTGCGACAAGCAAAGAGCGTCTGTAACAGTGCCGGTAAACAAACTGTAAACCCAGATGCATCGTAATTCCTTGACGCATGCAGGCATGAAGGGGCGCGCCGAACCTAGAGAGCATTACAGCGAATTATTTATGTGTGCATACTGGATGTCTCTCTGCCCTGCTTCCGTGAACGCCCTCACCGTCCCCGGGGGAAGAGCCTGTTTACAACCGGCATGCAAGGTTTCAGAGGGCACTACAACATTAACAAGTCAAGTGTCAGCTCTCGCCTGTTAATGTCTGTTAGTAATTGTTATAAATTAGTCATGTAATGAATCCCACAGAGTATTCATGCTTCCTGATGGAGTAGAGAGAATACAGCGTTTGTGTTTTTAATAGCACAGTGAAGGGTGAAGAAATTATGACGTGTGGCTTCTGTAACTGGAGGCACGACTGCGATCTCAGTGCAGCCGATTCTTCAGTGGATCCAGTCGATATCCACTTCATGCTGTTGGACCGATGTTATTTTATCATGCAGGGAGAACTCCACCGCAGCTCTCCGGCAAATGAGCCGAGGCCACGTGAAAGCCGATCAATAGACTAAATGGCAATCAGTCCGAGCGCTGGAAGGTCACTGTCAGCAATAGCAACATCATGATCTTTAAAAGCTAATTCATTAGGAGGCAGTTAATCATATATGTCAAACATAGTGATACGTTTAAAGCTCCAGTGTGCTCTACGTATGCATCAGAAAGAAGTGATGCTGATTGACACATTTTGAATGTAGGATGCTTTCAAATGTAAATAATCCAATAATTATTTAATAATTTAAGTCCAGAAATTTTAAGATTTAAACCAGGAACAACTTCTGTCACATTTTAAACAGCTGCTGTGTCGAAATGGCCAGAATTGTAGTTTAAAACTGTTGCGGAGATGTCTGAGGTTAGCATGCTAATCAGCTAGCCCCAGCTCATAGTACCACTTTGTATAGCAGCTCTATAGACTATACAGAGCCCTACAGCAGCACTCTGAGGTTTTACACTGCAAAAAATCAACTAAATGACACCAAAACATGTTTATCTTTGTCTCGTTAGCAGACAGAGAACGAATCTCCCGCCTGTTGAAACTCTGTCGTCACAGCTGAGGTGATGAAGTCGTCGTGTCTTTACTGTGTGATTAAAGAAAACACACACCAAATCTCAGAAAGACAAAGTGTATGTAAGAAAAAGTTACATTTCTGCAGATCTGTGCTTCCTGACCAACACAGCATCCACAGCAATCAACCAAACAGCGCCCACCAGCTCTCCCCACTCTGTGCTTCAGCATCTCTCTCGATTACTCCGTCACCTCGTCCTCTGCAGCCTCACTTCCAGTATGAGAGCGTCGGAGCTCCTGCAGCGTAAACAGCAGATGTTTTGAATCGAAAAAGATACACAATTACTTAATCCTTGGCAATTCACATGCTGAGCAACGCTGTCTAACTGAACCCACAGAAATACGAAGGGAGGTTCGCTTGAAGGGTTTCTGCCTCCAAAATGGAGTCAAAACAGCTCAGTGAAAACTAAATGCTGATGACGTTATCTGCTCGTATATGAAGATATCTCCTTAAATCTGATGTGTTGCTGTCAGGAAGTGTGTGTGCCTCTGTTTGTAAATGAAACCCTGCAGGTCTTTTTAAGGAGAGACTGGAAACATAATTCAAAATTTGATTCTTCTCTCAAAATGCATCTTTTTAGACGGCACATAAGAAGTATTAAATAAAAAAGAGATTTCCTTTGGTAGGCTTCACTTTAAATCAGTCATGAGATCTTCTCCATTTTGTTTCCCTTTTTGGAAAAGACATGAAACATATTTAGCACCAGCAGAAATTACCAGATGATGCAGTTTGGAATAAAAACCCTTCAAGTGCAATAAAGACTATCTGAGTCGTCATATGACAAACTGAAAGGAAGTTGTTTTATAATGTAATATATTTTTATGAAATTTAAACACTGATTCTCTGAGAGTTTGATAAAATATTGGATTTTAAAAGAAATATAACATTTGTAACGGAATGAAATTTTAAATTTAAAATGAATATTTTTGGCAGGAAAATAATAATTTGTAGTAAAGAAGACGGCTTGAATTGTAGTATTTTAACATTCTGACTGTGTGTCTACAAACAAAAAAGTGAAATTAAGTGAAATGTAAGTTTGTCGTGGAGCCAGAAGTGATCTTAAGATGGTTTGTTGAAAACAGAATCTAAACTCCGTCCTGTCTTTAATCTCTAATGAGCTCAGAAGTGAAACACACACTTGTCATACACAGATATTAGAGTATCTACATGTGTAGTGTTATGTTAGACATCTCTACTCCCACAGAATCTTTGAATCTTAATATTAATTTATTTTAAATTGCTCATCATCATCATTCCTCTCCGATCGAACACCAGTCAGCTGAGCTAAATACTGAACCATGATTGTACTGTTTGTCTGCTGTTTGTTCTGCTGTGATAACGTTTCTAACTCAAACCTACAGATACACAGTTATTTGACATTAGTCTTAACTCCTAGATGTCCCCAAAAGAAGTCATATGAGATTTATTGAATGTTCATTATGTGTAAAAAAAAAAAAAAAAAACAATATATAGACCATCAGTTCTATTAACTGCATTGCAAAAGCTGTGATTTTAAAAAGCACTGTAGCGTGTACAGTGATTTCTTTATCAATTTTATGGTACAGAATATGTTCTGCAATCTTGCAGCTTTTGTTCTTGGTTTGTTTTTGTTCTGGAGCCTATGCTTTAATAAATACATTTTCTACGGTACAAAGGGAAGCCTACGCAGTGCTTCATGTGTCTAACTGGTGTGTGTCGACCGTGGGTGGAGGCAAAACCAGAACGCAAATAAGTTCTGCTTCCTTCTTCTCTGTCGTCTTTTTTAATTTATAAAACATAAAACACAGTTTATCTACATGTTCTCTCTGCCTCTTATTTCTTTTCTATTTCTGTTTCTGCTTCTTTAATGTTTTCAGGAAAGAAAATGGAGCTCGTGGCACTGCAGGTAAGAAACATCTGGATGGCAGCTTCTGCTTAGAGCTGCTCTCATCAACATTTCAAGTCAAAGTCAACTTTATTGTCAATTCTGCGATATGTACAGGACGTACAGAGGATCGACAGGCCGTTCCCTCAGACCGTAATGATAGTGACAACGGATACATTGACTGCATGTAATGTGGAGAGGCTCCGTCTCAATGACAACCCTACAGAGAATTATCACCTGACTCAGTAGTTCCTCACAGCTCAACAACAGTTTAGCATCTTTGAGCTCATCATTTTAGTTTTACAGTCTGCTAATCATCAGAGCTGCGGCGGGCAGCTGTTTTCAGTGAGAAGCCTTCGGCAAACAGATAAAATGAGCTACGAGCTGGTTAAGAAATAAACATCTGGCAGCAAAATAGTTGGCGGAGACCGAAACAGATCTTAATGGAAGGTGAATATTAGACTTTGACTCATCAGTTGGAAACAAGCACAGTTACACATGAATGCTAATGCTGCCCTGGTCACCATATTAACTTCATATGATAATAATATGCCAATTTTGTGTTTACACACTGATCCTAAGAGGCCAGATAAAATCTAATTAATGCAAGTTTAAAGTGGAAACAGACGACTTCCTCCCCGCAGCGTTTCCAAGTATTAGTGCTGGCGCCGCTGTTGCAGAGAGAACCTGTCCTTAGAGTAACAACTACCAACAACACAGAACAAAACACGAGTCTATTCATTCATTTAGTTTATTGTGGAGACTTGAAAGCAGATGGAAATGGCTGGCTGCCAGTCAGACTTCATTTTCTGGGACTTTTCGCGCCTGATGGCAAAAAAAAAAGAAAATGCCTGGCGAAAGCAGTGTTTTAGGGAACCAATCTAAACTTTAACAGTGTCATTATTTTATATCCATTACACTGTGTGATAAATATCTATTTAAAAACGATAAGTTAAAGCAAAAACTTGTTCTGAAAGGAGCATTTTAGTACGAAACACTGAGTGAGCTTGAAATTCTGTTGCATGTGCTGCTGAAGTCAAATCAAATCAAATCAATTTTATTTATATATCACTATCACATTGCCCAGAGGAGAATAAAAGATGGAAGAAACCCCACCGTGCTGAACTAAAACGATGATTTTTCAGAAATGATTTAAATTGATTGCTGTTACATACAACTGCAGTATGATTAAATGATCCTGAGAGGAACGCTGAGGCTCTTCCCCCTTCACACCACAATGATGAAGGAGCTTCACATGTATCATGTGTTTATTGTCTAACACGGTGACATTAATACATGATTTCACTGCCTCTGTGAAACAGAGGGTCAGACAATGTTTCCCTCCCACGCGCTGAAGCATCCACTTCTTTGATTGTGAATCCACTAAATCCTCCAGAGCTGCAGCTGCAGGTTGAAGCAGAGCGGCATCAGAGCCGCTGTGTGGGCTGCTGAGGACGGATTAGCATAATGAGGCTATAGGCAGCTTCTATAGGTAATCTCATAAACACACAAACATGAACTGTGAGCCGTGAGTGTGTGAATGAGACTGTGAGGAAGATGAGAGGGAGAAATTAGTGATGCAGCTTTAAATTTGCATGTGAGTGTTGATATGACAGACAGAGAGACTACAGTGTGTGTCAGTGTGATGAGCTGTGTGTGTGTGTGTGTGTGCATCACAATATTTTTAGGCTTTTCAGTCGTTCTGTGTTAAACCTGAAAACAGTGAAGGCGACACACCTTTACAATCCAACCTGAGTGCAGCCGCAGCGTTCCAGAGACGAGCTCATCAACATCCACACGAGGTTATTTCAGATGATTTGTTTAATGGACAAACATTCTTCTTGTATGGAGCCCATTAATGCAGCTGTCAGTTTATAGAGCTAAATGTACAGCGTGTTCTGTATCTGAAACATTTTTCACTTCAGTGTTATTCATGAGTTGGGACAGACGGCGGCTCAACCGAATCTGTAAGACTTTACATGACGTGAACTTCATGGTAACGATGCAGTGATGTCACACAGAAATGGATCCTCTGCATGTTTTACATTCATGTATCGCTTATTTAGAGGACAGACTTGTCACAGATTAATTTAAAACACATGGTAAGAGTGTGAGGGGGTATGAACAGCAATAACAGCAACAAAAATGTATTCATGGGGAGTTTGTGAATGATAGATCGCAGGCAAACACAGGAATCAAACACACCGCTGGCAAAGAGTTGGTTTATATTTAATAATCACATTATTCCAAATTATCTCAGTATGATGTCACTGGTACGAGGTGACTGAACACTTGAGTCATGCAAATACATTAAAAACATTCTTAATTTAGATTCAATTCAAATCACTTTGCTTTCAGTCAGTTATCATAAATAATAATTATCAAAGGAGACTCCACATGTTGACAGCTAGATATCAGGACACATCATCCCAGTGAGAAACAAGCACAGTAATGCTAATGCTAATATACAAAGCTAACTCTTGCAGGTAGTGAAAGACCTGTATGTGTTTTTTGTATTTTAAATATTTCTTTGTATTTTGTAAAACTATGATTAATCTTTGTTTGTCTGTAGAACCGCTGCAACAATTTGGTTCATATTTATTTTATTCTTATTTAAGAAAATGATGAAGGAGTTAACAGTTTCTTTATAAACAGCACACACATTCATCGGTGAAGGTTCTCGAATGAACGGTCAAGATTTGACTTCAGCTGAAATGTTGTAAATTACATTTTGCGGCTCGGAGACGGTCTGACAGCTGGAGTTACTTTCTCACTGGTTTTGCTGTTTTTTCAGATATCTTTGCAGCAGTGTGACGTGTCCTTCAGTGAGTCCAAAGAGTGGAAATAAATGCAGAAGTAGCACATTGGACATTTTTTTGTAAATGCACAACAGCTGCTGAGGTCTATGACAGAATCACACATCTAAAAGGAAGAGAGCGGTCAAGATGGCTCGCTAAGTATGGACAGCATACATATAAGTTTCATTCTGCATGAATGAATTTGACATTATCGCTCGTTATAGTTCATATTTTGCTTCATATCTGACTTGAAGCACAGTCTTGTTCATATTTGTACATAGGAACAGTTTAAATTGCAGTTGTTCTATTTTCTTCATGAACAACCTGTCTTCACTTCCCGGCTCTGCAAATCACACAATCCCAGCAGGACACATTAGTCTTTCGAGTTTTTTACGAGGAACCAGCGGCTCTGCTCACTCACAGCCTGCACTCTGAAAACCACACGGTTCTTCAGGGGTCCAAAAATGGAGCTTTGGTCGTTACATATGTTTGAAAACCATAAATAATTTAATGTACTACATGACGATCTGATGACTCTTAACTCCCACTGTTACTGAAAGTCACCACAGTAAAATATATGCTACATAAAATACATTTCTCTCCATGTATGTGATGAAAACATGAACTCTATGTGAAGAAGAGCAGCAGAGAACGATACTGCAACTACCTCATGGAGATGGAGAAGATTACACATCAAGTTTATGTTTTCTTTTCTGTTTGTTAGTTAGTTTACAGAAAGATTCAAAACAGACGGATATAAATTCATTTTGATGGAAAATTGGAAACAACTCATAAATAACAAGTGATTCGCTTTAGATGCATTTTTTTAAGTATTTCCTAAATTGACATTTTTAAAATTTTCTTAGGAATTTTTTTGCACAAACTTGGCTGATACATTTCCAACATGTCTACCATGATATTCGGGCACTTTTTGCATTTTGATGCACGTACTGAAATCCTAAAGATTATTGAATTAAAGTCACTATTTGTAATATTCAAAAATGTCCAACTTTGGCGCCCCCCAGTGGTAGAACTGAAAAAAGCATGGGTCCCCCTGGGGCTCTGAGAACAAAGGGCTAACAACAGTTTCATCAGGATTGTCTCATTCCTTCACAGTCTGAAACATTAATTATCAGAATAAGATTATATACATACAGTAATGTCTTAAACACATTAAGAGTAAGTGAAGACTTGTTTTTAGATTCAGGTGTATCAACACAAACCTACTCCTAACCACTAAGTCTTTGAAAAAACAACGAGGGAATTCATTTCCTATGTTTGGATATTAGAGAAAACCAAGAAACTGCCACTGTTTTAACAACCACAGGCTTCCTCTGTGGAAACCGCTCGCAGGTTCAGCTTACAGAGTCATTTTTAATCACAGTGCAGCAGCCTCTCGGCACGCTCGGCTCTGCCCAGCAGGGTGGACTGCGCACCTGTCTATGAGACCCCCAAAACATCACGCGAACCCTGTCGGGAGACATTAGACTTTCCGTGATGTATGGACGTCAGCCAGAGAGGAGAGAAAGCAGCAGATCCTCCTGACGGCCTCAGGCTGCTTCACATCACGCTCACAGAGGAACAGCTGAACACACAGACAGCTTCTTTCTCTCACAGTTCATTTTCTGGTGTTTATGATCAGCAGGTAGAAGAGACGTGATCATTTCTTTGGACAAACACAATCCAACACTGATGGACCCGAGACGGCAGCTTCGTTTGTTTATTCCATCTAAATGTTACTCAGACAGTGCTGATCGAATTGTGTCCAATCTTTGCGGAGGCGTCCAGCTCACTCTTACATTTTGGACATTTCTGCCACTTGGTTTCTGCAGTTTGTCACATGCTAATGTGAAGTCCTTCATTTACACTTCAGGGGTCAAATCAAGGTGACAGATTTGTCAGCTCAGAGGGAGGCAGCGTCGGTCCTGGAGGGCGACATGGTTAATCTTCACAAAGGTGGAGGAGGATGATGTCAGGTGGTTCAGAGGTTGTACGGTGGATGATAAAAACTAAGGACAGAGAGGACGGGAAGTGAAAAAAGAAAAAAGAAAAAAACGTTTCGTAGTTATAAAGGTACGTACAGGCAATCCCACCTTTCATTCACACAGTTCTACCCTGAAGTCTTATTTAAAGAATATATCAGCAGCCAAAGTCGATATTCTGTCAAAACTCATCTGCAGCATTCTCCTTAAAAAGCAAGACACATTTCCTTTGCAAAGTAAGAGACCGGGGAATAAAGACATCATTGTCAAGGAGCTAACTCGCTCCAACAGAAGCTTTAATTTGAATATAACAATAAATAAATATTAACATGGTGTTTTAAGACATTAATCAAGAGAACGCTGTACAACCTTCCATATTTTCCTTTTAGCCTCCTCTTCCCTTACTTCCTTCCTCCATCTTGCCTTAATTCCCCCATTTGCACTCTCCCTCCCTCACTCACTCCCTTCCTTCTTTCCTTCCTTCCTCACCTACATCCTTGTCCTTTCTCATCCTTTCCTTTCTCTCCTCTTTCTGTTGCTTCTCTCCCTCCTTGATAGTTTCCTGCCTTCTTAGTCTTTTCCTTCTACCGTGTCTTCTTCTCTCATTGTAACAATGGACGACAGAAGACGACAGAAGAAAGAGAATAATGGTCAGGACTTCATAACAGATTTAGTGATTTGGTGAACTTGAAGTAACCTTGAATCTCTACATTCCTCCACTCTGCTTTTATGTTATTACGGTCCCGGGTCATTTAATAACTGAATGATAATCTGATCAGCCTAAGTGCTTGGAAATAAAGAGGATGAAATGAAGCTTTCTTTATTCCCCCGGGGCAGACAGATGAGATTTTAGGGTTTCAAACCAAAATGCAACGAAGCAAATTTCATTGTGGAAAAATTCATCGCTCATTAGACGGAGAAATAACGATCCATCCTCAGAAATATCAGGATAGTGGGCGAGGTCTTAAAATAGCTTACAACTTAAATATTCTGCAACAAAAGAGCGAGTCAGCAAACAGTTTGTGAAACTTTTCACTTGAAAGAAGTTTTAGAAACTGAGTCTGAATAACTGAGCCATGGTTTGTCATCCTGGATGCAAAACAATTGAAGGAAATGTTTTTAATCTATGAGACGAGTGAGATCGTAGATCTTTGGCATCAGTTGGGGAAATAATGATGAATGATTCGGGGAGTGGGAAAAGGTTCTCAGGTGGGCGTGGAGGTCAGGTATGGGGGTTGCTGCAGGGGTAGTGGGGGTTGATGGATCTGAAGCAACAGGAGCGTTCGTACATGGCTGAAATGTGCACTTGTGCATATTCAATTGGCCAACGCAGTTTGTAGCCAAGTCGCCCCGAATGTTGAACCTGGTTCAACATTTTTTGCCAGGCATCCCTGCGTTATTTTGCCAGAGCCCTCGATGTCGGTACCCACTGTGAGCACACAGTCGTCTCATTATAAATAAATGATCAACTGCAGCAAGTGAAGCCAATACAAGCTGTTTTTTGGTTGTGAACCCTTCTGTGAGCTCAGCGGCGTCTTTACCACCTTGTCCAGTGTATCTCGAGGCTTCCCATGCCCCCTTTTTGTTGTGTTCTGGACCCCTGCCTGTGTAAAATGCCAGCGCGGAGTCCTGGAACACGGACAGCTGGCTGGGCAGCGCTCGAGGAAATCATGTAAGTTCAGATGGAGCCACTTGCTGTCGAGGTCGGAGTTCAAGTCAACGTCTTTTCTCTGTGAAAATGGCAGCCTGGAGGAGCGGAGGAGTTTTCTGGATGGACAGTTGGAATACAAAGAGACTATTTATGCAACACACTCAGAGTCGGCTAATCCCCCTTTACATAAGTCAGCTTATGGAGCAACAGGCCTTCTCAAACCGGCGGAGGTTCAGCCGACAAATATAAGTGGAATACACTGACGTTATTACAGAGAGAGGGAGCGAGACGAGCAGAGTACACTGCTCTCCTGTGGCGACAGATTCTGCTGGAAAAAAGCATTAAATCCGTTTTATTTTACTACTTTTACATTTACAAGGAAACACATCATAAAATGGTTTCATATCATCCGACTGCTACACAAAGAATTATGTAATAAAGTCTTGTGAAATAAAGGGAAGATAACACTTACTGTATGAAAGGGAGCAGCGCTGTGACTTCTATGCTGACCCAGTTCTGGGAGTTACGTAACATATAGAGCACAGGCCCTTTTTGGATTACACAGGATTTTTTTCATATTGTGCAAAGATAGATGGAGGTCAGGGAATGTAGACAAAGGCAGAGAATATCTGTTTTACACACATTTTATCATCTCGTTTGTTCTTCCTCATTTTTATTAAAAACATAATTTGATGCAGAGATGAAACCTTTGTTTAGCACAGTTAAAGCAAACATGTAATAGACCTTTTCACAGACACTTTGACTCGTCAACGCAGGAAAAGCACAGGTGGAATCCATAACATTAATGATGGCTGCATTCAATTTAGGCCAGCTGGTGCCAGGGCTCTGGTATTGGGCATGCTCACTAGCTTGCATGGCTAACTTAATAGAACGGAGCCATCGTTAATGTTATTGGTCACACCTGCTTTTCCTGCTTTGCAAAATGTCTGTGAGGGTCTGTTGTTTAAATCTCAAGGATTCTAGCTTCACATCTATAGATCTTAGTCAGCCCGTCCTCATTAGAAAAACAACCACGTAGGTCAACTAAGAAAGCTCATCATGACCCATATTTACATTCGTTGTTTGGTGACAACCTCCAGCGGCTGTGGTGGCTATGTCTATGGCTGCAGAGGAAGAAGAGCAAAAAAGTCCGTATGGCAAGAGGGTTGGGGACGGATTGTTAAACAAGCACAGGACTTTCATTCCAACCCCAGTCACCAGAATGAATGTTAGCGAAGTACTTTTCTGCAAAACCACGGATAAGTTCAAACCAAATGCTTCCTCGTGATGCAACTTGTTTAGGGTTAATTTTCCATTTATTTCTCTGCTTAGGTTTAGGCACAGAAACACTTGGTTATGGTTCGGAAAACATGGATTTACTTAAAATACACCTGCTTTGGTCGCCACAAAAACAGCTGGAAATCTCCTCACAGTCTAACTGCAGTCGCCCAGTTGGAAGCCATGTGGCTCGTAATGAGGCCACCACCGTCCACTCCACCTCCGTGATGTGAAAGTCAGCGATACGATGAAGGTCTGGTGAGCCTGTTGCTGGTACGTCATGTTGTTTTTCTTCACGGTCATATGTGTCTGTTCGGGATTCGCTGGCAGTCGACCCATTCAGTCGTATGATGATGTGTCGAGGATGAGACCAGGGAACTTCAATGCCGTTAAATCCTCTGATTTCTAAGAGTAACAACAACTTTTGAGTGAGCATGTAGAATAACAGTAGAGGCAGCACTCCGATGGTGGAAGAGTGCTGGGAGGCAGGAATGTAAGTCCAGTACTTGTGCACCAGGACTGCAGATGGATTGAGAGTTTGGCAGAAAGATGTGATGAACCATGGTGGAGCCCACAATAAGACCCGAGGACTCACTGCTGCGAGAGGAGAAAGGGGGTAATTGGCAGATCCTTGTAGCTGTGCCAGCATGGACACATCGCCTCTGTAAGTAATGTTGCTGTGCCTGCTGGCCACGGCGGGAACCCGGAGCAGCTGCCACAACAGGATCCTGGAGAACAGGCGAATGCGTGTCCAACACCTGGAATCTGTTCTCAAGCTGTATGGTCTCAGGGGGATCAGGATAAGAGTGAGTCCTCCCTTCTCATCTACAATCCCTAGTGTTGCCTTGTGTGGGCGGATTCAGTGCAGAGAGCCTGCGATTCCCTTTGGTGCAAACCTGTTTTCCACCTGTGTTGAGGCTGATGAAAAGTTGTAGAACAGGCCAAAATCTTAAGCTCGAGCCAGGGATCAAGATCAGCAACAGTAACCGCAGCGTTGTCAGAGGATCGATTACCAACTTCTCTGGATCCAAACCAGATTCTTGTCTCCTCACCAGGACGCTGATCTTTTACAGCTGGGACGGCAAAAGCAGCAGTGGCAAGAGAGTCAAAAACTTGAAATCTGCTCTCAAGTCCAATTATAAAAGATGGTTCACTTAAATTAACCACAAGATCACTAATACAAAACTCACTTATTTATATAAAAGCTGTGGTCGAGCAGCTGAGCAACAGATGAGCAGCTCAACAATAATTACACAACTTTCCAGAACAACAATGACAAAAACTGTTGGCAGTCAACATTTGACACATCACAGTCACAGAGAACTCGCCGTGTTGGTGGCAACCAAACCAGGCATTTTAATTCAAAACATGATCTTTTCCTCACCGTAGCTAAGTGGTTTGTGCCTAAACCTACTCAGAGCATAGGCACAGCGTTGTCACAACATAATTTAAAACTGGACGTAGAGAAACGTAAAGTTGCAACATGAACATTTGGTACATCAGGCAGGCTCACCTCTGGTCTGGGAAAGGTTGAGCTCAGCGCTGCGTTAAGTTCAACAGCAAGTCACTGACTTTGTCCATCTGCCGTCTGGAGCAGGTCGTATGCAGTTGGTTTGGATGTTACTCACTGAAAACAGCTGCAGCCGGACACTGAGCTGAAATATGAACGCCACAAAGACCAAAACAACAAGCTAAAAGAGGCTTCAAGGCTCCGTACAGGTGATAACTCTCTGTGGGTGTTTCACTACATCACATTACACAACGGTCGTCTGATTCCTATTGATTTGAACAGCCTTAATAAAAAGATGCATGTCTTTACTTAAAGAGGAATTGTAATGGACTAATAAAAGATTACACTTAACGTACTTCATCATTCATTTTTAATTATACCATGATGGAGGATGCTAACTAATGCAGAATGAAGCAGACGTTGTTTCTCTCCCTCAGTGGACTCACATCTGGTTTCTACAACAACAGAGTCGTTGAACGACAGAAATTATGTCTTCCTAAATATCAGATAATATGTTTTTGGTTTCTACACTATAACCTGCCTGGGGTCAGACTCAACATAGCAGCTGAGAAATCTGTATGACTTTCAGTTTCTCTCAGCTGAAGCTAACTGCGAAAGCACGTCTCGGGGGGGAAAGTGTTATTAATCCACTTTTTCTGCCATAACTGTCTCAAATGAACAATCCTACCAAGCCAAAGCCGTCGTCTGTAGGACTCCAGGCAGCAGGGCTCGTCTGCCTCAACCCGCAGACAGATGGCTGCCCAGCAGGACTTCAGGGCGAGCGACAGCACTCCTCTGACGGCCAATTCATCTCTGATCCAGCAGCCTGAACTCTGACCTAAGTGTAAATGAGGGCTCGCACACACAAGGCACTCTGGGAAGGCGGCCCTGCGAGTCGCCAGGAGAGAAGAGAGGAGAGGCCCGGAAATGGAAACACATGGTATTTACTGTCCAGTGAGCTAAGATCGGAAACAATTTATCCCATTTATGAATATTTATGACATAAACATGTCAGAGCAAGCCCCAGCTATCAAACTGTTGATCTGTGTTCACATTACATTAAACTGTCGTGTGGTTTTGACATTAGCTGTAATGAAACCGTTGGATTTTTTTCTTGATCTCAACTAAAGTGGTATAATTTAGACTTGTCATTAAAATGTCATTAAATGTTACAAAGCCAGTTTGACAAGAGGAAATGTACTGTCAGAAAAAGATCTTTTGCGACCGGGAAAATTCACCTGAATGCCCTCTCAAGTCGGAACAACAACTCGGAAAGTCAGATAAAATTTTCAGACACGAGTCGCAGAGTTTATGTCATATGTTATATCACTCAAATACTAGAAACAGCTGTCAATGTGATGTTTAAATGCTCTGAGAGAAAAAAAAACAAAACAACTTATTTTTGGTGTCCACGTTGCTCCCACGTTCAGACATGACGCACACAAACATACACGAAATCAGAAAGACGACATCAGTACTCGGGAAATGGGACCAACTGAGGAGCATGTGAATGGATCATAAGTAGCAAGGTGATTTAAGGAAGTTTTACTTGTTGCTCAAGAAGGTTAACCACTAACTGGTGCTAACAGTAGCTGGCCGGTGGTAAGCTGTGGAGCTAGTGCCCCTATTTGGTGACAGCCCCAGGGAGGGAGGACCAAACCTGTCAAGAAAACCACCTTGGTGCGCTGTGTTTGGTCCCGAAGACACTGCTTGTGGTTAACGATGTTAAGAAGAATATTTATTCACAATGGCAAACATGACACGATGGTAAACAAGTAAAACAAACTTATCCATTCTTGCCAGAAGCGACGACTTCATTGTAATAAAGCTGCTCACATCCACGAGGATTGAATTTTATTATAACTTCAGTGCACTGACTGAAGCTCTGACTTATTGACCGGGGATTTCATATGTTAGCCACACTGGAATTTAAATGCAGAGCAGCAGAGAGAAACACCAGCAGTTCAGACATGGCAAAGTTGTTTGAAATTAAAATGTGTCAAACCACGAGGGTAACCGGGCTTTTATGGTACCAGGTGTTGATTCTGGAGAAGATTTAAGGATTAAAAAGTACTTTGTACTTTGTTTTCAAATAAAGATTAATCTTCTGTTTCATTTTTCACCTCTTGTTTTCCATTAATCCCACACATGGTCACACCTCAGCTCTGATCACAGAGAGCAGCACACACTCAGTCCATGTGTGTGTCTGCTGTGAAGGTCAAGTGAAGGACGTCTTCCTCCTGTCACCGCCTCCGTCTGAACCTGCTCACACACACACACACGCAGAGGCATGCTTCCTTATGCATGTATGTATGTGCACACATGCAGTCGCTGTCTCAAATACTGATGTACACACACACACACACACACAGTCACACACACGTACAGAAACACATATGCATCCTTGTGAAAAATACACACACACATACATGTTGAATATATGCACACACCAACGCACGAAACCAGCTCTCGTTGTCGGTCTTCCAGGCTTTAATAAACCAGGACTCTGAAAAAGCTTTCGGGATATCGAGCGGTCCAAACAATGGGGGGAAATGGCATTGGGGTTTCCATGGCAACTGCTGCAAGCTGCTAAGAGGGCTGCTTTGAAAACATATGTCAGACTTGACTGGTCTGTTCACAGTGAGCCTAGCAACAGATTCTCTGTGCAGCCTATCACACTGTCTCGCACAGTGCTCGCTGTTCTAACATTTGACTTGCTGTCTGTCAGCGGTCTGGAATGATTCAGGCAGAGAA
This sequence comes from Pagrus major, assembly GCF_040436345.1. Classification (NCBI taxonomy): domain Eukaryota; kingdom Metazoa; phylum Chordata; class Actinopteri; order Spariformes; family Sparidae; genus Pagrus; species Pagrus major. The sequence continues at coordinate 4,223,179 of NC_133216.1, read as the reverse complement.
AACTACTCCCATTAATGAAAACATTAAAAAGACAACTTCAGGCTCTCTGGGTGAGAGAAGCAGGAGCCCAACAATTAGATGAAAAGATTTCCTTATTTCAGCTTCTTCGTTTAAAGATTTTACTGACGCAAAAATCCATAACAGCTAATCTCTGCCTCAGAGATGCAAACGATTAACATTCACTGAGCACCAAAATATGATCTCCAACTTCCTTATATTGAGTTACAAACATCTCACTTCTCACAAGGCAGACTTTGCTGTCTTTCAGAACCACAGACAGTTTAACAGGTGCTGCTGTCCGCAGGATCCGGTCTTTCCTCACAAAGGAAGCAATGCAACTCCTGGTCCAAGCGCTGGTCATCTCCCGCCTGGACTACTGCAACTTGCTCTTGGCTGGACTCCCAGCCACTGCGACTAAACCGTTGCAGCGTATCCTGTTTACAAGACTAGCACAGGAGCTTTGGACTGCTTGGAGGAGGAGGGTTTTCAGGCCCGTGCTGAACCAGAGAAACCTGGATCAGCAGCCTCCTAGTGGACAAGTTGATGAGGGGAAATACACACTACAGAGGTGATTTACAGCGGACTCTGGGGAAATTGTAGACACGCCAGGTTCAGGCAGGGACAGAAAAGACATGAAGCAGCAGGAGCCAGATTGTAGGAATTTAATTTGTAAGTAACGTGATACATCATCCATCATGTTTAATAGTCAGCAGGCATTTGTTTTTGCCAAGTCCAAAGTTATTTATTTTCATGTTATGAACAGAGATATTTGAAATAAATCTACAAAATGTCTCCATGCTGGTTGTTCCAACACATTTATAATTGTTAATGTTACCGCTTTTGCCCGTAAGGAAAAATCTGGATACGGCGTCTGTGGTGGAGCCCTGTTGACAGCTGCTCAGTGATGCACGGAGCCAAAAAAGTTCAACTTTTATAATTTCAGCACTCCTGGTGACGGCTTATACTACCAAACAGGCCAAGTGAAGAAAAAAACAAAAAGAACGAGGCAAAGAGAACCGCCTCGAAAAAAACAAAGGAGTCGTGCAAGTGTGGTGAGTGAGTTGGAGCTTCTGCTATTTTACAGGCTCAACAAATGATTTAATACATTTTAAGATTGTCAATATTTGCCTGTAGAGTTCACATCGCTGCTCTGTTCCACACCTGTACAGCAGCGTCTTCTTCTCTTCAGGTCACATGTGGTTGAATTTTTGTTTGTCGCTGCAGAGGTGGTGGGTGGGTTGTAACAGCAGCAGCAGCTCAGTGCCATATCACTGCCACACAATGTGAAGAGCAAGGTGGGAGGGAGGGTATGAAGAAGAAGAGAGAGACATATGAAAATAGATGGGAGGGGGAGGGAGGGGAATATGGGAAGAGGGAGGAATTGGAAAACAGGGATGGAGGCTGATTAGGGGGGAGGAAGAGAAGAGCGAGAGATGGATGCGTCATACCAAAACATTAGTATGCAATCAAGTTGCTGGTGCGGTAAGGATTGTCGTTGTCTGTCGACGGCTGCTGCAGCCTTTCAAATCTACACTGCAATGTCACACACACACTCACACACACACACACACACACACACACAGAGTTGATCAGTGACACCACACAAACAACAACACTTCTACTCCCTCCATTGTCTGAGAGAAAATAAAGGAAAAGAAAAGAATTACCATTTCCATGTCAGTGTGTGCAGAAGAGCTTCATATATCCTGTTATTGATCCATGTCACACTTTCACAGGGGCTTATTAGAGGGCTGGAGCTGGAAATGAGCCAGGGCTGCACACACACACACACACACACACACACACACACACACAGAGTAAAGTAACGAGCAGTGGATACTCTCATCTGTATGGTCTCTGTGTTCTCGTACAATAGAATTATTTAATTAGGAAAGAGGGAAGAGAAGAAGAAAGATTGAGTCATGTAAAGGAATGACGATAGATAGATAGATAGATAGATAGATAGATAGATAGATAGATAGATAGATAGATAGATAGATAGATAGATAGATAGATAGATAGATAGATAGATAGATAGATAGATATTGAATGAATTCAGTTTTTCAAAATAAAAGCAAATCTGTGTAAAACTCTGTAATGTGGCCTCTGGCTCAGTAGAAGGAGAGAGTACGAGGGATTAGAGGGAATTTATTTATTACTTGTTTAATTAGTTTTCCAGTAGCGCTGCCAGAAACAGAAGCTGTTGAGGTGTTTGTTATTAAACAGAGGTAAAATGTCTAAAAAAAAAATGAGCAGAACGGGAAACTGAGGAGCAGCAGCAGAGTTTCAGTTTCTCTGCGGCAGATTTTAGGCTCCAGCCCTTTGTGATGTTTGTTCTTTCAACAGCATGTATGAAGTGTGTGTGTGTGTGTGTGTGTGTGTGTGTGTGTGTGTGTGTGTGTGTGTGTGTGTGTGTGTGTGTGTTCATGTACGTTTGGGTGGGGGAGGGATGGGGGACTCTAAGACATTGATGAGCTGCACCCTTCCTCTCTCTCTCTCTCTCTCTCTCTCTCTCTCTCCATCGCCATGGTCCTTGGCAGGTCCACGTTGCCATGGCAACGCTCACATTGCCGCAGGCTGGCTGGAGCGAGGCGCGCTGGTTGAAAAAGAAAGCAGGAGAGAGGAAGAGAGAGAGAGAGAGCGAGCAAGTGAGTGAGTAGAGAGAGAGATCACTGCAGAGGGAGGGGAGGGCAGGCGAGAATTGGTTCTCCAATTCATTACCCCTACAACATCCCCCCCACCCTCCCCCCGACACCACCTCCCCCAGCTCCCCCTCGCCATCCCATCTCCCTCCCCCCCAAATCTTATCATTGGCATCGGCTCGGCTGGGCCGTGGAAAGGCCTCTGCTCTGCTCAGTAGTCTGAACACGTTGGATCCAAACTTAAGACTGCATTTATTATTCATCCTCCTCCTCGGCAGACAGCACCGCAGCCTAACACTACACACACACACACACACACACACACACACACACAAAGAACCTGCACTGGGACCAGACAGTGAGAAGCTAACACACACACACACACACAAAGCATTACACAGAGCGGTATATTGCATCAATCTATTACCCTCGGACTGTCTAATGCATTACAGTGGAGACATGAGCAGGTGTAAGTTTACTGTCTGCAGATGGAGGTAAAGTGACTAACAGGAAGTGAAGACGCCTCGCTGCCTCCTCAGCTCATATTTGACCCCTGTGACCTTCCAGTTGAGCCTCAGTATACCTGATTACTCATGAGTACGTATAGAGGTGATGAAGTTTCGGTAAAATTTTGTCAGGATCAGAAAGTCTCACAGTTTGAAGGCTTCGACGCAGAATAAAGTTTCTTAATTCTGATCTGTGAGGTTTTTAACGTTTTGGCTCAGATTTTATATTCCCACACGTCCAAAAGCTGCTGTGTTTGTGTTTCCTGCTGAGAAACACAAACTGATCACTCCAGTTTACAGTGAAGGAGCTTTTGGTTGATGACACCTCCGAATATTCATCATGTGATAATATGAAAAGAGAAAAATACAAAAAGCTGCTGATAATATGCAGCTCCTTGAAGTACATTTAAAACGAGTTCGCACTGTGCTTTTTTATAATCACATTTTCATCCAGAAGCAAAATACTACTCATGTTTTTGATTAAAATAAGGACATTTTTAATAAGAACAGAAACTATTTCCCAGCATCTTTCTAACTCCTTCAGTCAAATGTCACTCTGTGCTCCTCGAACATGAACCTGCCTCACTGCCTCAGCTGAGGTTTGACCTCCTGACCCCTCAGCTGCTACAGTGAACAGTGACTGCGGTGCGTTCAAGGGGACACACACGCTCAGTCCGAGTTGCTAAGATACAGTATGGCTAAGCAGGTCTGAATCCACCATGAACCTGAACAATCACAGCCTGCTTACTTACAGTGCTACTATTCTGTTTCTTCTTTCTCTTTCATGTGATCTCAATTAAACAATCCAGCATAATGAACAACTTCTCTATTAAAGAATAATGTAAAGACTGTAGTTGCTTGAGGCTGCTCATGTAAAATGTATAAGTATTTTCACAGTTGCACAATGATCAGAGTAATTCCCGTGAGAGAAACCACGTCACTGCACCTGTAGTACGACATTATTGTTTTGTGTCCTCCGCTGCCTCCCCACAGAGGATGCATCCAGAATAATGATGCCATTACAGCTCCAACAGGAGCCGAGTCGAGCCTTCCACGATCCACTTAAAGATATAATATGTGACATTTCTGCATTAAAATGTCTAAAAACTGTAACCTCTGAGAGAGTCAGAGTGAGGAGAGTAACTGTAACGTGAATCGAACATTCAAACATTACGTCGTCTGTGAACGTTTCTGCCTCAGTCGTGTCATTTAGACTTTCATCTGCAGCGTTGGTTGTTTAACAATGGCAACAACTCCCATGATCCCTCGCTACCCGTGTCTTTTGCTTTGTTTTGACTGAGAGACCCCCAGTGGCAGAATTTACATGCTGTGCATTTAATGATTGAAGAAGGCATGTATTGTAATTTAAAGAGTGAGGAACCCTGTGTTGTTTGTTGATAACAAGGAGGAGTGAAAGGAGTAAACAGAAGGTTTGGTTCTTATCCACTCCGCCTCCATTTACTTTGTGACTACATGGAGCCCACACAGAGTCCACCCTCATCACCTGATAGATGTTTGGAAGCATTCCTGAAGAACTTGAGGGTTGAACACACAATAATAATTATGGCTAAAACACTGACTTTAAGTATTTTAATTAAATGTAAAAATGTTCCTCTAATTTCAAGACATAAGTTCAATGTAAAGGGTCGAATTTAATGCATCATATTTAGTCAGTGTGTTTAGTTAAATAACTAGATGTGTGATTTATGACAGGAGACAGGATAACCTACTTTAATGCATTATTTTTATGTATAATAATTATAAGCACTTGAATAAACACATTATGTTCATTAGGTTCTCCTCAACTTTATATGTAAAGTGACATAAACACACATGAAAGCTGAATAAACACACACAAGGTTTATTTATACATCTGCATGAATTTACATCAAGCAGAACAAGTTATTTAATTCATTCACATTGACTCAACATGATAAAGAAACGTTGCATTAAATGTGACACTTCACATTGAACTTCTGTCATATAATTAGACGGAAGATTTACTTGTAATCAAAATACTTCAAGTCAAACTAAAGAATGAAGAAACACTCAGCGTCTCCGTCGTGGCCACGCAGGTGTCACGAAGCTCTGTCCCGTCCCTCACTAAGAGTTTTATTGTACTTCAGCTCCTCCGTCTTCTTGCACTCTTGCACTTGTTGAAATTTACTCACATGTGATGGTGGAAAACAGATGGAACAGTAACACAAGCTGTTAAAGTTCAGCCTGTTAATATTACAATTCCAGTTTATTGCCTTACTGCCTGCAACACTGCTGCTTGTTTCCTTTACTGTGCAGGTATACCACCGAGGAAACGCTGACAATCAATAGCGCTCGGGGTTAATTCCATCCTGATTGGCTGGACCTCTGCGAGCTTCACTGTCAGAGGTCAGAGTTCATTCTGAGTGAACTTTGAAGCAAACAAGTTCAGATCAATAAGAGAAAATATCACTTCTCCCCCAAATCAACTTTTATCCAATATAAAAGCATTTCATTTCAAAAACAGAGCGCACAATTATTTTCATAGCTCGTACGCTGACCCAGCAGCTGGGTGAGAGAAGAGTCTGCCGTCACCCTCAGTGACGTCTGCTTCCTCTCTGCAGTGGAGAGTTTACCTGTTTGTTTACACCCTTCACTCAGAGACGGAGCATCCTCCACAGCTGCAGGTGTGACTTCATGTGAAGTGACACTGCAGTGAAGAGCTGGAGGGGAGAGCCCGGTTTGAGAATGAGCGATGGTAGTTCACCTTACGTAATCAGGCCTCTAGTGCTGCATTCAGGGTCTAATGTTTCAGACGGGGTATTCAGGCACAGGAACTGTATATGACACCTTCATAAACAGTAAGTGAGAAAACTGGAATGAGCAGACATTTTTCCTATTTCATACAAACAGGTAAACATGTTCACACCTGCAGGCTGTAAAGCAAAATTCAGTCATTACTCGCCTCCATTTCTGGATCTTTGCAGCAAAACAGGGTTGCAGCATTCTCCTAAACAACTGAAGCAGCTGTGGTGAAAACAAAACAACGACAGACAAAACAACAGAAAACGGCTCCACAGAGCCTCGAGATCTCCAAACTGATTTGAAATGACGTTATTGACACACTTATATAAGCTGAAATCTTCACTGTAGCTGCCGAGCTAAAAGTGTTAGCGCACATCCCGTCTGAAGAGGGTGCACAAGCTCATCAGTCCATCTAGGGTGCAAATCTTTTCAAATCAGTTTGGGATCTGAGGGCTTCTGGAGACATTTTATGGAATTTTTCTAGGTTATATATTTACTTTTTAAAACGAGTCCCCATCTACTTCAGTTGTTGAGGAGAATGCTGCGACACTGTTTTGCCGTGCAGCTCAAGAAATGTTTCGTGGACCGTGAAACTTCACGCTTTATCAGCAGGGGTTGACTACATAATGGCTGGATAATTTTCTTTTTTGGGTGAACCTTTTCTTTCAGTTTCCTGCTTCCTTGTTTATTAAGCAGACTTACTCAAACACTTTCCCCCCACTCATACTATTCCCAGCAGGTGTGTGAAGATGACCCACTGGTCTTGTTTCTCTTCAAAGAACCCAATTATTTTTTTTGTCCCTTTGAAACAAATGTAGTGAAGAAGGTGTAAATGGTGAGCTCGTCAGAAAGAGACAGAAACACACTGTGAAGGGCAGTAATGGCTGTGAGAGTATATAGAGGGAGATTTAGATTACTTGACTGCATCACCCTGATTTTGTTTTCAGATTAAATCCAGTTTACAATAAACTCTAAATTAGAGAGATGAGTGAGGCACATCCTCCTGACCACACCGCTGCATGCACACAGAGAGAGAGAGAGAGAGAGAGAGAGAGAGAGACTGGTGATGCAACCACAATGAAAGATTCAGAAAATGGCAGAAACACCATGACAAAATGTATAAATGCTCATGCTTTATTCAGCTGTACTGCACTCTACAGCAGCAATAAGTGTTTTCACTGCCTCATACTGTATAATGGCTGCCATATCATCAGGGGGTTGATCGGATTGTTAATGAATACCAGTTTCTCAGTTACAACTTAACTTAAAACATGTGTTGAGGTTTCTGGTTTGAATAGTTTGGAAACATAACTTCCACAAAAGTATCCTCTGAATATATTTCAACTAATTCTCCTGAGACTAAACCCAAAAAATCAGGTGATGTCACTCGACATATTTGATTTGGCTCAGACCAGAGCCAGAGCTATGTGTCGACGCTTTGTCAGCATTGTAATTCTGACTAGCTGTCGATAAAGGTCGACAAAGGTCCAGTTGTTTGACTTGCTAATTTTCTTTGTTTGGGCTGATTTTCCCTCATGACTAATCGCAGGGGATTCAGATCACCTGTGCACAGGTGGGGAGACTGACTCCTGATTTGAGGAGTGGAAGCAGCTTGGGGTATTTCCCTCCCAGCCAATCAGGGTGTGACAACAGGGTGTAACAATTATAAATGTGTGTATTCAGTAGAAGTGTCCAACATGTCTTTTGTTTGAACTACTTACTGGAGGTCAGCCACTAACAACATACCTAACAGGCATACCTGCATCAATTAAGGCAAAGACATGCCTGCTGAAAATGCTTCAACTCTGTTATCCAAAGGCTTCATGATTCCAGTTCAGTACACCTACAGACATGAGAAACAAGCAGGGGGGGTCTGGAGGAAAATAAGCATCTTCCATCTGTTGTTTCAGTTTTTAACACAATAGGTGAGAAAGAACCCCGTTCACAACGCCTTGACTTTCCAAAGATTTAGTCCGATTCCCAGAACCAGACGTCTGCATATGGACTCATCTCGAGGAGAATGAGCCAAGAACACACAGAGTCTGTGTACAGAGGAGAACCGGGCTGACTTATATAACATGGTGTAGTTGGTTATCTGTACTGGATGTTTGGTTTGCTGTTCCTAGAGTACAAACTGATTCAGATTAGTATGAGCGGCGTCAGGCTTCCTTCTAATGCTTACATGAACAAATTATGCTGAACTCACACAATATCTGCTGTAAACAACAGGAGGAGAAATGTAAAACTCTCCCCTGGTTACATAGTGAAAGGAGCACATTGTACAGTTCTTATGCCCGCCATCAGAGGTTACAAAAGTACAAAGCAAAAAATAAATCACTAAAATCACACACAGCCACAAAAGGTATGTGTAACAGGAACGTGTACAGTCAAGCTTCAGTAACAACAAAGCAGTTTCAACTGAGTGCGTCAACTATGGGTCAGGTTGGGTCTGGAACTGATTTAGAGATACAGTAAATGCAGGTAATGGATCAGATCTGGACTGGTTTGCTGAACAGGACCAGGTAGAATCTCAAAACTACGAATACAGGTGTCAACATCACGTGATTGGCAGTCGCTTGTTGCATCTCAGCTCTGCCCGCTGTGAGGATTTTCTGGATTCAAGACAGAACGACGTGTATTTTTTATACAGATTATCAAACACAGAACTGGATCATTCAAAAGTAAACCAGCAGGAAATAAGAAAATACAAAAATGTGATACTACTTTTTGTTAACATGAAGTTACTGTTGCACAGAAGAGAAGTTTGTCAGGAAGGAAGAGAAATGTTAAAGGAAGCATGTTAAGGAGACTCAGCCAGCAGAAAAAAAATCATTTTTCATTTCACTGACTTTCATCTCAGGCAGCTGCACACACACACACACACACACACACACACACACACACACACACACACACACACACTTTCAGTTACACAGGCATATGCATCCATCCACTCAAGCCTGCAGACTCTGGCTCAGAAGCACAGACGCTCTCACACACATTCAACATACCTGTGAGGGTACACAGAAATCTGGCATTAGATGTGACTCACGGGGAAACGCTTGATCCAACATCTGACATCTGGGGCTCTCTGCTGTAATGGCTGCCTTATACACCAAAAAACTAGACGTCATGATGGTAAGACAAGTCCAGCTTAGTGAGTAGAAAACTATTTTAACATTCTCTTTAATTCTAACGTGGTTTTGTTCACTTTGGGTCTAGTTGAACCCCGAGTAGGAGTACAACTGTGAATGCACACGTGAGGCTGGATCAATAAAGCTTTGCAGTATGTGCAGAGGGTTACTACAGATGGTGAGAGTGTGATAGCGCCAGAGGTGCCTGAGCTCATTAAGAAACAGGACCATACTCCGGTGCAGAGCAGGGAGAGGGGAGAGGGGAGAGGGGAGCAGTGAAGGGAGGGAGGAGGGGAGGAGGGGAGGATGCAGAGCCTGGACGGAGATTTTTCACCTGAGTGTCACTAAGATCTGATGAATCTCCACCGCTGGAAGAAAAAAAAAAGAAACATTATAAATCCTTCCTTTGTGTGCGTCTGGACGGCACCACAAGATCTGTGTTACATTAGTGAAAATAAATGGTAGCATGTAAATGATAACCTCAGAGGTGGTTCAGAGGCGGCAGGCTGCTGCTCCACACAGGAAACAGGCTGGACTGTGGCGCCATCTCCCTGTCACTACCGCTTATTCCTCTGCTGCATTTAATTGAAAGGAATTTGTTCTGGCGATGGATATGCAAAGATTTATAGACTTGAGATCAACCACGATGGCTTCTTGATGCCAATGTTCTGTGCCAACATGCAGAATTACTTAAATATGACTTTAAGATGATAGCTGTGAAGGGTTTCCTGCATAGTTGGAGTCAGGGCAGAGTTGAAGAGCCACTGAAAAGATCATAAAGATGATCATAAAACTCTGCACTGGACCTATTTAATGGAAGCAAAAATACTTCACACAAAAAAATGTAAGATGATCAGATTTTCTGACTTTTTATTACAGCGGTGTTCAGGGAGAGACTTCAGTCGCTTCAGACGTGATGACATGTCCCTCTGACTCTCACTGGAAAGCCAGTTTAATTCTAATACATGAATCTGGACCCATCGACAAATTAATTTCACAATACAGATGACAATACAGTGTAAACTTAAAGGAAAAGTTCACCCAAAAAGGAAAATTCAGTCATTATCTCCTCCCCGTCATGCTGATGGAAAGTCAGGTGAAGTTTCGTAGTACACAAAACATTTCTGGAGCTTCACATAAAACAGCATCGCCTCATTCTCCTAAACTGAAAATAGATGGAGACTTGTTTTAAAACATAAAAAAATGGAAGAAAAATATAAAATGGCTCCATAAAGCTTGGTGGATGTAATCCAAGTCTCCAAAAGCCCCAAGATTAGCAGCTACAGTGAAGATTTCGGGTTAAAAAGGACGTAAATAATGTCTTTCCAAGTCAGTTTGGGATCCCAGGGCTTCCACAGACTTGGATTACGCTAGCTGAGTCGTATGTGTTTTTTTCCAAGTTATTTTTTTACATTTTAAAACAAGTCCCCATCTACTTCAGCTGTTCAGGAGAATGCTGCAACACCATTTTGCTGTGAAGATTCAGAAATATTTTGTGGACTACAAAACTTCACCTGACTTTCCATATTAGGCACAAGGGTGAGCAGATGACTGACTTTTCATTTTTGAAACGTTTCCTGTCTGTAGAAACAGAGCTTCTGATTTAAAACACTAACTTTTCTCTTCCTCAATGACATAACTTCTACCAAAAACTGTTTATTTACAGCTCATTAGAAAACTACAATTTGTAAATAGTGCACTTTGCTATTGTTGCACAATTTAAAAGCCGCAGTTTGAGTTACAACACGAGTTCAAGCTTCATTCCTTCTGGATGAGATCACTGCTGTAACAAGGCACGAGGGGGAAAATGCTGTGCTGCACTGGAACACTTGCACGGACCGGCTGCAGGACAAAAACACAAACATGTTTTTTTGTTTTCAATTCATTTCCTTTAATCACTTCTCGGAGTTTATTTTGTAACATGTGTTTTCCTGAAGACAAAACCTTTCTCCGTGTGACTCAGATCCTTCAAAGAAAAAACTAAAAACTTGACGTGACAATGAACCATTACTCTGTGTTTAGATCACGTCCGGTTTTCTGAAGCGGCTGCCAAACCAGTGACGTCACCCGCCTGGTTGTGTAGATATGTACACAAACACAGCAACACAGTGCGAGTATGAGCCCATAAAAACTACCACAACTTGACAGACACTGGCAGGAAACACAGAAAATCTCCCTTTGTACACTCGTGTTGCTCGTGGAGTCCCAGAGGCCTGCGGCTGCACATTCTCTGTGTAAAACTGTCACTTTCTGAGCTCAGATGATTGGAACATTGGCCTTAGAGACGCCGGGATGAATCCACTTAATAATTTTCTGAATGCCACGTCCTGCCAAAGCCAGCCTGTCATTATGCAATCTATCAATAATCTGGAGTAAATTAGGAGTGGCAGCTCTCTGACCGTTCATGAGGTCAAAAATGAACAAACAAAACAAAAAAATCAAACAACAAAACAATGACAGACTAGTCGTCATCAGCTTTGATTTTCTTCTTCTTTTTCTTCTTCTTTGCGGCCCCCTCCACTACGTCGCCGTACAAAGTGTCTATTGGTTCAGATTTCACGGTCACCTGCTCCACCTTCACGCTCACACTGGGCTCCACGCCCTCCTCCACCTCCTCTCGCTCTCTGTCCTTCTTTTTCTTCTTCTTCTTCCTCCTCTCCTCAGAGACGTCGGCCTCCTGGAAGGGGAGCTCCATCATCATGTCGTCCTGTATTTCAGTTACAGGCTCCTCTTTCACTTCCACCAACTCCTCCTCTCGCTCTGTCTTTATTCGCTTTTCTTTCTTTTTCTTCTTCTTTTTCCTCCCTTCCTCCTCCTCCCCTTCCTGCTGCCATGTTTCTTCTGCGAGTCGTTTGACCACCAGAGGACGGAGAGTTGTAGACGATGGCCCGAAGGCAGCTCCGTCCATCTCACTCTTGGCCACGTAGGTCAGTGTGGGAGTCTTACTGCCGAAGGGGTGGAATCTCTGTTTCAGCCCCGGCGGTATGGAGGGAGCTGGAGCAGCGGGGATGACCTGAGGGGCCTGGTTGGTGCTGCTGTCTCCATAGTTCTCACACACGTTTAGCAGGCCTGAGAAAGTCGGGCCGAACACCACGCCATCTGACGACTGCTTGTCAGCGGTGAGCAGGCAGAGCTCTGAGGTACCGTGGGTGGACCCCAGGATGCTGTAGATCTGCTGGCCACTACCAGTCTGGGCTCTGCCTGCAGCTGCAGGAACCTTCAGGGTCTGGAGACCTGAGAGGGGCACCTTGATGCCACTGAAACTGGAGGGAGGGAGGAGACGTGGGGTCATTCACAGAAATAATGTCAGGAAAAAGTTTACACCAAACTACGTCATGTTATCAGACTGCTATTCAATGTGGGGGAGCTTTCTGAAAGTTCAGCATGAAGCCCGTCTCCAGCGCCACCTGCTGGCCCAAACAGACACAAAGTGTCCCACTGTCACTGCAACCAACAGTTATTGTCATTGGTGATCAATCTGCTGATTATTTTAACATTGGAATCAACGGTATGAGATTTTCACAATATGATATCCATCGCAGAAAAGATGAGTGTCACGGTATTACAATATTATTATCAATTACAATGACCCTAAAAGGAATAAAGATGAAGGGATTTTTTGATTAAACAACTTATTTTAATTTCACAAAATATTATATCCCTTCAGATATGACACTTAACATAAGCATGAAATATATTTATTTTTAATAACACTAATTTGATTAGTTATCTGAATTTAATTGTGTGCATAAGAAAATGTACACAGTATCAAACATCAAACAGTCTAAAACACAAAGACTCTTCATTCATTAACTGTCATACGTGACAAATAAGCAGCAAATCCTCACAGTTAAGAAGCTGGAACCAGCAGATGTTTGACTTTTTCTTGCTTTAAATACGACTGAAGTTATTACTCAACTGATCGCTGCAGCTCTAACTGTCACCTAACTCATGTTGAGTGTGTCTTAGCTCTGCCACACAAATCACTACAGAGATCGTTCGGGGTAAAACTATGTAACTTTAAAAAGAGGAAATGTCACAGACTTCCCTTGCAGACATAATGATGATGAATCATGCTAACATTAGACAACTTTAAATAGATATTGCTGCGTAACTGACATTAATGAGTCCACTACTGTTATGCTTCCTTTTTACATTTGCCATTATTCTGTCATTGTGACTTTCAGCCACGTTGTCTCCGTTCTGTAAACGTTACATCGGCTAACTTCAATTTATTGGCACAATTTATGCAGCATGTAAATTTGGAGAAAACATAAAGCCAGTTTTTGTAATGTGAATCTTTGCAAGGACATCAAAACATTTATTATGTAGAAGCAGTAAAATGTTTAGTAGATTCTCAAAAACTGCCTGTAAAGAATATCGGATGCAAAGGAGAAGATTGTACTCACCATTCTGGGTTGAAGCTGGCCGGAGCTTTAATGAGCCATAACTCGCTGTGGTTGTTCTTCAGACTCTCTGTGAGAGTGCTGCTGCAGGGTTTGTGGCTGAAGGACACAAAGTCAGCAGGACACTGGTACCTGGTGCTCTTCTTATCTGTGGATCCAAACAACACGCCTTCAGCATGTCATCAATAAACTATCACAGCATGTCAGAAATACACAGAACAGCCCAGAGAAAGAACAACCCAATAAAACTTGTGTGCTTTTTTTTTTCATTTATTTTATATTTATTTTCAGTATCATGCCTTTATGTGCATCCTCCATTATTTCAATAGTGCCACACTGTATGAAGTACGTTTTAATGGCTGGTAAGATTTTAATATTATCTCTCCTTGGCTTAAATACTGGATGACACAGACACAGTGCATCATTTTGAGTCAAAACGAGATTAGTTATACACTTTTACTCAAATATGTCTTGGCTTATAACACAAGTCAATACTTTCTTCTGTTTCAATAAGTTAAAGTGTAAAAATACAGGTGCTACACGTGAAGAAAAACAATAAGAAGAAGAAGAATTGCTTGCTTGCATTGTATTTCTGAGTGAAACTGGCTTCATGAAGCTGGTTTAACTCAACTATCAGTGTATTAGCAAACCAACACCAGCTCTGTGCAACACTGTGTGAACTTACCGCTTTCCTTTTGCTTTGCAGGTGATTTCTGAGCAGGAGTGTCTGCTTCATCTTCGCTTGACGAAGATGACACGTCTCTCGGCATGTTGACGTTTAAAAATACCCAAAAAGTCCTCAAATTAAAAGTGTTCTCCCGCAAAACGCATGGCTGCTACAGGGGACGCACATGTGATGACGCCAAATGAACTGCGACCTTTCATTACTTCACTTCCGTGTCCGTCTGGGTTGTAGTTCCAAAACCAGACACCGCGAGCAGCTTTGCGTTGACGCCGTCGGGCGAGAAACTCAAACACCCACAATGCACCTCGAAAGGTTACGTAACGTTCCAGCGTCCGTCTGGGAAGAAGTTGACAGCAGTGAAGAGCAGGCCGAAGTGGGTAAACAAAACAAACATATGAGAAAAAGAGCGACAACAACTTAAAAGTTTGATCTGATTTTATATGTGTAGGATGTTTAACACGGTTCTAAAGCGGTCTGACAGCCGTTGAAGCGGGAAGAGTTTCGTAAAGACGGGGCGTGCACCTGTCAAACATAAATAGGTTAACGAGCTAACGTGTGTTAGCACGTTAGCTAAACTAGCTGGCTCGTTGAACCCGCTCAGGTTAGCTCGCTCGTTAGCCAGCCATGTCGTCCCCTTCCTCCTCCAGGCGCCAGTGGTGCTACCTGTGCGACCTGCCAAAGATGCCCTGGACCGTGGTGTGGGACTTCAGCGAGGTGGTCTGCCGAGGCTGCGTCAACTACGAGGGAGCGAATCAGATTGAATTCCTGATAGCGAGCGCCCGACAGCTGAAACGGACTCACGGGATGCAGGACGGCAACGTCAGGTCACCTGGTCCCTCTCCCAACAAACACGGCACATCTGGCAGAGGAGAGGCGGCGGCGGACGGGGGCAGGCCGCACAGCGACCGCTTCGAAAGGGGAGGAAGAGGAGAAAGTACCGGGTCGGCTATTCGCGTCCCGCCGAACGGGTTGCACCGTGACGGGCAGCCGCCTCAAGAAGTGAACCGCCAGAGCCCCAGCGGCAGCCGGAGACCCATGCTGGCAGCTGCCATCCCTCCTAGTCTAGTGACTCAGAGCATAGCAGGGATCCCCCATGGGCTGCTGACAGGCATGCCGGCGGGTCTTACTGCTAGGACAGCCCCCATGAGTAGCTCCATGATCTTCCCTGGCCCGGTGCTGGCCGAGATTAACCGCAGACAGCTAGGGATAGGGATGGGGATAGCCCCCTTCATCACTCCGGAGCTGGAGCGAGAGCTCAGTTCGTCGCAGAACCAGCCCAAGACACAGTCACAGATCCACACTGCTGTGGCTGGCAGCAGCGCCAGCAAGAGTTCAGGTCTCCCCTCTTCATCCTCGTCCATGGCCGGAGGCGTGAGCCAGACGAGCCCCAAGCCTGCCTCATCTCCAGCCAGGCAGCCGCGCCCCCTAACCTCCAGATCCGGAGGGGAGCCCCTGGGATCCAGCACCTCAGCGGAGGGGGCCACCACTGCTGCAGCGTTACCTCACAGTGGAGCCTCTGAGCTGGGATCAGCATCTGCCAGCAACGCCCATTCAACGGGAAACACTCTGTCCTGCACCTTGTGTCATGAGAGGCTAGAAGACACACACTTTGTTCAGTGTCCATCAGTGCCAGGACACAGGTTTGTGTGTTTGCTTCTCTTTTGTCTTGCTATGGTGGTGTTATGTAGTGTTGGCTTCATACAATTTGTGGATAATTGTTTTGAGTAAAGAGATTCTTTCTTTATGTTTCAATAAATTTGTTTTCTTTGAGTTCAACAAAGTAATTTAAGCCTGCACTTCAGACTCTAGTCATTTGCTCTTAGTATATTTTAAAGACTAAAAATGCAGTAAGTTACTTTAAAAAATAATGTGTTGGTGAAATATTTATTTTTTTATTTGAGTAGTTTTTAAACAAACGCCTCACTGGAAGTTATAATGACTCATCTTCTCTACCTCCACCACATTTAGGTTCTGCTTCCCCTGCACCAGAGTGTACATCCAGGGCCGGCGGGGTGACGGAGAGGTGTACTGTCCGAGTGGAGAGCGCTGTCCGCTGGATAACTCTCCCAACAGTCCGCCCTGGGCCTTCATGCAGGGAGAAGTCTCCACCATACTGGGCACCGGTGGAGCAGGAGCTCCATCGGCTGCTGCATCAGGAGCTGGGACCGGACCCGGGCCGGGAGCTGCAGGTGCGTCCGGAGCTGGGAGTGGATCTTCCAGTGGAGCTGGAGCTGGAGGTGGAGACGTCACCGTCAAGAAAGAGAGGGAGACGTGATGGTGACTTCATGGAAACCAGGACCCAACACAGCAACAGGCAGGTCCACAGACAGCTGATCACCTGTAGTCTGAAGTGTGGCAGCATTTTGCATTGTGAGACCTTTTTATAAGAAGGCACCTTAGTTTACTCTCTCCTCCAGTAATGCATTTGCCAAACTTCACAGCTTCAGGTTCTGAATGTGGATGTTTGTGAACACTCGTCTGTTACACAAGTTATTTATGGCATTTCTCTTCTTATACTATCAAAAAATTGTCATCATTTCCCTACATTTTTATCATCCAGGCTTCAGGATATTGTAATAACAAATATGAATAAACATAGTTTTTCTTTTATTCTGCATAATTTCACATTGTTAATTTGTTTGCTTTTTGTTTCCACAGAGTTGTATCACACACCAGAAGGAGATGTCTGCACTGGACCGCTGAGAGATCCAGAAGAGAAGTGACACACAGTTCAGTAAACCTCCAGTGCACAGGTCTTAACTCCACCTACTCACCACCCGATTCTATCAACGCTATCAGACCTCGCTTGATATCACCTGAGTAAAGTTTCAGAGACTACCTTCACACATTGTCATTATTACTTTTCTATTTTTTTTTACACCAAGTTTGACTTTGCCCACTTTTAAGTTAAATCCTATAGTTACATTACATCAGTCACATTAAATTCCTCAGTGCATCCTGTGCATTGTGAGCTCGACCTCACCAGCTGTGGAAAACAAACCTGTCTCCATCTCCATCCAGCACATAGCACAGATATTTGTGAAATAATGGCACAACTTCCCAACACAGACTGATGTATCAGACCGTACATATTAACATGACCTTCATCACGTAGTGTTGGATTCAGATATTCAAGGCCAATCAGCAGCTGAACACTGGCTACTTTTTGTAGAGTTAACAATAGTTGTGACAGCTGAAACCCAGATTAGCACTGCCAGCTAGCTACTGTTAGCAGCTGGAAATAAATGGGCTGAAGCAACACGTAGACTACAACAGTTTCCAACAAGTTCATGTCACTTTTCTACAAACAAAAACTCACAACACCGTTACAACCATTTGAAAAATGCTGTAATCCATAAAAAGTATATGCACCTTAATATTAAAAAAAGACTGTGCCAACAGGACCACCAAAATGTCTCTATGGCCACAAGTGTACTAATATGTAATTTGCAATAATGATATTTGCTAATGTTAGCTTGTTAGCAGACCTGATATGAGGATATGTGTTGTTTTAAATGACCCTGCTCAAACTCACAGAAAGTAGCCACAGTTCACTGTTGTTTGTAACAGTACACCTAATGTTGTGTTGCACAGAGAGCACTACAGCTTGTTTTGACAAATCCTGCAAAACACAGATGTTGAAATAGTGAAGCAGTAGCCATGGATATCCTGCATCTTCTTCTTGTTGATGGACAGACTGTTGGCCAGCAGGATGCTGCAGGAGGTCAGATAGTTAGAACTGAACTGCCTCGGACAAAATGACATTTTCTCTGTCCGTGCTCGATCTAAATGAAATATTTGTGCTTTTACAAATGCAATTAATTAAAAACTGACATGAAATTGACAGTTATGATGACACACTGTACCTTAAATTTAAAATACAGATTGTTTTATTGTTTTGCGACTGAATTCACGTCCTGGCTAGATCGATTAATTGTCAACTATGAAATTAATCGCCAAACATTTTGACAATTGATGAATCGGTTTGAGTTATTTCTTATGTTCTGGTTTCTTTCATCCTCTGTGACAGTAAACTGAATCTCTTTGAGTTGTGGACAAAACAAGACATTTGAGGACGTCATCCTGGGCTTTGGGAAACACTGATATTTTGTAGACCAAACAACTAGTCGGTCAATCGAGTAAACGATCGACAGATTAATCTAAATGAAAGCTGTTAGTTGCAGCCCTAGTCCTGGCACGCAATCACATTTTTTTCAACCAACATGAGTTGAGGACAGAATGCCAGTAGTGACAATTCTCTGAGTTTAAATAAAGTTGACTTGGACTCAGAGAAAAGAAAATGTTTGCTGTGTAGAAACGAGTTAATCTGTCGAAGCATCGACCAGCCACAGACACTCTGTGTTTGACTGTATTTAAATGTTGCTTTCATACAAGATCCAGCCCAGCCTACGCTTTACCCCGAATGTATATGAAAAGATATCTATTGATAGGCCTAGGACTATATTTTATACTAGAATGTTAAATGTTATATACTCTATAGATCTATAATAGTACGTACGTGCAATCCTTCGTCATAGTATATGCAACAGTTTGGGATATTTCATTAAAAAAACGATTGCGCATCATTTCTCAAACCTTTTTGTTTTTTAAAGCGAGAATCCACCAAAAAGCAGAAAAGTTCTTCTGAAACCCTGCAAGGTTTAATATTATTTATGAATTTGTATCTCACAAAACTAGAGACAAGACAACCTTCATAACATGTGACGCTTTTTAAAAGTATATTTTTTGTTTCGAAGTGACCAGAAAATAATCTTGATTTAAAAAAAAAAAACAACCTCACTGTCTGAGGGGATGCGCAGGGAATTCACTTTACTAAACTGAACAATCCAACATTACAACGAATGAGTTTTTTGGTGCATTCTCTCTTTTCGTGCGGTGTGTACTCATCAGTACTGAAGCACAGACAAACCAAAGGTAATTTTATGCCCAAACTGATGTTTCTGGATGTAAATGTTTTATGGAAAAAATATAAATTGCTATATTTCTTGGCCAGGTCTCAGTTGGTTCTCTTCATCAAGCCGTTACAGTTTACAGGCCCGTGTGGTCTCCTGTACTTCTGGGATGTGACGTATAAAGGTCTGCTTATTCAGGCCGTCTATACTGAGACAACGTCCCACAGATCAGGTCTGTTGAAGAGAAATATCTTTGAAGAAGTGGAATTTGAGTTGAATATGCACTGATATATCATGCAATCCCTTGTTAAGTGCCTTTTTAAAATGTTTACCGTCTGTCCGTGTGTCTGGGAACCTCAGGGGAAGTCGGAGTGCAATGGCTTTTTTATTGTCTAGTCAATGATTAACCTGAATCTGTTTCCCTTCAGTTGCCATCAGACGGCTCTTTTTGCTTTTACCTGAAGCCTTTGTAAAGTCAGCCGGCCATTCATTGTTTGAGTATGGTCTCTCCTCACATCTTTCTCTCTGTGTGTTGAGTTTCTTTTCATTCATGTGTCATTTTTAGATCTGTTGGTTTTATTGCAGCTTCATGTACAAAATAGAAATAAATGGGATGGAAACTTGTAATTGTTGTTCTACTTCTTGAGTTTGACCACTGAGATTTAATCAAGTTAAACACCTTCATTTATGAGGAAATCTCAGTATAATGTGTCTAATCAAGACCCTTTTGGAGAATTTCATGACTTCCTAATTTAAGGTTTTATATTGATTATTATAAAAACAGCATTTTGTAGCCTGCTAAAGTAATATTCTTGTCAAATCTTCAAATATACATGAACGAGTGATTCTGTAATTTGGTATTATTACCACTGATAACAGCACATTGGTCACTGGTGCTGTTCACACTGCAAACTGAGTGTATGTATACTACAGTATATATGTGAATAATCACAGGTGGAAAATCACTCAAGTACAATTTTGAGGCACTTCCTCTCCACAACATGTCTCCTCTCTGTTTATTTGACAGCTTTAGTTACTCGTCACTTTAAAGATGAAGATTTTACACAATGGATAATAAAACCAGTTTTAAAATACAGAACCTTGTTAATGAAGATTGAACGAGTGGTTTTCAACTATTTTAGCTTCTGGTGTCTCGGAAAAAAGCAGTGTGTAATAGTTTCAAATATCCATACTGAATATCTGAAACTATTTCAATAAACCCTTTTCGATACTGATGCCGACTGTGCCGACCTCGCTGTCTCTTCTCACACACTTCATAATAACTATCATTAATACATTATTTTTATTTAATTCAACTTTAGTTACAAGTTTTTTACTGTCAACAAACAATAAATGATGTTTATAAAACTTGAAGACTGTTTCATCTTCTACAGGAACCCTTCTGTCTATTAGTGGCCACCAGATGGCGCTCTTTACCTCAGTCTGCCTGACAGCACAGTCAGGATTATATTCTTCATCACCTGTAATCAGATTACAGCCTGCAGAGTCTGAACAAGTCGTTCACGCTTTAAAACTTCAGCAGTCTCAACTGCAGGAGAAAATCTTTTATTTCTCAGAAGCGGCTGATAAACTCACTGATGAAGCTGCTCATTTGTATCATGAAGAAGAGGAGAGGGAGGATGAGGAGGAAGAGGAGGAGGAGGATGAGGAGGGGGGAGTCTCATTCCTCCTCCCCACCGTCCTGGCAGGCCGATGTGTCGCTTCCTCCATTAGTGTCCGCTCATTACAGCCATTGTTAAACCAATTATAGAGGTGTTAATGGACGGCGGAGCGCCTATTGGAGTGAAAAGCGGCCCGCAGAGAGAGGATATGGCTAAATGTGTGTTGGGGAGAAAGATGGGACCTTAAAGGAGCATTACACCAATCAAAGATGCGTATTAAGACGCAGGCTGGAGGCTCGGTGCGTCATGGCCAGAGTACAGAGCTCGTCACAGAGAGCTCAGACATCAGCGAGTGTGTGAAATGAGTCAATAAAGCAGCTTCAAGAAGCAACTAGCTTATATTTAGTGTGGCTGTCAGTATAAACAGATGTCGGGGAATGAAACCAGGAATCACAACATCATTTATGTCCTGGTTTACTGGAGATGAGTGTAGAGGAGACACTCAGCTGAGCACCAGGCTCTCCATGTTACAAAGAAAAAGAAAAAAAAAGAAATATGAGTTTTGGGGTTTGATTTTCCAAAGCAACATGAATGAGGATTAGGATAACCCTTCTCCACTGACACGTAAAGGCAGAAAAAATAAAGATAAAATAATCAAAGCTACTGATGGAACACTGCAGACACGTGAAGTGTCTTTTTATTAACCCTCTTTAATTTATACAAATGAAACTCTCTGAAGGAGGTTTGGGGTGAAGACCTCTCGGTTCCTAGTAATCAGTGTTGTATAAAGTACCAGTCCTGTCAGTCATACTTGAGTAAAAGTAACGATATCGTGGTGAAACATTTGGTAAAAGTGAAAATCACTTAAGGTTAGTAAAAGTCTCTAAGTATCTGATATAAGATGCACTTTAAGTGTCCAAAGTGATTTTCTGGCAATAAATGTATCAAAAGTTCATTATATTTATATTTAGGTTTTATTTTTATTTTTATTTTCTGATTAATAGAAACTGTGTTTTTTAAATCAGACTGTTGATAAAATAAAGTAATTAATGTTCTACTTCCGCTCTGATGTGTCATTTGTAAACTAACTACAGTAACTAAAGATATCAGATAAACGTTTTGCAGTAAGGAGCTCAATATTTACCTTCAGAATGAAAATGGAAATACTCAGGTAAAGTACCTCAAGTGCAGTAGTTGAGTAAATGTACTTAGTTACCTTCATCACCGCTTTTTGAAGGCTCTTCTGTTGTTAGACAGGCAGTGATGGAAGGTAACTAAGTACTTTTACTCAAGTACTATCCGTATGCGTGACTTTCACTTTCACCACATTAATATTTCAACACGAGATCCTGACTTTAAGTTTGACTCTGAGGTACCTGTTGGGATCATTACTGCAGACAGGATGGTACCTGTTAACACTCAGGTGGCTGAAGCTGGAGGTCAGAGATGACGTCATTTATTAATACAGCCATATGAGTGTCCAGATGAAAACGCTCCCCTCTGCCGGGCTTAATTATATCATTACAGACACGGAGGTGTGAGCTCACTCCACGTGTTAATCGACCTGACAGCAGTTTGCAAACAGGCGATAATCGCTGAGTGTTTACAGCTGACGGCCTGCAGAGAGTCTGACTGGTGATATGTGCTGCAGCTGCAATATCAAGATGAGGAACATGATGGCTGCCTCATCATGTCAGGGGAAATATTAAGAAAAGGGGGAACAGGGAAGTCTCCTGAGGCCGCGCAGCCATCAGGTGGATCCGTCACGTGTTCATCTTAAAAACACAGCCCGGTGCTGATTCTGCTCTTTTATCCTCCAACCTTCCTCCATATTTCTCAGCTTGTGCTGCTCAGACCTTCCTGTTATTTCTTTTTTTTCTCACAGTCTAATCCCGTCGACCTCCCGCCTGCGCATCAATTACATCTCCATTGACTGGCCATTAGGCTGAGGCATTGACATTCACGGGCCTCCGTCTGCTCTGAGGCCGATGTGTATTCCGCAACACAGCAGTCCGGCCTCATGCATCACACCAGGATTACATTATTTATTGTATTTCTCTGCGGCGGCGGGTCTCGATGCCTCTGTGGAGGAAAGAAGAAGTTCTCAGGCGACCGGGCCCATTTTACGCACAGACTGCGCGCTCGAGGAGTTCACATTTACGCACGAACAAACACTTTAAATTTAGAAACTCACCGTGTGATTGTTCCTGCGGAGCTTTATCAGTGTGAGGTGTTGCCGTTCAGGCCAGATGTTTCTGTAATTGGAGCTCTGATGTCCCGATAGTCTGATAACCTTCAAATATTTTCCTAAGCCTCGTGATTTTTTCACGCCAATCAGGAGAATATTTGACTATCAGAGCCCAGAATCTGAAATCAGTTCGGCGGTTGCCACAATTAAGCGCTCAGAGAATGTGTTAAATGGTTCATGCCCCCCAGAGAAGTGATAGCCGAGGGAATTAACGATGTTCACGCCCTTCAACACACACTCACACACACACACACACACACACACACACACACAATATAAAAGCAGTTTTTACTCAAATTAAATATCGTCTTGGTCACTTTTTTAAACGTATTTTTATGTGATTTCTAAAACGAGACATTTTAAAGACGCTTGGATTTGCAGCAGTTTGTTTTGGGTCGAGCTGAACCACCTGATCACATTTTAGTCCAAATCCTTTCATCTATTTTTAGAACAAACTCATTCTTTCATAACCCGTTTTAATAATTAACTACTTGTGACCACATCAACACTTCTCCCGTATGAACCTCGCTGCTGTATGAAAAGAAATCCACTCAGCTGTGACACTGGAGGATTATGGGACAGTCTTCTTCGTCCGGGTGGCCCCGTTGTAGCCGCCGGGCCAATATACAGCACGCCAGGGGGCCACATCGGCCTTTTTGCGGGGCCCTTCCTGGATCCTGACTCGGTATTCAAATGTCAGGATCGGGGCGGGACCCGCCGGCACCTTATAAGCGGAGGACGCGCAGGTTTTTATTCACTGTATCTGCGCGCTGCACCTCCGCCTGCCGCACGCTGCGTCCCGGGCTGAAAAACACGGGCCAGGAGAAGAAGAAGAAGAAGTGAACATCTGCTGAGCCATAACAAGATTAAGGTTATGAAACAATGGATGACTGACAAATAAGAAATATTGACTTTACTTTTCCCAGGAGCAGCGTCGCATCACTCTGGGTTTTTTCCGCCACACTTTTGATATTTTCTCCTTCATTCTTGGCGAAAAAAGGAGACAACTCTCAACTCTCTGTTTGGATTTTTCCAGAAAACTTCCACCTTTACGAGGGATTTTAATATTTATTTTTGATACCAAGAAGTCCGGTGATAGAAAAGTCTTTCTCCTCCAAAGACTTGTGTTGGGGATGTTGAGCTCTGTGAAGATGGAAGCCCATGATCTACCAGAGTGGAATACTTTCTACAGCGAGGCCAGTGAGGTAAAGACCCGAGCGCACATCTCAAATAATAATAATACACTCATCAAACTCTTTTATTTTCCTCCTGCGGGGAGCAGCGGGGCGAGTCTCGGGGCTTTTTGGAAGTGAAAAAGAGCAGACAGGATTTTTTTATTGACGCGCATTTCCAGCACTAAACTCTGAACGAATAACAGCTGTAATCCTGTGACAAAATACAAAATAATATCATAAAGATTTAACTTTAAAATCCTCATCTGCCACGTGAACAATTACAGAGTCCTATAAGAATGAAAATAACTTTAATATGATGGAGTATTAATGCGCGTTTAGACAGAAATATAACAAACACCATCAGGAGATTAATACTTTTTTTTAAAAAGGCACCAAAATAATTAATATATTATTCTTTCGTAAAAATAGAAGATTATTAAAATATGAGGCCTTTTTTTAAAATCAGGCCTTCAAAACAAAAGAAGGAAAAAAAATAGTTTTATTCTGACAAGCCACAAAATAATTATTTCGATTATTCATTTATAATTTACTGATAATTTGATAAACTAATTATTCTTCTATAAATATTCAGGCTCTGACTGTTGAAAGTTATTCGCTCATCAACAGTCTTGTCCTCCTTTGTGCTCCCGCAGCCGCTCAAGTGTCGCGACAATTCAGGTGTAAATGTAACAAGACTTTTCTTCTCACTAATTCAATTAGGCTTAATTCCATCAGCAGCTTCATTCTCACCTCAGCTCGACCTGATCAAATTACCGAGAAGAAGAAAGAGTCTGATAATATTTAACCAGCGATCATTAAACGGCCCGAGACATCTTCTCTTCTCCCCCCGAGGACTCTGTTTTCTCCTTTATTTAATATTTTACCTCAAAAAAGCCAAAAAGATTACACACTTATTATTTTTTAAATAAAAACAAATTAATCATCTTTGACAAACACAAGACAAATGAAAGCAGGAATGAATCTAATTCCTCCAGCTGAACTTAGACAGTGAACATTTGGTTTACTTGTTTTTTCCACGGAAGCAGGAGGAGGCCGTCTGAACCGAGAGGCACCATGACGCGCTTTTTACGCATTTTCAGGTTAACATCGCTGTGTGAAATCCATGTCCTCTCCGCGCACTGAGAGCTTCATTGTGCATTGATAAGGAGTCACTTTTAAAACGGAGACTGAAACCACTTCACTCTCACATTCAGACATCTTTTTTAGAGCAGCAATTTCATTTAATATCAGTTTAAATCTACAGATTGTTCATGTTGTCTGTTTTCTAAATGTTAAAAATAAAAGATTAGTTAATTATATTTAATGATTACAATTAAATGATCTCTCCTCTGCCACTGCAGTGTGTTCTTGTGAATAACCAGATGTTGTTGTGTTCCTCTTTTCCTCCAGATGTATTCCTCTCCCAGCACCATGAACTCTGGTCTGGGCTCCATGGGCTCCATGGGCACCATCAACAGCTACATCAACTTGAATCCAGCCACCGCCTCCCCTGCAGGCATGAACATGGCGTACCCGAGCTCCAGCCTCAGCGGTTCCCCTCTGGCCTCCATGGGTTCCGGGCCCGGCCACATGTCCCTCTCCCCGGTGGCCTCGTCCCTCAGCTCGGCCCCTCTGTCCCAGCTGGGCCCCGCTGCTCCGGGCTCCCTCAGCTCCCTGCCCCACTACCAGAGCATGGGCCAGTCCATGAGCCAGCTGGGGTACGCCAACACTGCTTCCCTGAGCCGCGCCGGGCCCAAGGATATTCCTCCAAAGCCCTACAGACGCTCCCTGACCCACGCCAAGCCGCCATACTCCTACATCTCCCTCATCACCATGGCGATCCAGCAGAGTGGCAGCAAGATGCTCACCCTGAACGAGATCTACCAGTGGATCATGGACCTGTTCCCCTACTACCGTGAGAACCAGCAGCGCTGGCAGAACTCCATCCGCCACTCGCTCTCCTTCAACGACTGCTTCGTGAAGGTGGCTCGCTCACCAGACAAGCCGGGCAAAGGGTCCTACTGGACTCTGCACCCGCAGTCAGGCAACATGTTCGAGAACGGCTGCTACCTGAGGCGCCAGAAACGCTTCAAGATCGAGGACAAGATGGCCAAGAAAGGAGCCAAGAGCCAGGAGGGCTCAGGGAAAGGAGGCCACGGTGGAGATCACCTGTCGGAGGATCACAGCCCCACAGGAGGCTCAGAGGGAGCCGACTCCGCCCACTCAGACAACTCCCACCCGGGCTCCTCCGACGACCAGCCGCATTCCCGAAACTCCCTGGTTCCACTAGACTGCCCTCCGCTGTCCTCCTCACACCTCCACAGCCCGCCTGTCTCCCTGCCACCTTCCTCCTCCACCTCCTCCTCCATCCCTCAATCCTCCCTGTCCCTCTCCGCCACCTCCTCCTCCTCCAACCTCCTCCACTCCCAGTCTTTAGTGGGTAGCGCCCACCTCCTGCCCAGCACCATGCAGCACCACATGGACCTACAGAGTGATGCTCTCAAGTCCCTGGACCCCCACTACAACTTCAACCACCCCTTCTCCATCACCAACCTCATGTCCAATGAGCAGAAGATGGACCTCAAGTCCTACCAGGACCAGGTGATGGCCTACAACAGCTACACCGGCAGCTCTCCTGTGGGAGCCAAGCAGATCTACGACAGCCCGGGGCCGACCAGCATGGACTCAGGCGCTTACTACCAAACTCTGTACAGCCGCTCGGTGCTCAACGCCTCCTAATATGGACGCTCACATACAAACACACACACACACACACACACACACACACCTGTCTGTAGAGGTGAGCCAAGATGGAGACTTCTCTTCCTCTCTGCCCTTTTCTAAAATGGACACCCAAGCTCTCTTTATCTTCCTCTTTCTCTCTCTCTCTCTCTCTCCCTCTCTGGCTCTCGTCCAGCGGCCTTGGAAGAGACTCACATCTAAAATGGCTGCCGTGTTTGAGGGGCAAAAGAACAGTTTTTTTTCTTTTGGAGCATGGAGACCGGTTGGTTACATGGAGGACAGAAAAGTGAAGCTGGATGGTTGGAAGTCTTAACTGATGAAGACATCTGACTGGTCGCAGGAGAACTGCACGTGGTGAAATTGGCTCTGTACAAAATGTAAATAGAGGTAATGTGGGGGGAAAAGGATATTTGCATTTATTTATGAAGGGAATAAATTTTAATATATCTTGTATAGCGCTCTGTTGACCAGTTACAACCCCAATGTGAGTTTTTTTTTTTTTAATCCAAAGATGGAGGAGAGAAGGAGGCGAGTTTCAGGTTACTGCTTCAGGCAGGTGTTACTGCGGTAGGAGACATATTTTTCTGTGCGTTACAGCATTTCACACTACGTCCATCATTTCTGTCAGATCAGGCATCCGTCTATGTAAATGTAGCTCATGAAGTCTGTACTTTCAAACGTTGTTTTTTTTTAGGGTTATATGAAGAAAAAAAAGCCATTTTGTCCTCGCTGGAGGAGACAGAAGTTTAAATAAATCTTCTGCAGCCACGAGGAAAGAGGCAAAGTAACTGTGGTAAAAACTAAAAAACCATGTCTTGTTTATGTTTTTCATTTCCCACATTCATTTTCTGTAGTTACCTTTATGAGAGCGTTCAAACCAAATGCGTCTCGACAGACTGTAACACTTTGAATAGCAGCTGGTGAGGTGCACGGGGGAGTTCAGTCAGTTACTAAAACAGTGGAGGGGAGGAGAGATGCACTATGGGAGGATTTACATACAGTACTTTGCACTATGGAGCTCCCACTGGCCAGGTGGGCTGATAGTGTGTGTGTTACAACAATGCTTAGAACGGCCCCCCTCACACTGTCAATGCATCAGCTCAATGGGATCACAATGTCAAATGGTGTCAACTGAAAAAGTGCCTTTTCTTCAAATGACTGCTGATCTGATCAGAGATCAATGTATCGACGATCTACTGAAGGATTATTCTGATAACGACAGAGGACGCAGAAGTTTCAGGTCACGTCATGTCCTCTGTGGAGCATGTTTTAGTTTCAAAGAGAAATGTCTTTTATTTAAGCTACGTTGCTTTTCAGACTTTGAAAGTGTGCTGATATAATATATTGTTTTTTTTGTTGTTGTTGTTTCTGTTGGTCTAAATGTGATTAAAATGATTCATGTTTCATTTTTCTTATTAAAAAGGCAAAAAATGTGGGGAGAACCGTTGCATTTGTTTTTTCTTTCCAGTCGATGTTAATGCAGGAAGTGTTTGTTGTCAGTGTGGACACAAGTCAAACACTGAAAGTTATCTCAGTGTAGTAAAATCATTATTTTATGTCAGTCTGTTGTTTGTAGAAAATACATAAAAACATTAAAAAGAGGTCACCCCTTTCTGGATTTTACCTTTAAAGATTACAAAAGGCTTTAAAGAAACAGTTCACCCAAAACTGAAAATTCAGTCATGATCTATTCACCCTCACGCTGCCGATGGAAAGTCTGGTCCACGAAACATTTCTGGAGCTTCACAGCAAAACACTATTGCAGCATTCTCCTAAACAACTGAAGTGGATGGGGACCTATTTAAAATGTAAAACAAGCTCCACACAGCTCGTCCGGCACAATCCAAGTCTCCTGAAGTCCTGGAATCCCAGATGGATTTGGATGGATGTTATTTACTCCCTTTTTAAGTCGATGTCTTCACTGCAGCTGTTAAGCTAAAGGTGTTAGCGCTCACCCCATCTACCCATCTACTTCAGTCGTTTAGCAGAATGCTGCAACGCTGTTTTGCTGTGAAGCTCCAGAAATGTTTTGTGTTCAACAAAACGTCACCTGACTTCCATCAGCATGAGGCTGAGTAGATGACGAATTGTCATTTTTGCAAGATTTAGTTGTTTTCTAGACATAATTTGCAGCAAATAGTTTTTAAGAGTCGGTGTGTGAAACCCACCCTGCAACAACAAATTATTCTTGTTAAAATCAGACAGATATAAGTTTGTAGATTGTGCAGCACATCATGCCTCGTCCCGGTCAATCAATCAATCAGGACTCTTTTTTTCACCTGGCTGGCGAGGCGGTGCTGCAGGAATAGCAGCGTCTTGTTGAAACAGCTCCTGACCAAATGACTGTGGTGTGTGACATGTAGGACTGGTAGACTAAACACGGCTGGATCACACTGAGAGCCTCAAAGCAGACCTCTGCACAGGCCATCGGCACACACACACACACACACACACACACACAGGGCGAGACCCGCACCGCTCCAAAAACGACTGACCAGCCTCTGACCCTGCACTAGAAAAACTATCAGCAAGTCAACAAAACAAAAACAGGGAGAAAGTAGGAGCTGAACATTTTTTGCTCTTTAATCTTTAGTGTGTGTGTGCTCGGCCTCTGCAGCTCCTCCTGACCAATCAGATCGCTCTCTGTTTGTCCCAAACAAACTGTAAACGTGAAACACTTCCTGTAGCCTTCGGAGGAGTTTTCATGGGAAAGAGAATGTAAAGTATGGAAACCTGCTGAATCACTTTTGTATGATATCAGGAGAAGAAGACGGATTATTAATGCATGTGAAAATGTTGTAAATGCTAACATGCTAACTCGGCTCCTTCTCTTTACATCTGCAGCAAAATAAAACATTTTTTATTGATCTTGGTTCCTGCAGCCACCCTTTTCTGGCCTCCTGCTCCCCCAGCCCTGTCGCCAGGCCTCCTGCCTCCCTGTCTCCCTGTCTACCTGTCTACCTGTCTGTCTGCATGTCCACCTGTCTGTCTTTTGGCAGTTGCTCAACCCAGCCCAGTGCTGTCGCAGTCACGTATGTGTCGCTGCCTTTTCTTCTCTGTCACGTCAAGCCCAGGAACCATGAGCCCCGAGGCTTCAGATATATACACTGCAGATACACACTCTCTCTCTCACACACACTCACACACACACACACACACACAACATGTGAACATCACTGTTTAACTTCAGTTTCGATCAGTCAGGAAGACAAAGAACACATAATGGCACCTGTTGCTGCAGTAACTCGATTTTTATGATAATTTCACCCTTTTTATGAGACAACATCAATACTTCAGCCTATAAAAGAGCACAACACACACACACACTCACACTCACACACATACAGACACACACACCTTAGAGAAATGGTTGCCGGCCTATAGTCTGAGTGGGAATCTGAGGCAGTTCGTCACCTTGCATACACAATAGTCCCTTCAGAGCAGTTGGCTTGATAAGATAGGCGAGCTCCCGCCTGATATGGTCTCCACAGCTACAAAGACACACACACACACACGCACACACACACACACACACACACACAGGTATGACTAACCTGGCTGACTCTAAAATGTCACTCTGATATGTTCCCCCTGCAGTAATCAGGTGACCACGCTGATAGTGGTCACATTCAGTCCAGGCTTCTCATGGAGGGAAACAGATTAGAGTCTTTCACAGATAACATACTGTGGTTCGAGGTTTAAAGGAGCAACAATGCAGCCGTTAGAGTGGAACAATTTCAGCGACAAAGAGAGAAAAACTGCAGTGTGACCCTTACATTTGTAACCTCCCGGTTGTAATCTGTAACCCTCGGCTGACCCAGTTTCCAAACGCGAGACTCGTAGAAAATAGATACCGACGGCTGATAACAGTCTGCGTGCCACAAATGGCCATAATAACCTCAGCTGAAGATACGATTTTCCTCAAAGTTCCTGGGATTTACCTCTTATCCACACATTGTTGCATTTTTGTCATAAATGTAAAGACTTAAATCATAAAATCAATATGTTGTGGCGGATGTATCACAATGTCTGTCAGCCTGAAGGAAGGAAAACCGTGTGATGATGCTACTTTTTACATCAACACCACCAACATCTAACCACACACTTCCCTCTGCAGTCAGAGCTTGTATAAATACAATTTGTTATTATATTATTGTTATGAAGTCAGTTTGTTGCTTGGTGTATGGAAGTGTACTGTGATCTCCATATACAAACAGTAAAAGACAGTAAAATATGGAGATAACTGTGGGAATAGCTCCAGTGTGCTCAGACATATGCAGATCATTTTGGCTCATTGCTGCGTCGTTTTCTAGATGACACACTGTTTCAGATTAGCTGCAGAGAGGAAAGAGAGTCCAGGAGGAGGTGGACTGGAGGTCTGAGCGAGTCAGGAGATGTATGAGAGCTGAGGACAGGATGTGAACATACTGTAAGTCTGAGTGGTCGAGCATGATGAAGTCTGATGGTGAAAAAACTGTGAAGAAAAAAAACCTTCTCTGAATTAAACAATACAATGCCCCGTTGGTCCATGTCCTCCACAATGACACATAAAAGCATTTTCTAATCGAACTACATCACCTTTGTTTCGGATCTAGATTAGTTTCCTGACCTAACGACACTACATTTAAGGCTTGGTTAGGTTCAGGCACAACAGCGACTTGATTAGGCTGAAGGGAACATTTGGTTTGGACCCAAATAAACCAACAATCTGTCCTTCTCTCAAAATCCAGAACACTGTGTTTCTACCTCTGTGCACCAGATCAGTATCAGTCCTGACCGTTTTGACACAGTCAAGCACATTTCTGAATGATTCTCCAAAATGACTTTTTCATTTTTAAAATATTCTCTTTCTGCACTACCTTCACGTGACGGGTTGGGATTAGGCAACTAAAACATATAAAGTTAATTGGACCTTTGTGTGCATGGAAATCTTTGCTGCACAAAGAGCCAGCGACTTCTAGCAGTGGCACTGAACATTGGTACTGGATGTAGATCAGGGGGTGTGAAATTGTCCAAGATGGCTGTTATTTCTGGGGAACTGGGCCACAGTTCTGGCAATCGTTCTATAAGCTGTGATGACTGTTATTACCGTCAGTATGATTCACCTGCCTTAAGAACATTCAAAGTGATTTTGTAGTGAGCTGAAGCAAGAAGAAGGTGTGAATCAAACCGTTTTGGTGGGAAAGGCTTTCAGAAGAAACGATCTTATCAAACCCTTAATCACGTTTTGCATAATTGTTGGCTTGTAAATTCTGAAGGAAGCTTTAGAGAGAGTCACCGCAGCCCTCAGACCCGTGCGAGGGTGACGCTGTTGTCATTTTCGGTAAAATGGATATTTCTCTCCTGAGGTGCAACAGTCTCTCACTTGATGACAGCTGCCCTCAGGCTGCTCTGCTGGTGACAGCAAATCCAGCGCGAAGCCTGCAAGCGTGCACACCTGCACAAAGAGCTTCTGTGCTGAAATGACTGAGTTTCATGCAAAAATAAGACGTATTTTCTGCTGCTGCTGCTGCTGCTGCTGCTGTAGTTTATGTCTAACCTTCATTTCATGTGGAAAGAAAGAAAGAAAGAAAGAAAGAAAGAAAGAAAGAAAGAAAGAAAGAAAGAAAGAGAAGAAGGAAGAGAAGGAGAAGGGTGGTGTGTGGTTTCAAGATGTGCCATGCAAATGAGGCTGTGCATCCTGGATCCTGTTAGGTGGATCTACTGTTTACACTTGTTATTGCCTGAGGAGAGGGAGGGAGAGAGGGAGAGAGAGAAGGAAGGGAGCACTTACAGTTCATCCCTCAGGCTATACTCTCCCTTTTTCTGAAAAATAAATGGGTTTGATGACAGACAGACAGACAGACAAGTCAATTAGTGAGGCAGCACGACAGTCAGTCAAGATCTGAACCTGAACTCAGCAAAAGTTGTACTTTGCTAAACAAAAGGAAAACGAAGCATGTTGCTCAGGTAGGATTTCTATGTAGATGTATGCGAAACAAAAATTATGACGATGAATTTTATGTGTAATATTTTTCTCAAAATCAATCATAAGAACATTAAAACCATGTTGAAAATGTGTCACAGAGACAAACTTATTTCTTATTATGTGTTTTTAAACAGAATAGATAAAATGCTGCTGTTCAGTAAGTAGGACAGTCAGACAGAGTCAGTATGACATTCAGTAAACAGTCCCACCAGCTGAGACAGTTTGGCAGTTAACCAGGTCGACGGACAGACAGACAGACAGACAGACATGAAAGGTGTTCAGATGTACATAAATGTGAACATGAAGACTCAACTTCAAAACGCATGAACACTGTACTTGGTGCTCACATTACTGGGTTACTGTAGATCAGCACTCAGGTCTCATTCACACATAAGAAAACACCCGACATCATCTTAATGAACGTAGACAATGAACACAGCTATAAAATAAAAAAATAAAACAAAATGTTTAATACAAGAATTCACTGAGACAGTCAGAGAGAGAGAGAGAGAGTCTGTATGAGTCTGTATGAGCTAGTACAGATTGGGTTTAGACAGACTGTCACATGGACAAAAAGCTGTAGAAAGATCTGAAAGACGCACACATTGAGACGAGAAGAGCTGCAGCCAGTGAAGGAGGCAGAGAGACAGTCAGTTAGTGTGTCATTCAGACAGACAGACAGACAGACAGACAGACAGACAGACTGCCACTGGCCAGCAGAGGCACAGATAAGCTGTTGGACTTTGCTCCGTCGGCCGTGGGTGTTGCAAAGAGGCCCGAGATAAAACTGCTGGCCTGAGAGACGAACACAGAGGAGGCGGCTGATTACATTTAACCTGATGGTGTGTGTGTGTGTGTGTGTGTGTGTGTGTGTGTGTGTGTGTGTGTGTGTGTGTGTGTGTGTGTGTGTGTGTGTGTGTAGAGGGACAGACAGGGAGGACAGTATCGATCAAAACTGGACCATCGACTCAGGGACGCAACAGATGAGCAGCAGAAAAAAAAAAAGACAGCAGGCGGCCTCTCTGCTGTCGAAACACTGCAGGTCAAAGGTCAGGGTAGCAGGCTGTTAAAAAGGTTGCCGGTTGTAATCCCTGAGTTGCTCACTCAGATGATGCTATTTTCTTGATCTTTGCTAATGTGGAACAAAGCTTCAGCTGATTGTTGTTGTTTTGTTAAATTAATTAAAAGTTTATAGTGCCGGTAAAACTCCTGATCCATCCTGAATGATTAAATGATGTTTCTATGATCCATCCTGAATGATTAAATGGTGTTTATATGATCCATCCTGAATGATTAAATGGTGTTTATATGATCCATCTATTTACTAAATGCCAGATATTTCTTGATGTTGTATTTCCTGCTCTGTGTCTTCTGCCTGTTATATTTGTTCTTGTCTGTTTGCATTGACCCAGTTTCCCTTCAGGGATCATTAAAGTTTCATCTTATCTTATCTTAATTTCCGTGGGTAACATTGTCTCTGTTATGATTACACACACACCACCTGCTGGGTTTGTCCCCACTGTGACATGATACACTGTAGATTTCAAAATAAAAGTCTTGCGGTTTTCTTAAAGTACAACATTGTTTGGTGCCTTCATGGAGCTTCCAGTGGATCCACCAGTGATAAGAATCCTTCTGCCATATCAGCGGTTCATACACTGTGTTGCAGGTGAGACTCCTGCTTCTCCTCTGTAGTTTCAGGATGTTTGGTTATGCAGTGGAGGAGCTGTGAGGTACAATACCCTCAGGACTGTGTGCTCTCCTTCTCGTGTGTCCGTGGAGAGCCTCAGGTTGGATTTTATGATGTCGGGCCTTTAGCTGCACAGGGGAAACCCCCGCGCGGCTCGTTTGTATCACTTAAGTAAACTTTGATCCTCATAACCACCTTCACTTCCAGGTCCTGTGGGATGTCACACTTCCTATCTCAATGATAAATCCACCCCAACATGCAAACGTACTGTAATCACTGTGTTCTTTCTCCCCGGGGAGAGCTGACGCTGCTGGAAACCTCTCGGTGCTGGCAGATTGCCCCCTAACATCAGCACAGTTGTACTGCTCAGGGAGCCCATGAGCAAGGCACTTGACCCCAAACTGCTCTGTAATGATAATAACGTTACATTCACACTGGCCTCCATGCTGCTCTGCTGTTCCCTGCTCGTCTACGGTCGGTCTCCTGTCTTTAGTGGGTTTATCCACATTTCAAAAACCTGCATAAACGTAATTTTCGAGTAAAAATGGAAATAGAGTTTTGAAGGAGCTACTTGGCCGAAATTATATCTTTGAGCATCGATATTGTTTCTTATGCGATTGAAGGTCCCTGATGATTTCTGTCTGCGCAATCCTCGGCTCCTAAAGAGACACTCGTCTGACATCAGTCCAAAATTCAGGTTTTACCAGCTGACTGAATGTCTCATATGGGTCTTTGTGACTTTTATATCCAACCAATACTTTCATGTATAGACAAGTAAACAGAGTTATGAGCCAGAGTGGAAGTCCTGTCTCTTCATAGCTGCTTTCAGTTTGAACAAACTGAAGAAGTGGACTGTGACCGTGTCAGGACGGTGTGAGGAGACATAAAACGTCCACGAGTGTGATGAGACCTTTAGGAATGTTCTCCAACATCTGGAGAGCATGTGTCAGGGTGTGTGTGTGTGTGCGTGCGTGTGTGTGTGTGTGTGCTACTGGCTAGACTTTAAGACAACAC
Source organism: Pagrus major (assembly GCF_040436345.1). Classification (NCBI taxonomy): domain Eukaryota; kingdom Metazoa; phylum Chordata; class Actinopteri; order Spariformes; family Sparidae; genus Pagrus; species Pagrus major. Next base: position 4,187,653 of record NC_133216.1, on the reverse strand, counting down.
TTCTTGAATTGACATGACAGCCACTACTGTCCGCTGCATTGTAAATCACAGACATTGAGATACACACACACACACACACGCCTGCGCACACACACATAAAGACACACAGAGCATGTCAGAGGCTGTGTTTGTCTCTGGCTCACAGATGGATGAAGACAGGGTGTCCATCCTTTGCCAAGTGACAGGATCTGATGGAGCGATGTGTCGGACGGCTCTGTTGAATCTGGCTCTGCTCCGATATCCAAACCTGACTTTACACTGGAGGTTTGGGGCCGACTGGGTGAGAACCGCCGCTTTGATTCGCAGCTTGAATCAAAGTTGGCAGAGTTCCTCCCTCAAGTCAGATTTCACTCTATTTGTTTGGTTTTCATGTTTGTTTATACGCCTGTATCAGAGCACGAGACACTTTAACTTATGTAAAAGGTGCATTTCTTCAGTGCCAGGTCCTGACAGCTTTTTAGGACATTTAGGTTCATAGAAATGGATTCAAATGAACAGAAGAAGGGTTTAAATGTGCTATTAGCAAGAAAAGCTGATTTATGAGTCTCATTCCCAACTCTTCAAATGACGCTCTGGGATTGTAGGACGGGTCGGCCACCATCCCAAAGCGTCTCAAAAATCAACTTTTCTTAAAAATAACACTGCATTCATATTCAGATATCTGTTTATAGGACTGTAACCTATGACTGGCCAGCCCTCCTCATCAGAAAAATCATCATACAGTAGGTCAACACTGATGGCGGATCATTACCACCCATATTGCGCCGGTACAACCACAGATACGTCCGAGGTTGACTTTGTACTAAACGTTGCATATCACGTTCACATTATATGCTTTTTAGTGGACTTTCATCAGGAGGTGAGGGGGACAGTGGTGACGTTATTACAAGCTACAAGGCTGCCAAACGGGCTACTGCAGCTCAGGTCTGTGGGGACATTTCGGACCAAGTTCAGTCGTTTCTTGTGATGACCAAAGCCGGCTATTTTCTGCAGGAAGTCAGAACATCTCTGTCTGTGATTGTAAGCGACCAAAACAGGTAATCAAAGCCAAACCATGATGTTTTTCTAACCCTCACCGGTGTTTTTTGTGCAGCGACCTAACCAGAGCATAAGCTCAGCGCAGTGACAAGAGAAAAACAGTAAATTGAACCTAAGCATGCGTAAAGTTTTCGACACAAAGAAATGTTTTGAACTTAGCTGTGGTTTTGCTAAAACGTTCTTAGATAACATTTATTCTGGTGATTGCTTTGACAGAAGAGGAAGTCTTGGCCCAGATATCCGTTATCTGTTATCTGAATATCTGCTGGCTACGCTGGAAGCCACGAAACATTGGCTGTTGCCACCAGAGGCTAAGGTGTTGTCAGACAATAGCCGATGGTCCTGAGATTGTAAGTCAACAGCAACTGAATTCATTAAAGTCTTGTTCCCTCTCACGTTATTTTAGATTCTGTTCCAAGTTAGAAAAACACCTGAATTCAGTTAACTTCATATCTAACACATCTCTGCTGAATCTCTTATCTCCTTTAATTAACATACACCAATGTACAGATCATTCAGCTGGACTTTTATCACGTTTTTTATTACTAGTAATTGCAAGTAGTATAGATTTGATTATGATTTGATGAGGATTTTCCAGTGCGATGTGGCTTCAGGGTGAAATTTAACCCTGAATGAGTCCCAAAATATACACACAGCATTTACTGAGGCAAACACTTCATAATGTCAACTCAGGCAAACCAAATATAAATAAAACTTGACTCTGTCTTGATGTGTGCAGGGAAGCAGCAGAATATGGAGGAAGACATCCATGACTTTGCAAATATGACACTGATTATTTGCTGCAAATATTTGCTGCCAATCAGAGAATTAATCTTTGTTTACAGCACAGACAATCTCTGATTGTTTAATATCGTAGAGCTGAAAATCAAATTTGCTTTGAGTGACTTCTTATCGCCGTATCATTCAGTCGAGGAGCGAAGACGTGACTCCTGTGAGTGTGAAGGCCTGAAGGCTGAGAGTTTGTCTTCAGAGAGGAACAACAACATTTGACTTTTAGGAGACAGACACAACACACACACATATATTATACAGAATACAGGTACATGGCACTGTACACACACATGCATGCCCATATACACATACTCACTCACACGCACACACACACTCATTACGGCCTGCAGTTATCTTATCAGTCATCACAGGTGTGCATGTTAAAGGACCCGCCCATTACCGGTTCACTGCTAAAAAGGATGCTTACATGTGCGTGTTTGTGTGTGTGTCTGCACATCTGTGTATCTTAGTGTGTGTGTTTATGCATATGTGACTGCTTGCCATTGTGTAAACACCACATGTGTAAATGTATTTTGTATCAGTCTCTCTGCTCGACTTTCTCCTGTGTGCTTGTCTGTTGTTTATCTGTTGTGTGTGAGGCAGCAGAGGAGCTGATGTTTGGCACCATTAGCTCATCTTCACAACCTCAGGGTATAAAGTGCAGGACTGAAAAAACTAAATTAGACTATGAACGTTTCTGACCGAAGACAAAAAGCCCAGTTCAATCTTCTTTCGATATAATAATATAATATCATTATATAATAATATACATAATTTCCCACAAACTTTTGTTTCAGCACCAGAAAGGTCAAAATCTCTGTTAGACCTCTTATAAACAAATTGTTGTACAATACATGTAAGGAAAACTGAAGACTGATTGAGTGTTAGGAGGGTTGTAGAGTAGTGCTGCATAAAAAGTCACTTCACTAATCACAGATACAGAAACCCAGTGGCTAGAATAAATGTTGGCAATGTATGTTTCTGCAAACCACCATCATTTATTCTGGTGACTGGGCAGATACAGTGCAGATACATATTTGTTGTATTTATCAGTCTGACAGCTTGTGACTCTGGGACGCCAAACACAAGCACTCGGTTGTTGGACAACTAAAAGATTCAGATCCACTGTGAATCTGTTGTATTTTGTTTGGGTTTTTTGACACCCTGAACGTGGACTCGTGAGCCGTGTACTTTCAAATTTTTAAGTTTCTCTCTCTTCTTCTTTGATTCTTTCTGTTCTCGTTTGCTTCTTCAGACCAGAATCAACTCAAATCAAGCTTCTTTGTGGCCTTTGACTGATGGCACTGAGAAAGTCGCACCACTGTGACAACTGCAGCCGGGCACTTCCAGTTCATTAGCTGTGTGTGTGTACAGCTGGACACACAAACACACACACAAATGTAAGAAGGGACCATAAAACAGCTGGGGCCACGGCCTCTGTAGAGCTGCAGAGGCACAAGAAGTTAGAGAAGCCGGTTTGAATGCACAGAGACCAGCTGGGAAACTGTGGGCAGGGAGAGTTAAAGGCTCTCTCCTCCCTCAACAGCTGCTGCTGCTGATGTGCCTTTGAGCAAGATGCTTCAACCACAAAATGTCCAGTGTTCAAAGAGAAGCACCCTGACGAGAACACTTAAAACATCACAAACATATACAATGTGGTAAATTAAATGTGAAGCTCAGAACTGTGGTGTTCAGACCCTTTGCACCTGTATGCAGCAGGACACAGGTGCACAGGTAATTCTGGCTGTGACGTCCTCTCAGGACTGTCTGTGCGTGTTTAGACAATGTTTGATTGGCAGCTCTTTTGTTATCTTTACCTGCAGGGGAGGGACGACTTAGACCTTTACGACTCTTTGGACTGAATGCAGTTTGATGCGATGATGAAATCTGCTGCAGAGCCAAAATAAATGAAATAATAAATGTTTGAAAGACTCTAGTTCACATTATCAATGAATCTGTTTCAAACAATTTGTTGTTGTTGTTGGTCTTTTTTACAGGGAACGTTTTTATAGGAAACTACAGGACTGTAATGTCCTTGGAAATGCATATGTTTAAAAAAAAAAAAAAAACAACAGCAATGATCTGAATGTTTGAAGACTTTCTCCAAAAGGCTCTCAGGCCATGGTCAGTGTCTCCACATGATGGATGACCCCCGGCCTGACTGACATGTCACAGAGGAATCTGAGGGTCTCTCTCACTTTCACCAACCTGTTACTGCAGCTCATTTGTTTTTCCACCGCCTCCAATCAGAGGCCCCCTGGCTAGGACCAATTAACAGCAACACACACACACACACACACACACACACTGAGAGGCGACTGCAGCACCCAGCTGGGGCAGATTAGTGGCCCTCCAACCTCTTATTGTGTTGCCGTGATGATCAGGGGGTTAAAGTTGACACCCACACACGAGAGACTGAAGCCCCTCTTACAGTGGGAATGTTGCACTGTTATTCCACCTCTGTATAAAACATACAAACAGGAAAATTGGGTTGCATTGTTCTACCTTCAGGCCGGCAGCTGAAGCAGTGACAGAGCCTGATCGTCTCCTGTGTGGGACGGGTGAGATGGCAGGATGGGACACACAGTCGTCACACTAAACGCACCATGTCTCTTTTGCTTCTGGAGCGACAGCATGCTCCCTAAAATAACACACTGCCGCCCAGTGTGCATCACACAGCGTTGTTTGGTTCCAGTGTTGTCAAAAGTACCCAAAGGTCACACTTGAGTTAAAGTAAAGATATTAAAGTACATTATACATATATTTACATGATGTACATGTTTACTATGCATACTAGAGGTCCAGTAGGTCAGATTTTCTGCATTTTTCTGATTATTGGAATCAGTGTGTTCGTTCTTTTATCCGACTGCTGACAAAATAAATTAATCAAAAATGCACAACTAGTAACTAAAATTATCAAATAAACATAGTGAGTAAAGAAGTATAAAGGAAACAGCAGAAAATGGTAAAACTCAAGTACAGTACTTGTGTAAATTACTTAGTTATATTCCACCATTAATCAGTATAAAAAAGCTAAAGTGGCATATGATGGATCTTCTTTTTGGCAGTATTGCAGGATATCTGTGTATTAGGGGCTACAGAGTGAAGAAAACCTCCTTCACTGTCTCTGTTGTCTCGGTGGAGGAGCCAGGAGTTACTCGAAGTGGCTGCTAGCTGGTTAAACACAAACGCTGCTCATCTGAGAAAGAATGAACATACTGCAGCAACTCTACAATTATTTCACATCAACAATGAGGAGATCGCTGTGAATGGAATTTCAATGTGTGTAATTTGGTGGTTTAGCAGTGACGTCCACAGCGTCTCAGCGCCAAACTTCATATTTCATATTTAATGTGTTGTAATATTTGAGTTTCTGCAGAGAACTTCGGTTCCCTACGCTTCCTCAGGGAGGTCAGAGGTCAGTCACCGCTGCTGGAGCTGGAGGCTCAGCTGAGCAGGTCGAACCAGTCCTCAACATCCAGGCTGCTGATGTCCTGAATCACCACACACACATAACACATCCTGTCTTCAGCACTGTTGTGTGCGGTGCAGCAGCGTGTCTTTTCCACTGAAAACAGAGAGAAACAAGGCCGGCCTGTGGAGACAGATCGCCGGTGGACACAGCCTCGTATGGTTTTGGCGCGTGCCGGTGACTTTAATGTGCCAAGTTGTTATGGATGTATCCATCCTGTCTGTTCATCCGTCAGACTGTTTTTCTACCTTCCCAAAACCCCAAAATGGACGTGGTCTGAGGAGGGGGATGATGAAGAGGAGGAGGAGGAGGGTGGAGGGACGAAAAAAGCAGGGGGAAGGATTGAAGGCCAGAGGTGGGGGAGGGCGGGGGAGGCGGCTGCTGCCAGGGGATGAATGAGTGCTACTATGTCTGCTGGCTCCGGACTCTGTGTGTGTGTGTGTGTGTGTGTGTGTGTGTGTGTGTGTGTGTGTGTGTGTGTGTGTGTGTGTGTGTGTGGCTAAACAGGGCTCCTTGAGGAGAGCCTGACAGCCTCTCACGCTCAGGTAGACAAGCTCCACTTATTTTCACAGCGCAGGCTGAAAACACGCACCGCTCAGTTTGGGCCTCTGCAGGCACCGTAGAGAGGAATCAGCGATGAATCTTTTAAGCGCTGCAGCACTTCCTAAACAACTGAAGTAGCCAGAGACTTTAAAAAAACAATGAAACTCAAACAAAAAACATGGAATGGTTCCACACAGCTTGTTCGGTGCAATCCAAGGAAATGAACAAGAAAAGAGATACAGACTTACACTGGTTCAACAACGCAGAAGGCTTCTTTAAAAGTCACGTTGTTCTTCTAAAGCGTGAGTTGAAGCTTCTGTCATTGATGTGACAGCGAAACACTATTAGCAATAAGAAATATAAAGCAACACATGCTACAGGAGACTCATTCCTAATTATACTCTGTTTAAATATAACAATCGACTGTCATACAGAATATATGATCTGCAAACCCCTGAAGCAACCAAAGTCAGTCTAACCCGCGCAGCTCTCACGGCAGAACACTGACATAAGTACATGTAGAAACAAACTTCAGCTATGAGTGTTTTGGGAATATAAATATTTAAGATAAATGTCAAGAGGTCACTATTCAGCATATCGGTTGCTAACACGGAGGTTGTTGGCGCTATTGTAGCCGCTTATAATCGAAGACCTGTCTAATAAAAGATGAAGACACGGAGGTGAAAGATGAGGAGAAAGTGCACTACATGGGTGAGATCCTGGATCCTACAGCGACAGGCTGAAAGGACTTTCCCTTTCTTTTTCTGTTTCTCTTCTCGTGCACTGATTCTTTTAGCTGAACAGCCAATCAGAGTGATTTCTCTCACCGATGGGCAACCGCAATAACTGAGGCCACAGACCCTCACGCTCACCCGACATTGACCGACGGCTGCTTAAAGACCCGAAAATCCACCTTTTCTCAACAAACACTGCTGAGTTAACAGGCAGCAGAGCAGGATCAGTTAGCCCCCGAGCCTCCTGACGCTGTTTTTGAATAGTCATTTGTGCCTGGAGTGATCTTTATTGTCACCTCGCTCCTCCACCCCTCCAGACCCCACCCCACCGGCAGCGTTAACTATCTGAGTCATAAATCATATTCCTCACCCCCCCGGCTCAAAATATTTGCATGTTAACAATGAAACCCCCCCATTAAAAAAAAAAAGGTGTCCTTAAAACAAGACTTAAAAACAAGGCTTTCTTTACAAACTGTCTCTGTTGCCTCTCTGGAACTTTGTTTTTGGAAGTGAAGGAATGTCCGAGCCTTAAATACTTCTCCCGTCTCCTCTCCGTCTCTTTTCTTTCTTTCTTTCTTTCTCTCATCTCTCCATTTCTGTCTCCCTCTGTATCCCCTCTCTCCTCCCCCTCCTCCCCCTCCACTCTCGCTCCCTCCTGTCAAAATAAACACATTGAGAGCTGCCCTTCTTTTCATTCAGACGCTCCGAGCCGACGGCCTCATTTAGGGCCCTGCTGTCCTCCTGTGTGTGTGTGTGTGTGTCCTGTGTCCCCTCAAATTGTGTGTGTGTGTGTCTCTCAAGTATTTATAACACACATTGAAAAGCAGCTTTTTTTTTTACTCCTCCTCCTCCTCGTCCTCCTCGTCCTCCTCCTCCCGCCCCGGCGTGGTATCTGACATAACCGGCGCTGGGTTTCTCTGAGCGTCCCTGCGTTCCTGGCAGATAGAGGGGCCGCCGACCGCCGCTGGGGGAACTTTCCTGGCTCGGGGAAGCCGTGGCACAATCACACCTTTCATGGGCCGGAGTGAACGCCGCCCGTCCAGCGGCTCCTAGGCCACGGCACGGGGAATTTCACTCCCTCCCTGGACCCTCTCTCCATTTATGTTTCTGTCTCTAACTTGTGCTCTGAGCCACTGACAGTACCCTCACCAGACGCCTGCACGCTTTAATGTTTTCAAATGTCCATTGATTTTAGCTCTGCATTCTTGTTTTTGTTGCTTCACCTTGTTGTTTATTGGTGAGAGTAATTTGGATTTTTAAGCAACTTTTTTGGCATTTTTGCCTTTAACTTGAACGTACACGTTGAGTTGTACATACAAATCACTAGTGAATCACAAGCCATCACGTGGCCTGTGTGGACAGCTGTATCCGTTAAACTCACACATGTTAGCATGAGACGCATTCAACACATCCTCATACCTCAACAACTGAATAAGTTGATTGCCAGTGACTTCTACAACGACATATCTATATCACCAATCCCACCGGACCTTCACTGATATGTATCTTGTCTGTCCAATTTACGTCTAACCTTTCGTCAAGTCCCTCCTCCTCCTCATCGTACATAAAGTAGAAGAGGTCGTTCATTGTGTTATCACTGAATAAAAACACCGTACATGTAATTAAATTGTTTTTGCGAAATTAAATATGATCTAATGTCCGTCTGTGTCATGTCCTCTCCAGCCTGCAGTTCCTTCTCACACTCCTTCTCCACCCTGTTTTTCTTCCTTCATCTCTCCCTGCAACTTTCCTCCCCCCTCGTCTCCCTCCAGATCTCTCTCCCCTCTGAAGCCACCTTGGGGTTTACAAAGCTACCTTTTTGCAGGTTTAAATTTAGCATCACCTTCTTTTGGGCCACGACTCTCCTGGAGAGAGAGAGAGAGAGAGAGAGAGAGAGAGAGAGAGAGAGAGAGAGCTTCTCTAAACGTCCCTGTAAATTGGCAGGTTTTGTGAAAACCAATTTGGAAAGGCTCAGTTTGGAAGCATGAGGGGGCCGGTTGTGATGTTGCGCTGTGCGCTTCCCGTAAACGCGCTGAGTAGCTTTATTCAAAGAGCTGCGGTAAAAAGGCCAAATAAAGATCAAATCAACACGGAGGAAGCTCGCAGGGAGGGTAGGGTTTCTGTGCAGCGGTGGGGGCAACCTGGGACATGGAAAATTAATAAAATCAGGAGGAGCAGAGAAGTCATCAGACACAGATCGCAGAATAAGTTGCTTCATAAGAAATGCAAAATGAAGTTAATGTACAGAGTAAATAACACAACTAAAAAACACAGGACTCGGGTAAATAACAGCATGAGTCATTCATTTAAACGTGTGTGTAATTTTTTGTTTGAATCACGCAGGCAGCAAGCTCATGTGCCAAATGATAAAAAGCTGATGTTTAGCAGGTTTAATATTTACCGTGTTCACCCTCTTAGTTAAGCCTGTTAGCATGCTAATCTTTGATAATTGCTACATTACACAAAGTGAATCATTGACCTGCTGGCTGAGGTGGGACCGAATCATTGTTTTGCAAGTCATAGGAAAGACTCAAGTCATTGCAACAAAGGAGCATGTAAGTATTTCATTAAAGGAAAATAAGAGAAAAGAGAAAGTTTTCCATTTGAGACAACCTCAGTGGCCATTCGAGTGTAGATTTCACATTATGTGTCTCAAACTCTGCAACAAACATTCATTCACAAGGAAATCTAGCTGCATTTTGCTCTTGGCGAGCGTTAATTTCGGACCCACACCGTTAGTTGATCCAGGAAATGAAGGTAAATAATTGATGCCTGGAAAGAAAAAGACACTGCAGGGTGATCTACATTTTACCACTGATATTGAAATGATTTCAGTACTTATGCCACCACTGATAAAATGTGCAGACTTTGTTTCAGGTGGAGCCATGAAAAAGTGTTACTGAGCCACAGGATAAAGACACACACACACACACGCACACACACGCACACACACACACACACACACACACAACCCCTGACATGGATCAGGAGAGGGGTGGGACCAGCCCTGCAGAGCACTCTTGCATCCTGGTGTCACGTCAGCCTTTTTAATTCCTTCCAGGAACCTGTGAGGATTTTCACCGTGCTAACAATGTGTACTCATGCATGACTCACACACACACACACACACTCACATCACTCTTTCTCCCCATTCCCGTCTCTTCCTCTTTCTCTACAACTCTCAGTTTCTTTATCTGTACTAAATAGCTGTGAGTGTGTGTGCTTGGTTTTATGTGGATCTGCACGCTTCGATGAGTGTGTATCTATGCACGGATGCAAGTCTTGATCTTGCACCCACATCTCTTTAGCATGGTCTGTTGCCTTTCAGTTCCCCAACACACTTATCCAAACTGAGCCGCAGTGACTCCGCTCTCTGTCCAGACTCCATCATCTCAGGCAATCAAGTGCAGTCAATGTTTCTTTCATAAAAGGCTGCATTTCGCCTCATCGTAATTTCTCCTCAACCTCAGTTTGGCCAGAAGCCCCTGTATCTATAGGCTCATTCAGGACAGGGCACGCAGTCGCTGAGCGTATCGCTGTCGCCAAGCTAAGACCAGAAAATGTGAGCTTTTCAGGGATGAAGAAAAGAATGCTGTTCCACTCCTGGATATAGATACTATATGTTTTTAAAAATCACATGTGAAGGTTCTGAGAGGGTTCGAAAGTCAGTATATCCACACTGAAAACATGGATCACCATCAGTTTTATCCCATCGGACAGAAATCCAGCTTTTAACTGACTCACCCACACAGAGACAGTGTCACAGAGCCAGACTATATTAATTATATGCAATATATGCCAGTCTTCATAGTATATAGTTTTGCAGTTACTCTATAAGAAATCATAATGTGTTATATACTTTCACCGTTTGGTTTATACATCCAATTCAAAGACAAATCGAAGGCTTTGTTCTATGTTTTAGAAGGGTTTTTATATTTACCATCATTTACAAATAATCTGTAACATTACATAACTCCATTTGAATTAATTGTGAAAGTGACTTTTGTATTTCGGACTCTGCCCGTCAATGAGACCAGCTAAGGAAGAATTTCCTGCCAATTTCAACTTCAACATCTTCAATCAAAGTCAACACGTTTTAAAACCCGAGACAATAAGAGAAGCTGAGCGTTCAGACGTTCGATGAAACCAGTTGTTTAACAGCGTCGTGCAGAGCAGCGAGTGAGACGCTGGTTAAGAGCAAACAGAGCCGCACTGGGACAGAACTGGTCAGACTGGTTTTAAGGGATAGACTCGAAGGTTAAAGGATATGTGGGAGTCGTTCCCATCGATCAAAAATTTTCCATCCATGAGGTTTTGTTTCTCTTGTGGCCATCATCCAGAAAGGTGCAGGCAGCAGGCGGATTGACAGAAATCAACACTTGAGCGGATTAAAACCTTTAAAATGTGCTGAACAAATGCACTAACATAATAATGTACTGTGTGTTTTTGAAGCTAAAAGTTAGCGGGGGAGATGCACTAAGATGAAGAACTCAGGACAAAGTGTAAAACTCCTGAAAGCATGTTGAGAGAATCAAGCGGAGGCTGTCCAGACCACCAGTCTGTGTTCATTCACACATTAACAGACTTGGCCTGTGTGTGAGTTAGTGCTGACAGGAGAACTATAATAATCATCATCCTCTAACCTTTACATGAAGAGACAACAGAAACGACGAGGAGCAGTTTGTAAATTACCTTTTGAAATGAACCATTTATCACCTGACAAGCACCTGCCTTCCTTTTCCTCCATCTGGGCTTTGTTTGAAGTTGAATGAGGCCAACAGAAGCCAAATAAAAACGCCTCAGGGCTTGTTTGCTCTTCAAGACAGTTAATTAAAACTTGCTTACCATTTAAAAGAATTACATGACTTATGGGAAGGTGGAGAGATTAAATGAACATCCAGGTACAGCAGCAGGTAGCAGATGATCTGTGTATAGACAGATATTTTACAAAATAACAGGTATAATGTAATTTATCAAGTTTGTAAATGCAACAACATGCTACATTCTGGTGAGATAAGCCTGTTGGTTGTTATACGTCATCCAGGCTGCTAAGTCTGGGATCAAGCCAGTGGTGGGGGTCAGTCTGAACGGGTCAACATGCATCAGCTGACCCTCATAAAACATCTGTTAACTGACTCGCCAATAAGCATGTGAGATGGAGAAAGAGAGATCACATAGAGAGACAGAGAGGCAAGTTTTTTGTCAGTGGTTTCTGTGGTTGGTATGAATGACTCGAACACCTATCAGGTAGGCCTACGTCACACACACGTCTGCTGTCTGAGACCGGTACTGGGGTGTGTGTCCATGTGGACTTCAGTTAGCAGCCTGATTTTGGCCAGAGGCAGCACATGAAACAGGTTAATTCATTTGTCACAAGTCGGCCGTGAGTCTTGACTGAACTTAGTTTAGCAATTAAGGCTCATGGGTCGGCCCCCGGTGCCCCTTTTTTGAAAAAACACAGCTAAAGTGCCCTCTAGGTGGCCTTCCAGTGCAGTGTCTGTGCACTGGTGCCTCACCGCATACAGCTGGTGCCCCCTTTATAAATGTTGAGAAGAATCACCGCTAACAAAGTGGCTCCGCTAATTAATAGACTCCAGAAACAAGAGAAAACTAAAGAGATTCAGAGAGAAGCGGCCAAAAGTGTTGTTGGAAAAATGGCAACAGACTGAAGAACGGTTGGTCTGTGATTCTGAACGAAGGACGAGGTCAACGCCGTCCTTACTTAGACAATTCATCACTTCGGATTGTTCTGAGGCCTGAAAGCTAAAATCCCATCCGAAGATAAGACAGATTTTCTTTCACAGGTTCACATGTAGCTGCTGAACTTCTGCTTTTCACACACACACACACACACGCACACATGCACACAACCTCTCCAACACATGTACCATAAATAGATAACACACATGTGCACACACACACTCATATTCCCTCTCTCTCACACACACACACACACACACACACACACACACAGGCTGATTCTGTTTCAGGCAGCGGCGGACGGGACGGAATTAGTGATACGGCGGGTGATTTTTCTCTGCTAAAGGTGCAGTCCGCCAAACCAAACAAATAACACCAGCATTCATTCACCTTTCCCTCCACCACCAGTTTCCCTTCTACTGGTTTACACTGAGAAAACACAAACACACACACACACACACACACACAAACAAGTGAAGATGTAGACCAGCTCAAACAGAAATACACTGACAACACAGAGGCACGAGCGCAAACACATGCCCGAGACATAGATGTACATGTGTAGACACGCACAGGCCGAAACACGCCGACTGAGAGATGCACACATGCGCTAAACATACAAACACACACACAGTGAAAACACACTCTGCTTGCCCACATTTGGACATAAATAGCAGGATAAATAGAAAGGCGAGAGTCCGTTTTAAAGGAGCTGGTTGAAGTGAAAAAGGGTCAGACCAGTTCTCAGACGCCTGAGAAGAAACACACACCTCAACTGACCCAAAGTACACTGGAGATGTTCCACTGGATTAATACTGTCACCAACATCTTGATGCAAGTCTTCACAGTGAGCAGGTTTCATTCATTCACCATTCAGGACGGCAACTTAATAGACGACAGACTAGTTTTAAAGGTAATATCACTGATTGCATCTTTTCTTAAATTAAACGATTAAAAAATGTTTAAAAAATAGATTTACACACTTTATTACTATGTCCTTTATTCTGCCTTTGTTTTATTGAAGTGAGCAAACTATCTACTGCTATTATCATTTTATTTTAACGATGTGATTCAGCTATATGAAGCCTGATCCATTCATGATAGGTCATTTATTGTCAAAATACTTTCCTATAATCAGGAGCAGAAGTAAAGCTTTACAAAGGCTGGCAAAGGAAACATTTACACTTGTACACAAACTGTCCTAAAATAAAATTAATAGACGATATATTTTTGCCATGAAAAGCCTGTGGTATACACGCTGAAACATCCAGATGTGAACATCACTGAAGAGACTAACAGACAGACACAGACTGAGATGTCCTCCTGTGTTTCTGCTCATATTTAAAACTTTCAGCCGTTGTCAACAATTTATAAAAGTATAAAAGCAAATCAGAGTCAGCGATGCGGCTGAATAATGTGATTCAGTGGGGCGACAGGAGACTGGCAGTGACCTGGTCTGGGTGGAAAGGAACGATCACTTCACCACTGGGGAGACAGAGAAGTCTAGTTTTTCCTTGTTGTCTCTATTAATAGTTTAAATAAATATAAAAGTAAACAGAAAACTTGTAATTGAAGTAAATATATTCTATGTGAATGTGCAGCTTCTTCTGTCGATGCCCGCGTGACCTGCTTTAACATCGGTGTTTTTTCCACATTCCTCTTTTTAGTGTTACGATGTGTTTGGTGAAACTTGTCATAGATTACTGGTGAGAAGAAAGTATCTGCTGAAATATTTTAATATTTTATTTAATGTTGTAAATGCTTAAACCCTTCTGTAAATACTCTGATATGTATCTATTTTATACTATTTTAAACTTCACTGTATCTATTTGTATTCACTCCATTGCTTTTTTATCCTGTAGCTTAACTTTTAGACATAATACAGACCCTTTGTTCTACAGTTCAACGCCATTATAAATGAGGATACCTCCTAAACTTTTAAAGGTAAAATAAAGGTTAATAATAACATATTTATGATTAGTTATGTTACTGTAAGACTGTTAAAAGGTTCAAACATAATGACAATAGGGAAAAATGATATTTTGAAATGTTGCTAAACTGATGCTAATGGTTGCTAATCTTTATCATGATTTTTGTTTTTTTTAGAAACCCATCCTTACATGTACAGTGTGCACCTTTATTCAGTCATGACTAAATAAGTTTTTAAAATCATTTACAGCACAAGAGGGAACAAGGAAATGGAAATTATGTGAAGTACAGTGTGCTGACGTGCCAACAGTGATTCCTAAGAATTCTAGTGAAGCTCAGCAGGACGTTAAACTCATCACCTTCAAGTCACCTGATCCAATGATGCCAAGTTCAAAATCCAGTCAGGTAATGAAAACTACAAATATTTAAGTTGATTTGAAGTGAAATGTAATCAATCATTTTCCATAAATAGACTCATTTTAATAGATCAAGTAATAAAAGATCAGCTATATTCTGCTAAATTCAAACATGTTTTAAATTATGCATGCAGACTTTTAAGAACCCAAAAAATCAAAAATGTTTTTTTATTATATGAAGTCAATAAGTGTCCATCTTTGTACCTTGAAATTTTACAATTTTTACACCAAAATAAGCACAAATATGTGTGAACTCAATAAAATGGTTTACTTTCCTCTCGCCAGTAGACGAGTGTGTCTTTCTGTTGTTTTTCTGGCGTGTCGTGTTCGACATCATGAACGTGCAGTAAAAAGCAGCATGCAGGCCAGTGACGATGTTACTGTGATCACTTTTAACGCCGACTGAACGATGTTCGAGCGCCGCTTGAACGGAGACGGATGGAAAAGTATTCATGCGCCGACGTCTGCAACTTTAACACGTGTCGTAGCATCGTGTTGGTAAAAAGGGAGAAAATCAGTGTGTCGTGTTTCCATCGCAGCTGACAGATCAATGCTGGGATGAATGCCGATTATACCCTTTTCCACTGAAGACAAAAACCAGATGTTAGTGGGTGTGAAAGGCGTATCAGTCATACTACAGGATTTCCATTGAGACACCTTAGACTTTATGATTCTTGGGATGAAATTGGCTCACAGCTGGTTTCAGGCCCTCTGCCATCGTCTAACAAACTGTTGACATGCAAACAGACCCGAGGTGGTGACTGACATTTAAATCTGCTCCTCAACTCTCACTCTTTAATGATATTTCTGTTACGCAGAGACTGACCACGGCTCAGAGTCTGGAGGCGGTACGGCAGGAGTAATGAGCGGGACATTTTGGACGGGGACTCACTGTTACTCTGCCAGTGAGGTTTGCATGGAGACAGAGGGAAATGAACTGTATCAATGGAGAATGTGTGCTGCTCACAGGTACAGGTGAGGTTCCAGTCAAAGCTAAACAGAACAGGTCCAGTTCAGTTCATTTCCACAGTAAAAACAGAGCGGAGAGAGACCCAGAGGGTACAGTTAGTGCAGCTACATCCTCAGTCTGTTTCCTTCAAAACATCCGCTCCATGAATCAGACATCTTATTTACCCAGTGGCCCCCTCCTCCGCCTCTACCTCCATCCCATTCCCTCTACTCCTCCCCACCTCCTCCTCCTCCTCCTCCTCTGGCCATCACCCCACCCGTCTCGGCCCTCTCCTCCGCGTCTCCTCCCCTGTCTCTTCTCGTACGCCGAGAGAGAGGAAGGTTCTTTAAAGGTCTTTGGTTACCATGGTGGTTCTCTATAAAACCACCGTGACTCAAAGAGCCCTCTGACTTCTGAACAGGAAAAAAAAACTACAGATCAGAATAAATAAGCAGCTGTGGCTCTTTAAGTTATTTTTAGTCCGTTAACTCAGAGCATTTCACTTGTTCTTACAGAGTTACATGTATCACTTTAACAGAAATAAACACGTACTATATTTGGATATTATTTATTAAACCTACTCTGACTGAGAACCAAAAACATTACTTTCAAATAGTTATGCATTACTGGTGCACATAAAGGTAACAAACATGATTACAGCATTTACTTCTGTGATAAAATTGTCTCTATAATGTTCAAATCTAATAAAAAAAAAATCAAATGTACCCTGTGCAGTTTTTTTCATGAGCGGGTCCTCGTTACATTTGTTAGATTATCATATATCTATATCGTTCCACTGGTCATCAGGCAGCGGTGATGTGCCTTAAAAATTAAAAGTTGGCATTAATGTTTCTGCAAACCGCTGATATATTCAAATGTCTTTGTGTCACATGTACCATATTGACATTTGTACATTATGTGTCATATAACATTCATACTTTCATCTCAGGAGGCGGACGGGATGTTGGGTCCGTGTTCGAGACCGTGTTTTCTACATTTTGAAGTGTGAAACCACTGGATGTCTTTTAATGAGCTGTCGGGACATCTCCAGCTGTGTTTGTGGCAACAAGAGCAGGTATTTTAAGCCAAAACCAGTTCTTTACCTGATCCTAACCAAGTGGCTTTTGTGCCTAAACCTAACCAGAAACAAGAAACAACAACAAATTTGCAACATAAAGTAACTGACTAGTTGTCAACATTTATTCTCACGACTGATTTGGATTTAAAATACTTTAAAAAGCTTTTTGCAAATGCTTCATGAGGAAGGATTCAACATGTTTGTTAGATACACACCAAGTGTTTTGGTGAGAACACTGAATGTAAACATAACATTTACTGTTTATGTCTGAATTTAAAGTTATAATCCTTTTTTTAGATTTCAGATTTGGTGTAACTGGTTGATTCCTGTGTGTGTTACTGTCACTGAGGAGCTACTTTGACCCAAATACAACAAAGAGAAACCAAACAAATTCAAGTTACCACTGGATTATATGCCACATCATCATTTTGTATTAATCCCTTGTGCATGGCAGACTCCGCCACTAACAATAAAAACTATATGAAGAGGAAATAACTGAATATAAATACACTGAATGGTTACTGCTGCAAAAATACCTGAAAATGAAAATGTTATGAAAATGTTGATGTTATGTTTGTAACTTTGAATTTAAGCAGATTATTACTTTGATAACTGGAGGATTAGTTTAAAACTACTTCACTTCTCCTGGAAGTCAGATTTTACATTACTGTCAGAGCATTTTCCTCAACACTGCTGCGAATTAAAAAGTTAGTTACTGGGGAAATCTTTACTTTATGGCACAAAAGCAGCGTTTATTGAACACAAACAGACCCGAGGCCTTCAGTTTATTCACTGAGAGCATCAATAAGGACTGAAAAGCTGATTGAAACGATCCAATAAATAAAGTTACTGCAATGATTTTGTGATTAATTAATCAAACTCTCTCATTCATGTTTACCTTTTAAAAAGCAGCATGTTTAAAAAGCGTGAAAACAAATATTTAAAATACCCACTAATTAATAGGTTACTGTCACACAGTACTCAGCTCTTCCTGGTTCTACACACAGGCCCACTCTGAGTACTTCCTAAAGCCCTCGGGGGGGTTTTGATACGTTTGCATGTTGTTTGATTATTCCTCTCTTTCATTAAACAGTACCAAGTCGTCGTCACTGAATCGAGGGCCTAAAAATATCATTTCCTCTCGGTAAATCCTCCTCACCTCTCACACATACCGGGGCACAAGCTGCAATTAAAGTGCATTTAATTTTAGTCTCATCTGGCATGTTAGCTGTACAAAGGTACCAGTGTTAGCTGGAGGCCAGTGAGAGAGAGAGAGAGGGAACACACGGAGGTATTTATAGTGAAAGAAGTGGAGAGCAGAGATGGAGGGAGGAGTTTGCATCTGAGGGAGAAGTAAGAGCGACAAAGAGGTGAAGTTCAGGGAGAATAGAGAGCGAGATGTTTGTTGTTTTACAGCAGCACGATGAGCGGATCCATACTGTGGAGGCTGTGTGTGTCACTGATGTTTAGAGGGTGGAGAAAGAGAAAAGACGACTGGAGACTGGGGTCTTTAAAGAAAACATAAAAAGTTTAAAATATATTTTAGAGAGAGGGAGCAGATGAAATGTCTTCATACCTTAAAACCAGTGTTTGATATATCTGTTATTTGTTTACTCCAGTAGAATCTGATGACGCAGGACGGATCTGTCAGGTGTTTATTCATGGTGGAGTTATTCTTGATAATTGAAATGTGGGAATAAGTCTTTGTTCACTTGGATGTTTGAGCTTCACTGTGATGATTTATGTACGTGCAGCATTTTCACATCCATCTGCTGCAGGAGGAAAGTTTCTCTGTGTTCACATTAAAGGTTTAGAGGAGGAGCTCACCTGGTAGAGTGCGTATCATGTATAAATGCTGAGTCGTCACCACAGCGGCCGGTTTGATTCCAGCCCGGGCCCTTTCCTGCCTCTCTCCAGCTGTCACTATCTAAATAAAGCATAAATGCAAAGAAACAATATAAAAATGACAATAATAAAAGTAGATGTAATGAAAGAGTATTAGGCCTGCAGGAACAAGCCTGAGTTTGTATGATTTCTTTCAAATAATCTGGAAAGAAAATCCTTTTATAATATTCAATTGACACGTGTGAAATCAAATCACAAAAACAAACTCTGAGGGTGAAAATGACATCTGTATTGGTCGGTGTACGATGGACAGATGGAGATCAGATAGAGTCCACTGAGCATGACATATGAGACAACTTTCAGATGATGTCAAACTTGAAACAAAAAATATTAGCATTATGTTAGGAGTGGGAACACGTCGATGACATATCATCAACTTTTAAGTTGATATAGTGAAGTTGTTAAACCACAGTTACTTTTTTACACATCCAGCAGGACTGGAGCAATGTTATCATTCATTTGGAGCAAAAAGAAGTTCAACAATCACTCTTTTAGCTCGGTTTTCGAGCTAAGACGACCTGAGACCGGACCACGATAAATAAAACACCACCACCTACCAAAACTCAAACTTCATTGGCAGACAACACGCTGCTGCTCTGGCTGTCTGACTAACAGGTGATCTCGGAGCCTCAGGTGACACCTGTGGAGTGCAAAAACACACAGCAATGAGTTAGCAGCAGCAAACAGCATTTTCAAAACAGAACAAGACGTTTGCATCAAGGGACACAACAAAACAAAACTCTCACGATGGATGATTTTTTGATGACTTTTTGCAAAAATGTCACATCAAATCAGAAAATAGAGGTTAAATATTAGTTTTGTTTGAAATTGTCCTGCTGAACATGTTAGCAGAAATAAACTTGGGTCAAAGTCTGAATCTGAAGCATCTCAACGAGTCAGGACGGGACACTTCTGTCTGTTATTATCAGACTTTGAGTATTTTTATGTTCAAATCTATCCTGCTGTTTAGTTTCGTTCTGTACCTTTCTGCCATCCCTCCCCCTCCCTCTCTCTGTTCATTGTTCCAGGTTCAGGTGCTGTGCCGGCTGGTTAATGGTTAACTTCGGGCTCGGCCCTGGCGCAGAGCGAGGGGAGGAGGCGGCCGCCACGAAGAAACGGTGACATTTCACTGCCATTATTCATCCGTGCTTTGTTCCTGCAGCGCTGAGGAGTGTTTGCACTGGGATGGAGTGCAGGGCGGAGGGATGCTGAGATGGAGGGATGAATGGCGCAGGGTGTGGAGGGAGAAGAGGAGGGAGGGGGCGATCGGGGGTTTGAGAGGTGAAGAAGTCATGGGGTTAAAGTGTGAGACACCTATGAGGGGAGGATAAGAGACAAAGGCCTCTGTGTTTCTGCTTCACTATCTCTGTCTCTGAATCCTCCTCGTCTTCTTTCGCTCTCGTTTTCCTCTTCTGTGTCTTAGTTTTTTACTTTTCTCCACCTTCTTTCTCACACTCTGTCTTTCTATCTTACACACACACATATATATATATATAATGTATATATAGGGCCCACACACACTCATACACACACGCTGTTCCCAGCTGTTTGCATGGTGTGTTTGCACAATATGGTGGCTGGGAGGAGGAGAGCAGCGAAGGAGGGGCAGGGATGTTAAGCTCAGTCACGGATGTTCTCTCCACAGTCCAAACTGCCACAGATAACCTCATCAGCTGCAGTTTCACTGTTTCAGGACTGTTACAGTCATTCTGAGTCACTAACACCCTAACACGTAACACCCAGCCAGTGATTTTTGACTTTGGGAGGATGTGTGTTTACTTAAACTGCATTTAAACCTATTTAATAGCCAGTGATGACACTGCTGCTCATATTCAGTGGGCTGCGTGGCCAAGAAGTAAATCCAGAAGCTAGAAAGCCAACGTATGCACCAGGAGAGAAGGTCTTATTGGACTGAATAGGCGCCATCTTTGGGTCCTGTATCCAGTTATATTATACTTCTATGATTTAGCCCTGTGAGAAAAACCAGGCTCAACTTCACAGCAACACAACACGATGTCATCCAGCAGTTCAGTCATGTTTAACCATGAGTGGTGTTTAGGTGTCTAATAAGCCTTTAAACACACGAGTCTGTTCCTCCAACTGGACTTCCTGGTTACCTTGACTTAAACACTGATATAACACAGATCCTTTAAAACAAAAGTTTCTTGTGACTTTTTGTCCAAAAGTGAGATTTTTATGTGGTTTACATTGTAAAACATTAACATTTCTCTTCTACACGCTGCACCTGCATCTGCCAAATCTTCATTGAGGGACTGATGCTCCAAACCATCAGCATCTAAACACACACATGTACGGTGCGCTCAGTCTGCATGTGTGTCACTGCTTGTATTGTGCATGTTAGTGTGGGTCGGTATCTGTATACAGTGGGGTATATTCTCAGTTAGATCACTCTAACACACACACACACACACACACACACACACAGGTTGAGCAGAACAATGGCTGGCTTTGACAGAGCCGGGTTGTCAGGAGGAGATGGGCTGGATCTATTGTCTGCTCTGTTTACTCACAGACTCACCTGGCACTGAGCTAATAGCACCGGCTCTATCTGTCAGTGCAGGGGACGGGGGTCTCAGCCCACACACACACACACACACACACACACACACACACACACACACACACACACACACACACTCAGTCACATATACAGTACCGTGAGACACACAGAGCGGGTTACACTTCCGTATTTGTCTGAATGAAATCAACACGTACATAAACATACGTAGAAGAAAATGTGTGGGGTATGTTTTATTCCATGTGTGTGTGTGTGTGTCTGTGTGTGTGTGTGTGTGTGTGTGTCCCAGTCACACCTGGGTGTCCTGGGAGGTTCTGGGTAAAGGGGAGGGTTTATGGAGGAGAGAGAGGAGGAGGATGGGGGGTGTTCTTTCAGGATTTTACCACTGTGCAAACATGCACACACACACACACACACTGACACACACACACACACACACACACCAACCACAGTTGATGGGTTTTGATGGGATCAGTTGGAAGCCTCAGAGTGACCCTGCCCCAACCCCACCCTTGTTTGATCGACAGGGGTGAGAGAAGAGGGCTGTGAGTGTGTGCAGGTGTGGGGGGGGGTGAGTTCAACCGAAGACAAAAATCGGAGGATACCAACATCTCACAAATCCACATGACTGACTTCAGACACACACATTCAAAAGCTCAGGCAAAACGGTACAACAGCTGCTGTTCTTCATAAACAACATCCAGTATAAGAGTTTCAGTGACATTACAAAACTGGGCAATGAGTCCAGAAAGACTGAGAGAGTAAGTTTGTTTGTGGTGCAGAGAAACATTTCTAAATATTCTCTTACAGTAAAATAAGAGTTGTGCAAACCACATCACTGCCTTTTGATTTAATCTATTTAATCTGGACTCTACATACATTTTTTTGTTCATCTATCTTAACCAGAGCTCGAGGCCTCATTTGTTTCACAACCTCTCCTGTAATGTAAGTGGCTCATGTCTGTTTCCCTGGTTCACTCTCAGGTCTCAAGGCCTGAGCAGTCAGGAGCGGGGGCGACCTCGACTGATAAGCCACTTTTTTTTGTTGTTTTTCGGCTCGGGGCTTGGCCGTCTGCCAGCTGATAACGACATGGGGCATACCTGCTGCATTAATGATTGGTCAGCCCTGCCTCCTGCCCTCGCCCAGGTTCTTTATTTTAACATAATTCTTTATCGTTTAGGCACAAAGCAGAAACTAAATCTTATCAAGTCAAGGCCTGAGATCTACAGTATGTGTGCCGTTAACAGCTCCACCTCCAGCTGTAACAAAATGTGCAGCGGGAACAAATGACGTTACTTGTCTTTACTTTATTAAATAGTTTAAAAACTGTAGAAGAGCTTTAAACATGCAATGTAAAAACAAGTCCTCATTAACATCGACCGGTTCAGTCGACAGTCTGACAGACAGTAGTGGAGGGAGGCTCTTTATCCACAGTGGCATCTGTTCACAGTGCGCTGCACACCACTGCACAGCTAACTACCTACAACTGCATGTGTGGTTGGTGGCTGTCGTGTGACATCATGCATCCTGAGGCCCTCAGCTCTCAGCCAGCGCTGTCTATGATGTGCTGATTGTGTTTCCTGTTTTAATTTCAATAAACTCAACTCTCTATTTAAATCAAGATTTGACTGAATTGATCATTGATTTGCTTGTTAAAAGTATAATTTTGTATAATTTTCTGTCAGTAATGATTTTTAAAAATAGACAAACCGTAGGAGCAGAATAAAATAGACGATATCGCTGGTTCTGCTGTATTGATTCTGATCGAGTCCAACAGTGTTATAGGAGTGCAATGTTAGTTTATCAGATGTTATGCAGCTTCCTCTGGAGCCACAAGACCTGTAAACACACTTTAATGCGTAACATTGATGGAGTTACACTTTAAGCACGATTCTGACGTACTGGAGTATCTAAAATATATTCTACTTAATTATTTTTTTACTTAACACCTAGTTATTCTTACATAAAGACATGACATGATTATATGACATGAGGCAGTAATATATTAGCTACAAATGAGTACCTAAAGAACATTAAAATGCTCTCACATGTATTTGTTAGTGACAGTTTCGATTCAAGAGTTTTATTCATAATGGAGTATATTTAGACTGTTGTATTTCTACTTTTACTTGAGTAAAGAACCTGAGTACTTCTCCCACCACTGTCTACACTATAGAAAGCAAACAGTATTCGGGCAGCGTGAGCCTGTAAAGTTGTTCAGCAGCTAATGAAAGTATCTCTCTGCCCCCACATCTTCATAATCAGAGTTTTGACCCCGTCATCACACCTCTGCATTTCTCTTCTAGGCTCCTGTAATAAAAAATATTCCTTGATTTCACCGCCCAGATTAAATGAGTCACCAACAGTCCACTGAGGCTGCATTAGTCAGATCCATTAGTCCTGTGCTGCTGTTGTGACAGTGTGGAGAAAGACAGAATTACAACTCTCATTGTGGGTCATTATTAATAAGCAGGAAAGGAAGTAAATTACAGCAAAGAGACTGTTAAAAAAATATGATTCACCACATTTCTAAAGGGATGTTACTGCTCACTGTCTTTCTGTTTTTAAGATACTTCTGGGTCTATCTGAGGGTGATATCAGCAGCACAGTCAGAGTAAGATCGGCATCTGAAACTGAGCGCTGCGGGTCGGGCAGTGACCTCGGGGTTGTCTGGGCTGGATAAAAGGAAGTCCTGGTTAATGAGTAACAGTGGCGATGTGGCCTGGCGCTACAGGTGGGGTCGGTGGGGGTTGGCCAGGAATCGCACTGATAAGAGGGGAAGGCAGAGTGAAGTTTAAAGGGGTGGGGGCAGCGAAAAACAGAGAGAGACCTGAGTTTTGTTTCTACACCTGAGAATATGAGCAATATTTTGTATTATTGATAGTCGTGCCAGTGAACTGAAGGAAGGAAATGAGCATTAAAAAAGGAAAAGGAAACAGAAAATGTTAACAGAAGCCACCTGTCAGAAGTATTTAACTCACGTACATTCAGGATTAGTACGTTACAGGAGCTGACTGGAACTGATGTCAGCGTAAACACACAAAACACATGAATACACAGTGTTGTAACAGTCACATACACTGGCTTTAATGATACACAGTATTTGTAGTAGACATGCAGTGGATGGAGTCGAGGTGTAGCTGGAGCGACAGTAATATTAATGGTAGAGCTGTTAGCAGCAGTTCTTGTATTAGTAACAGTAGTAGAGGTAATAAAAAACATAACTGTGTGCTTTTAATGATGCAAAGTTGTCTTTTTTTATTGCTTTTATATTTTTTTGTCATCTTGTTTTAATTCAATCTAACTTTTCTGTAATCTGGACGTCTGTTTAGGCTCTTTGTTGTTACACTGCCGTCCTGAGTATCCTGCTTTTCATTTTGTGTTTCAAAGCACTTTGTACACTTGTTGTTTGCGCTCTGTAAATAAAGTTATTATTACTGACATTATCCTTAAGTAGCAGCATAGTAATCACAGGATTAATAGTACATGTATCGACAGCAGCATTAGTCATAGTATCGACAGCAGAAGTGGAAAGTTAGTACATTTTACTCCTTCGATGTGTTTTCATGTGACTTTTACTTATATATTTAACGTTTATTTTACATGGAAAACATAATGGTGGTAATAACAGTATTGGCTACTTATAGATTAAAGTTGAGCTCATAGTTTGTATTTGAAGTAGGAATATCATAACTATGAGTAACAGCAGTTGCAGCACTGCAGCAGTATGTGTTAACGCAGTATAAATACTGACATTAGTAGTCAAAGCAGGAGTACAGCTGTGCTTTATTGATCTCAAACTGGGAAATTCCTCCTCCTGCTGAAATACCGTAAGTGATGTAACACACCGACCAATCAGAGCGCTGATCCCTGAACTGAAATCACTGTTATCACAAGTTGTCTCTGTGTTGATGCATCATCATTGTCGTCTCTGAGCCGGACGTCCAAATATGAACAATCCTTCGTTAGTTTACACTAAAACATTTATTGCAATATGATCTTTTTAATGATTAATTGGACGTATTGAGTGAGCTGGAATGTGAAGGTGATTCAAACATTGAGAGAGGAGCGCTGATAAGATACTGACCCAAAACAGGTTACCACGACAACCACTTTCACCTTTAACCCCAGCACTTTAGCCTTCGCTCCCTCATTCACTGCAGCGAGACAGGAGAGACGGATGTGAGACTTTATTTCAGCAGTTAAAGAGTCTCAGATCAGTTTGTCTGGAGCTGATGATGATGATGATGATGATGTAGAATATCTATTCATAATGTTACAAACATGTACAGCCAAGAGCTGCTCACACTGCAGTATCAACACCGGAAGTCATAAAACAGCATCTTGTGTTGTGTTTCACCTTCATGTAGCTCTTCTATCTCTGCTTCTCTTGCAGCCTAATAAATCCTTCTCATTTTGTATTCTGATGCTGTACGAATCATTTCTACAAGAGTCGTTTCTGTCTTACTTTGGCAACTTGAACAGATTTTGATGAAAGAAACTCTTCGTTTCATCTCAAACTGAGCTGCAGGTTGTTATTTGAAACCCTCTGTGGCCAAATCTTGTTTGTCCAAACGGCAGAATCTTCTCCTCTTTAAAGAGCTTTGCTCCCGCTCTGTTTTTCTTGCGTCTTAACCGAACAAAAGCGCGCTTTAAACACAACAATGCAGAGGAAATCCTTTGCATTCACGGTCAGGGTGTAAAGTTTAGGGTGTAAAGCTTTGAGGGTTAAACTAATGAGGATATAAAGATACACCTCAGGATGCACCCCCTCCCTCTGCTCCAGCCCTCCTCGTCCCACACACAGACCTGGTTCGACCGGACTGGGTAATCAGTTACCTGCTCTATCTGACCTGTGCTACCCACGTAGACTGCTAACACACACACACACACACACACACACACACCAACAGCCCCCAAAGTCCACTAGAAACAGCAGTCATGTCCCTCAAATTACTGCCTCTGCATCCGACTTTATCATAAAACCTGAAACTACAGAGCAAGAGGAATATAAGTACACCCCCGTGTTTATACCGAGAGCTGCCAACCATTTTTATGTTTCTTGTTTACAGACAAACTGAGAGCGAAGCCTGAGTGTGGCAGCAAGTCAAGTCTCGGAAATAGAAATGAAAGTGTTTTTTTGATTTCCAACTTTGTGTGTTTTAACTGAATCATTATGTTGACTCGCGGTAGACATGTCAGCTGTGATCGTCTGGGTGAGGTCACATTAAAATCATCCATCTGACCTTTTAAAACCACTATTTTCCCTTGTTTTATGTCACAACACGAGATCAACACTTCAGAAAGTGTTTTCAAAAATATTTTCTTCATGTTAATGTCTAATCTACCCACAACAGTGTGACTTTATATCTTGTGTTACTCTGTGCACCTTGGCCAACTTGGCTTTTATCTGCCTGGTGAACTTCACATTTTTGGAACAACACATGCACACAAAGTTGAAAATAATCAAAAACTGAGCATCACGTGGACTAAATGTCTCTGCCAGCATTCAAAGGATGTTCAAACTGAACTGGATTTTTAGGATTGGCACAATCACTCACACATACTCATGAATAAAAAAGAGGTTTGAACAAGTTTGTTCAATCTGTCTGAGCTTGAGCCTTTACCAGTCACACAGTTAGTAGCTGTTTAGCTAGTTACAACAGGCCACATACTCCATCATCCTCTCCTAGCTATACATCCAAACTTCACTCACCGCCCCCACAACCTGCCGACAGTTAACTCTCCACGTTGTCCTGGAGATATTTTGCAATGAAAACAACATTTTAAACAACATATTCTCCTAATTTTGGCAAAGTCTAACCCACCACAAGACTTTGACCCTGAGATCAGTATCTGGGCTATCTATCAACCTTCCCCTCTGGCTGTACAGTCTGTTCTCATTCCCCCTTCACCTTCTCACCATTGTCACCCACATTCCTCCCCCACCCGCGGTCACAGAGTCCAGTTCAGACAGATGGGTGGAGGGTGAACAGAACGCACTGGCATGCTGTCAAAATCAATTTCTTGTCATTTTATTTACACTCTAATGAAGTGTGGCGTCAGTGAGGAGCACAGTGAGCACACGTCGACCAGATCATACACAAAAAACAGTGATGAAGAGAGGGAATAAATAACAGAAGGAGTTTGCTAAATGTTAATGTTGTGATGCATTTAATTTAAGGCAGGCGTGGAAGTTACGTCTATAGAGGAAGTAACATTCATAATCTATATACTGTATTGATAACATTCATGGAGGTATGTCTAGTTTCAGTCTGTGCAGACGTCCATAAAAAGTTATCTTGCGTAGGAAGTTGCGCAACTCTGACTTAAAGGAATGTTTTGTTGGGGAACACTGGGTGTGGTCCAGGTGTGTGTGTGTGTGTGTGTACGTGTGTGTTCGTGTAGCTGTGTGTGTTTGTGAGGATGAATTTTAATTGTTACAAGTTGAGATTGGACAGTTTGGAGAGTGAGGACATTTTTCAGCTGTTTGAGGGTTAACGGTGAAAACTAGACTTCAGTTAAGGTTTGGGTTCGACATGCACAGCAGCTGTGAATAGTGAGGTTAAAGTTAAGGGCTGGAAACACACAACCTGCCTCCTCAACAAGCCTGTGAACAGGTCGAATAGCCTGTCAGTCAGTTAGTTGGGTGGTGACTGGTTTGCAGCAGCCTGTAGCAGCAGTCGTTCCACTTCCTTCTCCACATCCTTTAACTGATGACTGGCTTTCCTAAGATCCTGGAAGCATGTGTGTGTGTGTGTGTGTGTGTGTGTGTGTGTGTGTGTGTGTGTGTGTGTGTGTGTGTGTGTGTGTGTGTGTGTGCGTGCAAGTCTGTGTGACGGAGAGGGAGAGAGAGAGAGAGAGAGAGAGGGAGAGAGAGAGAGAGAGAGAGGCAGGCAGAGAACAACAGATCGATAGTGAGTGACTAATGAAGCTCAGTGTGCAGCAGGAAGACGTGAGTCAGTCAGTACATCAGGTACAAACGAACCTGTGGGTGTGAGCCGTCACTGTCTTTCAGCTCTGAGAAGAAATAAGCTGACATGATACCCGCTAACAGTTTATGTGTTACTACTGGTGCCCTCTGACTCAAACCTTAACTTAAATCTAGTTCCAACCATCAACTCTTGAACCCTCAAACAGTCACTCCAGCTTTCATAAGTAGTTGATTCAGCAGCGTGTCTCTGCAGCGGATCGTTGAACGAACCTGCATCAGAAAAATGTGACGATCCCACAAAGTGCATAACGACAAAGACAAAAACAATGAGTTGCAGAAGATCCTGAAGAAGAAATCAAGTTGATTATTCTCAGTTAATCATTTATTAATTAATTAATTAATTAATCATTAAAAAATGGCCATCACAATTTCTGAAAGCGTTGGTGACGTCTTTTCGTCTGAACAACGGACTAAAGCCAAAAGATATTCAATGAACTAAAGAAAGAAAAGCAGAAAATCATCACAAATGCTGGAAGTAATTATTGTTCTGCAAATTAACTAATTAATCCAGCTGTTAATTTAAAATCATATTCATTATCATTTCATCATTTTTTAACATTTTATTTGCTTTAGTCAAAAATTGTCCCAATAGTCCAAAACTTCAGAGTGTGAACATTGTTGGAAACATTTAGAATATTATAAATCAATCAAATATATAACGAAGCTCAAGTCATTTTTTAAGTCACATTTTAACGCAGAAATGTTGCATAATATATCTTTAAGTTTGCCTTTTTTTCTTTATAAAAGATGAAAATGTTGGATCACTTCTCAACATTGCAGTCAGTTCATTTAAAGAAATATTAAAGAAGAAAGAGCGACTGCACTGCTGAAGAAATGTAAATCTACAGACTTCTGGTCTTTGAGAGTCGTGACTATTAAAATCTGTGTTCAGGTCTTTGCAGTGTGAAACACAAAGCTTCTATAAAACAGTCGGGCCACCGTCAGGTCACCGGCTGTTACCAGCCTGCTGCGGTGATGTCACTGTTTTTTATGGCTCACACAGTCATAAATAGCTCCAACCTGAGACCGACTCTTGACTGAATAACAGACGAAATAAAAAAGGTGGGTTCTTTTATTTGTTTTATCTCACACGCTTCCGGAGAGGTGCCGACAAACAATCGAGCATTTGTTTTGATGGTGTTTGATTTGTTAATCTGCTGAGTTTTTTGTATCATTGGTTCCCAAACATTTTCATGCTAAATACGCAGAAGCACACATGGATTTTGACCCAAAAAGATTTGATTAATACGATTTTTATGGATCCATTAAGTGGCTGAATATGAAGCGGATCAACTGATCCTCTGAATCCCTCTGACGGACCCACCGTGCTCCAGAATCACAGTCACGAAGAGGGAACTTCAAACTGAAATGGAAATACAGCTTCAGCACCTGAAGATAAGTGTGAGGGTGTCGTTGGAGAATCAGTTACCCAGAATGCAAAGGAGGAAAATCATTTGAGTATAAAACTTCTTTAAGCAGAACTACAGCGAGTAAAAAAACAGGAAGTGTTGTCAGCAGTGAGAATCGGAGGCACAGTTCAGGTAGCTGCAGCTGTGACTCAGTCCTGACGCAGGATCACAGGGACAAACACACCTTCTCTGGGACTTCTGAGGGGAAAATAAAAACTTTATGGCGTGTTCAGCCCACTCCTGCTGATTTAGGAAGTTGATAAACAAATGATGAGCATGATATAGGAGTTATGATGTCAACAGGCTGAAAACTGATAACAAAAAACTGATAACAAGACTTGAGAGATTACTTTTCTTCTTTCTGTGACAGAAGTATCCAACTGTGAGAGGACAGAGCAGATCTGTGCTGTGGAAGTGAAGCAGCTTTTTTATAAGCTTGTTATAACTCTGCCTCAGTTGTTGTAAAAATATAAAACTGTCCAGGATATTATGGGCTGGTCTCCATGGTAACACATGTTACATAAAGACACACGACACCTCGAAGTCGGCATAAACACACACACTTAGAAAATACTAAAAATATCCCGTCAATGGTGACGTTAGTGCAAATGTTTCTATCGCTCCAAAATAATAAAAAAGTGGGGAGAGAAAGTGTGTGTGTGTGTGTGTGTGTGTGTGTGTGTGTGTGTGTGTGTGTGTGTGTGTGTGTGTGTGCGTGTCTTATCACGCCGCAGCTTTCAGCACCAACAACAGGAAATAAGACCACCCACCACACCTCTCATAAAGGCACATTCCGCTGTTTTTAATGCATATTCCCAGTAACTTCGTCTCTATCATCCTCTCTGCTGTCTCCATTTAAAACATCACTCATGTCTGCAGAGGTCAGACATTCATTGAGTGTGTCCTTGCACTATGGCGCCCCCTGTTGAAATATAATCATCACACCTTTGGCTTCAGTGATAGTTTGAGTTAGCCAACTGAAGTCGAGTTTACACTCTCAAACTCACGATACGCTGTGATTCTCCCAGTTTCTGTGATGGATGTGTCGTCATACCTGGCAACCCAACCCAGAGGCAGAGGTGAGCATGTGCAAATGACCGGGACTGACGTCACTCGTCGCTTCACTCGTTCAAGCTTCGCTCAGTTTTCCTTTAAAAATGGATGAAACAGGTCCAAAGGAGAAGAAATTCTCATCAGAAGTTCACTCCACTTCCTTCCTCTTTGCTGTCGCCTCACTTCCTCTTCCTCTTCCCTCCACTCTGCAGACTGTGCTGTTGTCAGGGACAACGATGGCTCCTCAACACACACAAACTCTCACAATGTTTGCACGTGAAGATGTTGTTTGTGGTGTAAAATTTAGATGTTGACTTTTATATTGATTTATTTTACTGTGAGACCTTAAGATGAATTAAAGGTGTGTACTCCAGAATATCTTCCTCTTTTTCACAGCCTAATGTTGGCAGGTTTGAAATACACATATAAAAAAACAAATATTGTAATTCAGCTCTCTTTTTAGTGTTTCTCACCTCTCGACCTGAAGCACCAGCAGGCTGTCGTCTGTCTTGCTTGTCATCTCAGCTGGTTAAAATTGAATGAAGCTTAAAAGAAGAAAGAAAGACAATTATTCACATCAGACACTCTTTATTTGATGTTATATTAAAATAACAGATAAACGCACGTTTATATACTCTGAAGACCATCGATTCAAACTAGCCTATGATATTAAGACCTCGCAGGACTCTTGAGGCAGCAAGCACCTTAAAGTTAAATATGATTTTGTCAGTCCAAATCATCTGTATTGACTTGCAGTTACAACTTAAGGGTCACAATAAGTAGATTACCCATTCAATCATCAATAATAAATAAATAAAATAAAATAAATCCTGTTTGTACGAGAAGGAGCTGCTAATGTTGCTGCTAATGATACCTGAGTGTTAGCATTACACTTGTGAATGTTAGCTCTTATCTGCAGCTTATATCCAGAATCATAATTCAGCTACTTGAGGGGTTAGAATAAAAATAGTCCTCTCACCTGTCCTCAGGTGAAGGCAGGTGACCTTCATCCTGGAAGTCAGGTCAGAGGTCAAGTCGAGTCCTGACCCACAGAAAGTCATCATGGGTAATGGAGTTATGTAATCAAACATCGTGTCAAACATCAAGTGAACCACTCTTTACCTGTAACACACATGACGACCTCACGCACACCTGCTCTCTGTCACTTCCGTGTGTAAACGGCGCCATCTTGTGTCCGACAGGAAGAACTGCGCTACTGTAACTCGCCTCTGCTACGTCACGTGAACATCTCTCCTCTGATTGGCTGTCGGGCTCTGGTCACATGACCACCTCCACTCTCACTGTCCCGTCTGAGTCCATATCGGTGTTGGCACAGCGCCGCGGACGAGCTTTTTCTCTGTTTTCTGTCAATTAAACAATGAAAAAAACAACTTAAATGTTATTGTGCGTTGAGAACAGACGCTGACGCTTCTGCAGGTTGGATTTTAATGAAGCTGGACGCGTGATAACAGGTGGGTCGATGGTTTGTTGTCGCTGAAAGTGACTTGTTTTTGTTGTTTTTGCACTGTCAGCGACTCTTGATCTGCTCAGTAAACAATGGAGGTTAACGGTTAAATAATGTGAATTAAGATACTGTTAAATAACCTCACAGACTATAATCTCCTTCACTTCACTGCGGATCAATTTCGTCTCAACCTAATGTGTTTTTTAAGGTCTTT
Organism: Pagrus major; assembly: GCF_040436345.1. Taxonomy (NCBI): domain Eukaryota; kingdom Metazoa; phylum Chordata; class Actinopteri; order Spariformes; family Sparidae; genus Pagrus; species Pagrus major. The sequence continues at coordinate 4,155,423 of NC_133216.1, read as the reverse complement.
AAATGTTTGCTGCACTGCAGAGTCGCCCATATTAGTTACATTCATATTTTTAGCCTTCTACCAGCTAGCTAGCTAACAAAGCTAACAAAATAGGTGTTGTTCTTTAATGTTAGAGTTGAGTAATCATCACTTCTACTATTTGAGCCCAAACCCTTGTTGAGTCACTTGTTCCTCTCTGTGTTTCACTCTAATGTAATTTGTGTCTCTGCTCGTATAAACAAGTCGTCTTTGTCCTCTGACAGCAGTGGTCATTTAAAGCACAAGTCAGACCTTAAAGACCTGGTGCACTTGAAGAGCTTCGAGGTTTTCATGTTTACTTTATGTGTAGAGACGGTAGAGATCATCATACCTTCACAATGTCTCACAAGTGGTACTGAGTCTGTGTGGACCCTCCTACAGTTTGACCCACAGTGATCAGCCTGTAGGTTCAATGTCAGATTAAAAATGTCTCTGTTCCTTATTTCAGGCTCAATTTCTGCATAACCCTGCATTGTTTGATTTTCAGTGTCCCATAGTATCTTAAATCTGATCTGTTTTGTCTGAGTGTTCATGTAAATCAACATTTGTTTTGTTTTTTTATGTCCATCCTCTCGTTACCAGCTGATCTGTTCATCAGCTGTAAATAAACAAACATAAGGGGGAGGAGGACAGACTGGCTCAGCAGGAAATGTTTTGCCAGTTCCAGTGAAATCTAGTTTCTTAAAACAATGTTGAAGTGGTGTTTCCTTCATGACTTAAAACTTTCTAAACTGTGTGTGATCCCAAACCAATATTCTTGAATTGACCGGTCCAGTGTGTTGCTGTATGTTGCTGCTCCAGCAGCTGTAATGAGTCACATGTTTCTCAGAGGACACACAAACCCTGCAAGCTCAGATGCAGTCACACTGCTGCTGTCAGCATTCAGACTTCCATACTTCCTCTATTTTAGACAATAAGACCTCATAAATCACGAGACCTCAGAGTCCAGCAAATGTCACATGTTTTTATTTCAAACATTCTTTATTTGACTCACAATATCCACGAGGATTCAAGACCGAATTCCTTATATCTGTTTTTTGATGTAGGGTGTTGCTGGCGGCTGTGAGCTCGGCCGACCTGCATGCAGCTTGTCAGCAGCTGGAGTTGTGTGTGTGTCTTTGTGCAGGTTATTCTCTGTCTGGTTTTGAAAACAGATAGAAGCTTCTCTTTGTAAAGTCTGTAAAGGTTCAGCAGAGGTGTGTGTGTGTAGAGGAAAGACAATGGTGTTTGAGATGTGTTGTTTCATAGCTGTGTAGCTGCTTTAAGTTAAATTAAATAGGGCCCAGCCCTGTATAGATGATTGATGATAGGATGTATCATCGTGTGTTTTGTTCCTGTTTTTGGTCTCAGAGCTGCAGAGCATCATCGGACCAGAGCTGACACCACTGAGCGTCTAACCAGATGTCATTTAGTCTTTGACAATGAAGATGGACATCCCGTACAACCAGGTAACGTACTTTCAGGTGTTTTCATCAAATTAATCAATTACTTGATAGACAGATAATTCACCTTTGTTAGTTTTGACTAATTTCCACTTTTGGTTTTCGTTATTTGTTTAAATGAATTCTCATTAACTGGATAAAGCTCCTCTGACGTGTTTACTTACTTTTATAATTTTTGACTTTCAGAAGAACAAATATAAATTTGTGTACTGGATTGTAATTTTGACAGTTTGTGCTCTGAAGGGTGATTGATGACATTATTTAAAAAATATAGATCAATAAATGGAGAACTAATGATTTGTTATGTATTTTATGACTGTGTTACGGGGAAATGCTTCCTGTTTTTCATGAATATTGCTTGAAGTGTGTGTCAGTGAGACTTTGACTCAGAACAGAGGAGTTTCCCCATATGATGATGAGTTGTCACATTGTCAGCTCTGAATCAAATCCCCATTTCATAAATTATTATACTCACTAGAGCTGAAACTATCAACCATTTTAATTGTTGATTAGTCTGTCAGTAATCGATAATTGTTTTGTCTCTAAAATGTCACAAATGGTGAATAGTGTTGATCCGTGTGTTTCAAAGCCCGAGCTGACGTCCTCAAATGTCTTGTTTTGTCCACAACCCAAAGATATTCAGTTTACTGTCATAGAGGAGAGAAAAAACAAGAAACGTTTTTTATATTTGCGAATTATGACCTTTTTTCTTAAGATTGACTATTCAATAGTTGATAACTAATCGATTAATAGTTGCAGCTTTAACAGTCTCTTATTTTAAAAAACAAAGTAAACATCGGCCGTAACTGTTTCACAACTGGTCACTGAGTTACTGTAATGTCGTGGACACATACAGTAAGAGACTCTGCAAACAGGGGAAGTGAGGAAATTACAAAAATACCCCGACCTCAATCAGGAAACATGAACGAATTAGTTTCACATGTTTTACTCACGTAAAAATAAACTGTGGTGAAAATCACACTGTTGAACCTTTTATGAGGAGTTACGGACCAGAAATTCGTCCTCTTCTATTAAAGGTTCAGTTCAACCAAATCACCAAAAACACAGTTGAGATGTAAAAGTCTGTGAAAAGAATTGTTTAATTAAAATCCTCAAAATAATTCTGTGAATAAATACTGACTGGTCATTGTGTTTATGTTTTGTTCTGATGCCTGTAGCTGGTGGACGTGGAGAGGAGGAGGCAGGAATCCAACAGGAAGGCACAGATGGTACGTTACAGAAACAGACTCAAATCAAGTCCTGTGTGTTTATATAAAGCCAAGATTAATATGTTTTAATCACTGTTGTTCACCTGCCGCATCCTCTTCCAGTATTCCCGGTCTGTGATAGCTCTGGCCTCTGTAGCGACTGTGCTGCTGGCTGCCATGGCCCTCTACAACCTCCTGACACCGAGGGTTTCCTCCTCCCATCCTTCCCCGAGCAGCAGCCTCCCTCTGCCCCGGGCCGACTCATGCACAGACCCCTGCAAGTAAGCAAACATCTGCACACACATGGACGACTGCTGTAATAGCTGATGTCATATAATAAATCTACAATAAGCAAATATCCAGCAATCTATCAACCCGGCCGATTCATCCGCCAAGCTGTACTCCATCGGCAGAACCAGCAGTACGGATATAAAAAAGTATAATTTCTTCTCCTTCCCCTGTCAGGATCGTTCTGGTGGAGAGCATCCCTGAAGGCCTGGAGTTTAATTCCAGCACCACCCACCCCTCCATCTTCCAGGCGTGGCTCAATCTGATGGGCGAGGCTCGCAGCAGTGTCGACATCGCCTCTTTCTATTGGACGCTCACTAACACGGACACTGGAACGTACGAGCCGACAGCTGAACAGGTCAGCTGGAGCTGAGTTTTACTTATCAAAAGCAGAGGGACGGACACATAGAAACGTTGTTTTTCAACTATATAAAACAAATGTTATTTGTCTTTTTTTATTGCCGATGTGTGAATAAAAGTTAAAATAATTGTCTTGCTGTGTGCACAGGGTGAGACCATTCTGAAGACGCTCGCTGAGCTTTCAGGGAAGTTGTCTGTTCGTATCGCAGTGAGCACACCGCAGGGGAGTAAACCACAAGACGACCTCAGACTGCTCAACGACTCAGGTGACTGTCTCTGACTTTATACCAGCGAGTGTCAGAGTGATGATCAGCTGTCTGATGTTTGGCTTGACTGTGACTTCTTATTAAGCCTGAGCCTGATTTGCTGTGCATTTACAAAAACTAATGTCTGCTGTCCGTGTTTCAGGAGCTGACATCAGGACCGTTAACATGAGGAAGCTGACCTCAGGCGTCCTCCACACAAAGTTCTGGGTCGTAGACAAGAAACACATTTACATTGGCAGTGCCAACATGGACTGGAGGTCCCTCACTCAGGTACACACACACTCACAGGTTATCAGTCAGGATCAAGTGTCACCAAAGTAAAGTTATATCAATGTTTTTGTGACTTTTTGTGGACAGCGTCAGTGTTTTACACGGTAATCTTGGGAGGAGGAGGTAATCTTTAATATCAGTGTTCCAGTCTGATAAAAGATCCCAGCTGACATCTACTAAACTGAATGAAATGATCATTTATCTTCTGTCTGATCCAAGCAGAATTTTTTTTCTTTTACTTTGAAGAGGAAGTTCTTTTGTTGGCTTAAACTTTCAGTCACATGCCACGCTGTACGAATTACTTAACTTCACTTTAATACTGTGATGGTCATCAGTATCTCAAGCCACATCTCAGTTTTAGCTTCCCTAATCAGATATTAAGTCACATTTTAGTATTCAGTTTGATGAGTTGTCACTGCCATGAACATCCTGTCTTTCTGAGAGTGCGTCGGTATCCAATACGACTCTGTTTCTGTGTGTCTGCAAACAGCAGAAATTTCAGGAAATAGCAGTTAAATAAAACGGTTAAAATATGTAAAGTAGATACATCTAGACAAATTCTGTGGAATTAGACACTGTCCTCTCATACATTCACTTGTTTATGTAAATAAAAATCATTCACACAGTAAGATGGTGAAGTTATTAAAGGCTTTTAATGATCAAACATCAACATTTTCAAATGGAGAATTTAAAAAAGGAATTACAGCCTGGTCAAAGGGGATTAGATACTAAGTTGTGTAGTAATAGTGAGAAAGCAACCTTGTAAAGTAGTTTCTGTTGCTTCTGTTTCTCTTCTAGTAATGAACACAGTTTTAAAATCTAGTAGCTGTAAACATCTGTGATCAGAAGAAGCTAATATCCTGCTGTTGGTCTGTAGGTGAAGGAGCTGGGCGCGGTCGTCTACAACTGCAGCTGCCTGGCTGCAGACCTGGGTAAGATCTTTGAGGCCTACTGGTACCTGGGGGACAGTCAGTCGATCCCGTCACCTTGGCCCGCCAGCTTCTCCACCGCCTACAACAAGGACACGCCCCTCCAGCTGCCACTCAACAACACGCCGTCTAATGTCTACCTGTCGGTGAGAAACCTGCAGATGGATCTTTCATTTGTTTTATATCTTTAGATTAGATTAACTAAGCATGTGTGAGTGGACCATTATCTCTGAGCTAACGATCTGTTAAGGCTCCCCATCATAAAAAATGTTGCTTAAAATGAACAAATCATTGATTCAGTCTGTTCTCTCCTCTTCTCTCCTCGTCTCCTCACTCTGTCAGAGTTCTCCTCCGTCCTTCTGTGCAGCCGGCAGGACTTCAGACCTTCAGTCCATCCTCAGCGTGATGGACGATGCCCAGAGCTTCATCTACATCGCTGTCATGAACTACCTGCCCACCATGGAGTTTTCACACCCTAAAAGGTGAAGAGACTCCCACTGAGAGGAGTCAGAGTTTGGTTTTATATTCAGTGAACTGTTTCGAAACTGCTGCAGGTAATGTAGGTTAGATTTCTACCCAGCATGGTTCTATAGCTGGTTTTGGTGGTCTACCACTTGATGAAGTATAAAGAGGAAGCAGGAGTACATTTCATTTATGTAGCACTTTTCATGGTACTCAAAGACACTGTACATAAGATAAAACACTAAAAATGTAAACAAAACAAACCATTAATGACACGTTAAAATCAGTTCTGAAAAAGTTTTGATATGTGACTCTGACATCGACAGAGCGATGACAGATTAATGACTTTGCAGACTTTACCTCCAGCACCACCACGAAGCTGACATTTGCAGTTTTGAGTGAAACGTCTCAGCAACTATCTGATGGATCGCCATGAAATCTGAAACAGATATTTATGGAAACATTTCAGGATAAATTATAAATCACTGTGATGATCCTCAGACTCATCCGGTGCTGTCATCAGGCCAGGACGGTGTTTTCCATCTTCCTCACAACAGCATGCTTGTTATTGTGAGCATGTTAGCATTCTGATAATAACAGCATTAACGGACCGCTCCAGTTGTACCAAGTACAGCGTCAAAGAGTCACTAGCTGGGCTGTAGCCTCTGCATTGTCAGTTTCATTTCCTTTAATTAGCTTCATTTGAACCCAAAGGAAACTGAATGAACTTGTGTGAAGCATTTTCTTTTAGAAGAGCACCGTGCCTCTGACTCCCAGCAGCTTTGTGCTATGGAGCTTTTATCTGTGGTAAATATGGTACATGTGTGAAGGAGCTTTAACACCTACACAGAAATTGTTAACCTAAAGGGACTATTCCAAATTCTTCTATTACATTTTGATCATTTTAAACTGCATTTAATAATTAAATTCATAAAGCTTCGGTTAGTGTGTTGCATGAAAATATCAAGTAGCTGCAGCAGTGTTTTTTTTGAGGATGAAAAACATTGACTAGAATTGTGAGACAGCTTCTTTTCTGGGTTAATGTGATGTCTCATGTATTCATTCTGTGCATGTGGCGCCCTCTGCAGGTACTGGGCAGACATCGACACCCAGCTGAGGCGAGTGAGCTACGAGAAGCGGGTCAAAGTGCGCCTGCTGATCAGCTGCTGGGCGAGCACCCAACCCATCATGTTCCCCTTCCTGAAGTCCCTGGCTTCAGTCTATGACCCCAAGAGTAAACTGGACATCCAGGTGGTGAGTAGCTCTTCTGTGCTTCTTTATCAACCGAACACCTGATTAAAGATTAAAAACAACAACCTGCTGATCTGTTTTATTCCCTGATCCAGAGGCTGTTTGTGGTGCCTGCCAGCCCAAAGCAGAAGGAAATTCCTTTTGCCAGAGTCAACCACAACAAGTACATGGTGACTGACAAGATCGCCTACATAGGTAAGGCTGCACACACACACACACACACACACACACACACACACACACACACACTGCATGGTTCCTGTGAAAAACACTATATTTTGAGAGGCTGTTTCAATGTGTCCAGCTGTGATACACACACAGTTCATTCACTGATGCACCTGACTGAATATAAACAAGGTCTGGTGTCACAGGTATCTGTCAGTCATTAGTATTGACAATTGAACATTTCTGCATTCATTAAAAAGTTTTGTTTTGATAAAATTATTAATTTTATTCTGAAAATCTTCAATACTTCAAATTCCTGTAAACTGAATACTTGCTTGCTTTGACCCTGTGGAGCTGCGGGAATGTGACACACACTTATTTAAAATTTGTCTAAACATTTTAAAGCCTAAATGATTCATTTATTTAATTACATGATTAATTTAAAATAATTGTAACAACATCTGATTGTACACCCCGAACACAAATCACCTGTGCAATCAGTCCAGTATGTAAGAAATGTGATAAAAGCTTGAATATATAATCTGTTATTTTCCGTCTCCAGGTACGTCTAACTGGTCAGGTGACTACTTTGTGAGCACAGCCGGCTCCGCATTGGTTGTCAACCAGACTGCCTCCCGGTCCGTGGAGCCCACGGTCCAATCACAGCTGCAGGCTGTGTTTGAGAGGGACTGGAACTCTGACTACAGCACTCCTCTCACCCAGCACTCCAACCTCAAACACTTGTGTTAGTCTCAATATTACAAACGCCATATGAGTCGACATCAATGTACCACAGGGGGACACTTCTGTTCAACACAAACTGCAGTGCCATATTTGCACATTATCATTTAAGTATTCAAACTGTTTGCATTTTGTAATAATCAGCTGAGACACTTGTTCACACTGTGAACATGATAAAGCAGCCACAGACGAGCTCTCAGAGGAGCAGAGTTTCTCTGTTGGTTAACGCCTCATTCACACCAGTAATGCTACTTCTCCTATTCATCCTGAGTGTGGGCAGCGTGGTTAGGCTGCGAACCACAGGGTGTGTCCAAAAAAACGTAGCAGCCTTGCAGCAAAAGGTTGAAACAGGATCAACTTTTACAGTGACGCCACGCTGCAGTGGCCAATCACATCAGCCTGAAATCAAACCGGGTGGTACGACAGTATTGTTCAAAACGTCCACACTAAATTTATAAAATGACACTATAGCCTATTTCTTTGGTATTTATAATGGAGTTTTTCAAGTTTATTACATGTGCTGGTTAACCCAGTATATACAGTGTCAGGGTGAAGCAGATTCTGTCATAGAGGCCAAAAAAGACACATACACAATCATACAGAGCTCCGAGTTTCTATTATGTCACTTGGTGCCTCAAATGTCGCGCTGCCTTTAAGAGTGCAGGGGAGGAGAAGTACTCAACAAACTTGTTGCACATGTAGAAAGAGGAGGAGTTCGTAGACCCAACGATGATACTCTCCCAGTTGTGTCCTCCCACACTTCTGCACAAGTTTGCACTAATCACAGCAACGCCACGTTTGGTCTGAATGAGGCCTCGGGTCGAAAGACAGATTGTATTATCGACTTGTGATAAACCTGATTTGACCAGAGAGTAATGTACCATCAAACCAGAAAACTGCCCAGTACTGACAGTCTCTAACACAGTCAAGGGTTCTTGATTTTTTGTGTTTTTAACAACTCAGCATCTCTTTGCTGTTTCTATCAAACCTGGACAGTGATTCAAACTTCATGTGAAAGTAATTATCCAGATAACCACACGTGAGCAGTGAGAATGTACTGCGACGTGTTACCAGCATTAACAAACCAGAACAGCCGTGTGATTAACTTAAATGAATTGAATCATGTGGTTTCTGTCATGCAGCGTCAGTACCAGTAGGGGGCGTTGTGTTAGCTTCCAGGCAGGTCATGTTTCCAACAGGCTCACCCACGTTACATTGATCACTCTCTACTTTTTTAAAGATCAATCTCAGACACAACTTCAGCCTCAGGGGGAGATTTTTTCCTCCCAGCTCATCTCAGGGAGTAAAGTGTGTTTTCTTAATCAATCATTTTTAGTTTGCTGGAATAATTAGTGCTGAAGCTGGTGTGCTGTGCCTGAACTGTACATAGATTTTTTTAAATTCCACTCTCAGTCTGCACGACTGTTTTTAAAATCAATTCTTTTAATACTAAAGTCAGCCGTGTGTACAAGGGATTGAATGTTTGCAGCAGCCGCAGTAACGATGATGTACTCATTAATTTCCACTGTGTGGAGTGATTGAACCTACCCATAAGGGAAGAGGTGGTTGTTATGGCAACTGTCCAAAGAAGCGTGTTTGCTAGTAGCAGCGTGCAGTTATTGTGTACATGTCATTATCTGCTTCCTCTTTATAAATTACTCTCAATAAATGTCTTTGAATCAAACCTGTTCCTCACGTGTCGTCTGATCCACACATATATATACTTATATTCAGGTACTTTAAAATGTCTGTTCAGAGCTGCTGTTTAAATGACACAACTGACTGTACGTCACTCTTTCACCAGTTTCACTAAATATTCTCCTCCCTTGGTAAATAGACTCGGTTCATTCTGATCTTGGGAAAAACTTAAGTATTTGTAGACCTGAAGGTGTGACGGTGCACCGCAGGGCAGCAGAACTTCAGTAAAAAAAGATTTTAAAAAACTCCTGCAGATCCTCGGGTGCTTCTGGTTTGTTTCATACTTCTGGTTTGCAACGTTTTATTGAATGACTTTCATGAAGAAAATGAGCCGATATCTGCAGGATTTTAGAAATACTGAGGTCGTGACTCTAAACTTTTCAATTAAACACATTCATGTCTTTGGTGTCTTCTGTCCTGTACGTTCTGATCTCATCAGGACAGTTTCTTAAAATGTATTGACTTGGTAACTGCACAGCAACCAACCAGATTAATCTGACTGCGGTGTTAACAGTGACTTGTGTTCCTGTGCAGCAGGTTCACTGTAGGACATCCTTGAAGGTTGCTTGACTGCTTTAACCCATTATATCTACTGAAGTCATGGGTGGGTGCTCAAAGTGAAAGCGTGGACTGAGGTTAGTAATTATACTTGAAGAAAGGGGACAAACCTCACAGCATGATTATGTACTGAGACTCACTAAAGCTGTTCTGTGCAGACTGACTGGGTCGGATCAAACTGAGAGACGGCAGCTCAATCTTTGATTCCCTTTAATCCTGGACAAGTGTGAAGACTGGAGGCATGGAGGGGTCACTGACGAGCCCCTGAACCTGAGACCTGTTTGAAGTTAACATTTCTTGTTGGAAGTCACAAAACTCGGTTAAAAGTCCTGATGTCATTTTTTCTCCTGATTCTGATCAGAGTCCAAATCCAATCTAATATTTTACAGAAACATTTCATTAACAGTCACATTAAATCAGTTTGGCAGCAGAATAACTGAGTCTGCATCTAAAGCTTTACTTGATGGTTCCCTGTGATATATTTTAGTGTTGTGTAATCTTCAGTGTATAATCTGTGCAGAGGAGCGTCACTGTGGATCTGCTGTGGAGACAGGAGACAGACAGAAGCTCTCCATCTCCAGTGGACTCGATACTAAAGTTTAGCTGCAGTTTTCGAGCCAGAAGCAGAATTTAAATAGTTCTGCTTCTTGCTCCTGAAGGGGTTTTTCCATGTCTCATAATCCATCCATGAGTAGATGCATTCTGGGGATCTGGGTGGCTCTGAGTTTGTGGGAATTTACTTTTGACTCCTTCATGTTGCTCCTTCAGCTGCTTCTCCAGGACCTGAAGTTTGTCTGATGTTGAGTCAAGAATCTGAGGCCAACAGATGAAAACTAAATATAAATATTCAGAGTAGAAACACTGAAGTAAAGTACAGTTTTATAAGAAGGCTACAACTATCTAAATGTTCCCTCTGGATAAAACACTTCCCTTTCATTCAACACCCTCCATTAGTGACATGTGCAGTGTATATTACAAAAAAAAACGAGCAGCCGTGCAGCCCTCTGACCACCTGCTGTGAGCTTGTCTGTGCTGTGGCTGTATCAGTACAATAGAGCCATTGGGCTCCTCTGTCTCCATACATTCATATAAGCCTCCATCTGCGCACAGCTGCGGAGGAGGAGCGTTAAGGGCGCGGGGACCGGTCAGCAGGGCGGACATGGCGGCACACAGCCAGCCTGCTGTATGTCACTGCTGGAGGGGAGAGGTTGTTACACTTTAAAGTGGAGATTGTGTTGATAAGATGCGCTTTTGAATCATGGACGAGCTACAGTTTCTTTTGGCGTCGTCCTGCGCGGAGATGCTGCCTGTTCGGTGCGTAAAGACGCTGTGACTTTCTGGGTGAGGCTGCAAAGTTTCCAGGCAGGGATCCAAACCAGGGAAGCTGCTTCAGAGGAATGAAGGTAGGAGGATATGGGAGCACATTTGCGACTTTCTCAAACTCCTCCTCAGCTTGTTGATTGTGGTTTGACGCACCAACAAGTCCTGCTGAACCAAACAGGACGAGTGACTTACAGTCGACCTTGACTAAAGAGGAGTCTTACAGGCTGTTGTTAGATTGCATGAGGTTAATAGATGACGGTGTGTGGCGCACATGTTGCATCATGTTGTTGGTCATCAAAGTTTTACAGTTAGATCTTTATTAATGAAGCCAGCACGTGTCTCATTCTGTCCTCCTGCTGTTAGTATGACGACAAAATACAAAGTTCCGTGTCACAGCTGTGTTTGTGTGGTTGTTGTTGACTTGTTGTTGGTCAGACTGTCCCTCAGACTGCTGTGTGTGCAGTTTCAGCGCCTCCGGCCGGATTAAAGGCCGGCTGATGTCCTCAGTGTCCCCGCCGCTCAGCTCAGTGTCCCCGGGCTGCTGAAGGTACATCATGTTCATCCACAGCCAGCAGCTGCTTTATAAATAACTGTAACCTGCTCACACCACTCACACATACATGTCCTGTTTGACTTTGTTTCGGATTTAACAACTCTGTACTATAATAATAATAATAATAATAATAATAACTTTATTATATAGCACCTTTAAAAACTTAAGAGAAACTTAAAAGATTAAGTCTTATTACAATCAGTTGTAATCTTAGTTACATGTTTTCATTAAAGCACAATAATTCATTGGTGACACTTTAAATCATATACTGAAGTAATGCTTAATTAATGCATGACTCCTGATGATTTACTGCATGAATTAATGCAGCACCATTTATTCATGTTGCTCATCACTAACAAATGATCAATTAATTATTGAAAATAACTCACTTCAACACAAAGCAACAACAAAAAGCCCTGATGAGTGAAGACAGAGAAGAGCTGGATCATCAATTAATGTGACAAAAGAGGCAAATTAAAAGACCATTAAACAAACTCAATATGATTAACTGTGACTTTATGTGTCAGTTTAAGTGTCAGTGTCACATTTAATTCACAGTTACGTCATAAATGTATCGATAAGCAGCCAAATCTGCTGGATTACATAAAAGGTTACTCAAGTGTGAACTAATCACATGAAGTCAAAGTAACTTCATTATTTGTGAGCAACAGGAATCAATTAATCATTAAGAGTTCTGCATTAGTTAAGTATTATAAGCATTGATTTTATTAAGGGTTATTGATTAATCATCTTGTAGGAGTGAATGATATAAACTTCTCCACACTTTTCTTAACTGTTTCTCTGAAGAAGGAAAAAAAGGGATTTTAGTCTATAAAATGATTATTACAATATTGTGGTGAAGCCTTTCTACTAATGGTAACGACTCAAATTGTTTTTATTCGCTGTTATATGTCATCTTTTTTCTTGTGCAACAATCAATCACAAGATGTCTTTCATTCCCTTTCTGCGTAAGTCCTCACAACATCCAGATTTAGTAACAGGTCCACAAGGAGCGCTTAAAATAGATCCCAGACCTCGACATGAAACAGACTTTGATTCTGTTACATTTTAACTCTTAATGACATTTAAAATACAACCAATGGGAAGAGAGAGCCAGCCATCACTTCCTGTTTTAACTTGTTGGGTTACCTTGCAACTAGTTATTTTTGCGCTCGTTTTTATTCCACTGGGAGGTAGTTTGGCGTGCGTCGTGTTGCAGTAGCAGGTTTCTAACACTTGTGTGCAGTGTTGGTGCAGGTTTGAACTGACAGGCTCCTCTTCTGTCACACACTGTTCAAACTCTCCTCTTGTCTCAATTCACAGAGTCTCTCAAGGTTCAAGTGGAAATGAGAGTCTGGAAGAATCAGGCTGGAAATTTGAGGTCAGTTAAATCAAAAAGTTTAAACATTTCACCAGAAGAGAAAGAAAAGAAATCATCATCTTCACAGTCTGGAAGGTGTCTCATTACAATGCTCTTAAACGAGCCCAGTTTTTATCTCCGTGCGGTCACTTGATGACTAAATCCTGTGTTTTTTTTATGAGGCTTCTTGTTTTGATGAATCTCAGTCCAGATTTTTGAGGCAATAAAAGATCCAGCTGTGGTCCACTGGATCCGGCTGTTTATGGGTGTGTCTGCATGAGAGGATCAAACACACCCAGTCTCTGCTGACTGCAGACCAGGCTGAGACGTGCTGTTTGATGGACACACCCCCGCTGACCGAGAGCGAGCCGTCTGCTGTGTTAAAACAAATACACAGAATATTTTATGAGACGTTTCATCCCATCTCCACTTATCACACTCGTCCGTCTTTCTTTTCACTCGTGTCCTCAGAGATTTCAGCATTTTTCAGTATGAGGAGCAGCCAGAACTAACAGAAATAGTCAGCTGCCGTTTGCTGCTCCTCACAGATGTAGCTAAACCTGGACACACACACACACACACACACACACACACACACACACACGTCCTCTGAGGTATCTCCAACATGTCACTCCCCAGTGTGTAAAGTATTTGGTGTTCTCGGGGGTCGTGGAACGCAGCTCAGCCCAACCCTGGAGGTTATTTCTGTCTCCCTGTTAATCATCCAAAACCATCCAGCCCCCACCCGTCCTGTGTCCCACAAAGTGTGTGTGCGTGTGTGTGTGTGTGTGTGTGTGTGTGTGTGGTTAAGGAGTCCCCTCCCTAATCCCAGGAGTCACTTAACGGGAGTATCTGGAGAATCCCAAGTATCCAAAAGGAGTGGAGTATCTGCAGGCTGGTTAAAAAAAAGTCCAGGGCTATTTTTTAGTCTAAGTCCATCCCTAATAGGATATAATTATTAGACAATAACATGACAGATTATTATGAGAAACATGATAATAAAGAATAGTAATACTTCTAAGAAGAAGAATAATAACTCACAGTCTGATTCGACCTGATTCCTCAGATCAAAATGTTTTCTGTGTGTAATCAAGTGACTCTGAGGAGACATGGAGTTGATTTGCTCAGTGATGAAAAATAGAGAGAAAAATGATGAAATAGTTTCAAAAACACAGTAAGTAGAGCTGCAATCAGCGAACAGGCAGCTTATTGAAATATCTTCAACACAAAGCATCAACAAACAGTCAAGATGAGCGACGACAGAAAAGAGTCGGATAATCAAAATAAAAGAGCGTTAAATAAACTGACAAACGAAGTGAAGGAATCCAAACGTAACAAAGCCGGTAAATTCACACTGACGGCTTCAGGTGGTGTTTGTTTGTATCTCTGTGTGAGTGTTTTTCTTTATTATAGAAAATTATCTAATAAAATATGACTTCCAACACTGAAAACTATTATTCAGATCCAGAACAAATTACAGCCGAAGTACAAAACCAGATATGACAACAACTATGGGGGTGGAACAAAATATCATTTAGCACTATAATATACAGACTATAGCGCCTGTGAGGAAATCTGAAAGTCAGTAACAAGCGGGATGGAGTCTGTGTGTAGACGAGCTGCACTTTAATTACCATGGTGTCTTCTCAGTAGACAGATGTGGTGACGAGGGTGCGAACAGTAAACAGTGGAGTCGTCCCTCGACATGGCTGGTCCTGATCGGACCTGCCTGATGGGGCCCCACTACATATTTAGAACTGGGTGGATGTTACTTTATGATGGATGGATGGATGATGAATGTTGTGTCGTATGTCGAGTTAAGATTTTATAACGTCTACAACAACCCAATGGCCGGAACAAATGTTGCCAATAAACGACTTTTCCTGTTCAGGACAAGATCGTGTTTTGGTTTAAAATACCCGGTTCTGTCGCCACAGAGACGGCTGGAAAATGTCCCGAGTATCATAAAAAATATCCAGCGGTTTCATGCTTACAAATGTTAAAACAGATGAGCAGTGTTCTCTTGTTAAAAGTATTCAGTAGTAAAGTCGGCTCTTATAGACATGTCATCTGCATGTATTGTAAAAATGTTGATATGATACGTGAACATACAGATTTAACATTTCCGCGTTTGCAGAAACAAACGATGCCAACATTTTATTCTGGCGACTTGCTGAATAAGACAGTAACAGTATTTGGGTTGCCAGGTCGCCAAATCCCTTTTGACGGCTCATTATAAACTGACATATCTGTGACACTTTATTAATAGCTTAAGAGCAGGTTAATTAGAGAGTAAGCAAGTCCTTAATTAAGGGCCACAAGTTTCTCACTTAATGAGTCATCAGGCCTGCAGTTATAAATTGTAAATTATTAATAAGGGTTCTTCCGCCGTAACACTCATTAGTTTACAGTAATGAAAAAATGTTTTAACAATTCAAAGGAACGCAAAAAAAACTATCATACTAATCCTACTAATCATTAAGTGATTATACTATTAAATTACATAAAGCTGTCCCATGACAAGATGAGCTGTAGTTCATCCATTGTGTTCAAACTGTCTGCTGGAGCTTCTTCCTGCATGAAAAGAGACAAAGCAAATGAATGTAGACGAGCGTACACCAGCCAAATGTGTTTTCAGGTTGCCAGGTTGGTTTCTGTCGTGTTACTAGTCTGTAAAAGATTTAAAACATATTCAAATCATAAAGATTTAGGGTCGTGACTTATCTTACAAACCCCTGATAAACCCTGCCTGGTTAGAGAAATGACTGTGACCTTGTGCCTTTAAAGGTATAAACCTGTTTTAAAACAAAACTCTTGTGGTGTCTGTAGATGTGACCGGACCTGCTGCCAACAGTGACAGTGAATGAGCTGCAGTCGGAGAGAGAAGAGAGCAGAGAGAGCAGGCAAGTGGCTCAAAGATGTCTCTTATACTGCATTATATGTGACCTTAGGTCTATCAGACACTGTCTGTCCTTGTGACTGTGAGTGTGAATGCTGTCTGTCTGTCTGTGTAAAGTACTGTGCACAGACTGGCAGCATGAAACGTCTCTCTTTACCTTCAGGAAGTCACAGTGTGTTTAGTGCTGATTTTAACTGAAGGACTCTCCCTCTGTCTCTCCTCCAGGCGTGATCAGTATCAGCAGCACAGAAGAACTGCAGCATCACATCCAGCTGGATTTATCTTCAGACTGGATAAAGATACAGCAGATTTGTTTCAATGTATAAGCTGGATGATACCTTTAGACAAAACCATGACAAATATACTCAAAAGTGTCATTGTAGAAATGGTGGACGTGCAGAGAACAACACTATAAAACAATTCAAATAAAAGCCTTAATCATCTGGTGGCCTCCCTTTTTTCACTCCTCGATCATTTCCATCCTCTCCTGAGGGATTCGATTCATTCGATTGGCCTTCGATTCGATGGATCTGAAGTGCCGACGCCAACCTGTTACACAAGGTGGTGACTCATTCAAGGTTTTCCACTCATACTAGATAGTTTTTTAGTATGACCACCAAAGAGGATTGGCAAAAAAAAAGTTGCTTTCCATGATGTCCTCGCTAACACGCCTCTTCATAAAGTCTGCCACTAATCCCACATGGTGATGCTGGTGTTGCCAGCTAGTAAAAACCATCTACTTGTTGAAGCAAAAAACAAATATTTGCAGGAAAAGTTATTTAAATGTGTTACGAGGAACTTTTACCTGGTTATGAAAGCTACATAAGCAAACAAGACCATCAGCGAGAATCTGTATAGTTATTAGTTATTCTTAATGCTCGTCACCAGGACAGATTCCGACTTTTCCGGGTTGGATAAGTCAGACAATTAAGTATATTTTTAAGGTGGAGTGCTGAGGATGAATCATATCACACACATCACATCCTCACAGCCCGAGGACAGAAACTACTCTAGTCTGGTGGTTCACAAAAACAGAGTTAACTTTGTCTCACCATCGTCATCGTTTGTCCACAGAGGCCAGCAGATCCTTAAAAGTTCCTTTTAGTAGCTCGAAGTATCAAAAGTAAACTGAGGACAGTCAGTTAGTTCCAGTAAACATTGCACCTCCACCTCAGATCACTTGATGAAGAAAAGAGAGGAGGTAAGAAATAAAGCAACAAGAGAAGGATAGAAGGAGGAAACTGGAGAAAACACAAAACACTGAAGCCTCTGTGAGGTTGTACTGTCAGTCACAGCTGTGGTTTCAACACTAAGATGCTCATGTTTACCATTTTAACCATCTTAGTTTAGCATGTTAGCATGCTATCATTTGTTAAATATCTGAAGCTGAAGCTGACGTGAAAGTCATTAGTTTCAACCAAATTATTGGACAAAGTGACGTCTTGACGTGAACATGGATCATCACAGCTGACTGTGTCGTGGTTTTGGGTTTTTGGTTTAGTTTTGTGTCATGTTGTGTTACTTCCTGTCTTGTTTTCCCTCCCTTGTGATTGTCCTGATTAGATTCACCTGTCCCTGATCAGCCTCCTGTGTATTTGAGTCCTCTCTTTGTCAGTTAGTCTGTTTCATCCCCGGTGTCTCCGTTTCTCCTCGTGTTTTCTGCCCTTGTGTTTCTGGATTCCTGCCTGCGTTCCCCGGAGCTTCTGGTTTGTACTTCTTTTCTGGTTTTTGTATTTCTCTTTGGTTCTTTTTGTATTCGCCTGTTGCTTTTGTTTTCAGCCTGCCTGCCTTTGTGTGTCTTGCGTTTGGATCCTCATCATTTTGCAAACTGTAACAAACATGTTATGGTAATCCATCCTGTAGCTGAGATATTCCAGTCTGCGCCAAAGTGGTGGACCGACCAGCAGACTTGCCTTCCCTAGATGCCGCGAGTATGGCTGGTAAGATTAGGAAAGAAAGAAGCAGTGTAACAAGAGAAGAAAAGAAAAAAGACGATAGAGTTGTTTAATAGAAATTAGCTTTAGAAATGGGTTAGTCCATTTACCAAATAATTCAGTCAAATTCATCAAAACTTGAACTATTTACTTCCCACTGTATAGTTCAGCAGACTGGTCAAAGGTATTACTGTGGGGCAAGTTTTGATTGTGCACACAGATGGAGGGTGGATGTCCTCCATCACAGGGAAACTACTTTGGTTTCAGAAGTCCCAGAAGTGTCTCCGTGTCATTGCCCCCAAAAACCACCATGAGATGTGTCCAGAAAACAACAACAAACAGTCTGGTTTGCGTCCCTGCTCCCCTTCGAGTGGCCTTTCTGACGGCATAAAGTTGACGACTCGCGGCTCAAAACGAATTATTCATCTGTCTGAGCGGTGGGAAAGTAGAGGAGTGCTGTCAACAACATTTTTTATCTTGAAGGTCTGAGCTGTGAGTGGGCATCGAGAGAAGAAAACCTGTGTGATCCTTCTGAGTCACTTTCTGTTAAACCCACAGGATTCTCAGGGCTTTAGCTGTGTGTCAAGTGTTTGTGTGTGTGTGAGTCTGCGTGTGTGAGTGTGTGTGTGAGTCTGCATGTGTGAGTGTGTGTGTGTGGCTCCATCCTCGATGACTCAGCTCTCAACTACTCTGCACTTTGTAGGGATTAACTGAGGCATGTAGCGGACAAACACAGTTTCTAATGAGCACAGAAACTACATTTATCACCCTGAGACCGGATGAAGCCTCACACAAGAAATCACAAATATATATATTTTTAAATTAAACTTAAAATGGCTAGGGCTAAAAATAAATTCAGATTTTGGAGCTTTTGAAGGGAAGGCATTTAAATATTGGATATGTTGCAAATTTATATTATTTATATTTCTTATGCTGAAACTTTACGTTTCTTTAGGTCCAATTTTATTTGTAACAACTCTGTGGGGCTAGGAGAACCATGTTTTAGATCACCTGGTTCTCTCGCCACCAACATGGCTGGAAAACGTCTTGACGCAGTGGTTTCATGGTTACAAATGATGAAACGCCATTTTGAACAGTGGTCTCTTGCTCGGCAGCCGTCTCGCCGAGCTGTAACGCATCCGTACCTTGATATCTGAGAATATCCTTCCAAGAAAAGTGAGAGCATCAGTCATTCCAGCAAAATGCTCGAGAATTATGAGTCTTATCCACCGGGAGCAAGGAAGAAAGTAGTATAACACGTTTATAGATCCACAAAATCCTCAGTGGGAGGACGTTTTTAACAGTATGAAGGACGCAGACATAAACATCAGGGCAGAGAAAAGCATTAATTTGGCGTTTTATTTGTGCAGCTGACAGGATACCACTCAGACTAATGGCTACACTACAACCACAACTACATGTGTGGGCTACACAAATGACTTGGTTCAGGTAAGGACAGTATTGTTGTCATAGTTTAAAAAATGATTAATACATAATTGCTGGTCGACCGGACACTCACTTGTGTTGTGAAGATATGTAAACTGCTCTGTGTTTAATAAAATACGTAACAACTGTATAACATTTAAATGAATCTGATCATACATGGAACAAATGACTCTCTGGATCTCCTGATGTTATGATGCAGCATCATGAAATACCTTCTAACAGGATGAGCCGGGCTGTTTGACAGAGCTGCAGCTGGAGGGATAAAGAAGGCTCAGGCTGAGGGATGGAGGCTGAGGGATGGAGGATGGAGGATGGAGGCTGGAGGATGGAGGCTGGAGACGGAGGTAATGACTTGGCCCAGAAACAGTGTTGCATTAACAGGCTCCTTAGATGGGCAGCCACCACAGACAATCCCATGGCTTCCTGTTTCTCACAAAAATTACATCATCGCCGTTAGTCTCACAGGTCAAATTATCACATGTACTGGAGCTAGAGATGGTTGCCATGGAAGCACACAAAGGTTCAGTCATTTTTTACAGCAAAACAGCAAATCTGGATCATGAGAGTTGTCGTCTTCACTGTGAGTCAACTGCCGTGGTAAATCTGTCTCTGTGACACAGGCAGAAATGTTAACAGACGAGGTAATGATTTAAAGTTTTATTCATGTTACGTTTAGTCACTTTCACCGACCTCCTTCCACACGCTGACTCTCCCAGAAGTAACAGCGACAAGCGACCAAAACGCACCGTTACCTTGAATAAAACTGGGATTTTTCTGGATTCAAACATTGTTGGAAACATTTTAGATAACTGAAGTACACAACTCAACAAAATAAATAACAAAGTTTTGGTCCTTTTTTACACATTTTGATGCAGAAATGTTACATATTATGTATTTAAATTCATTTTCCGATCACTTGGTGATAAACACCCAAACGCAGAAGTTGTGTTGCCCCATTCGAGGTGTGTTGGCTGTGGTTGTGTCTGACTGGTATCCAGTGTCCAGCCCCTCTAAGCCCAGTAACAAGGCCCTGCTGGGCCGCGGCTAAAGCCTCCAGCAGCGCAAACAATGGAGCAGGGCTTTACATGGGGCTGGAGCAAACTGCTGACTGTCCACTAGTGCTAATACACCCCTATTCTGTCCTGTCTCGCTGCTGTCGCCTCTCCCTCACACACACATACATCTATCTCTCACTCTATGGTGGTTTGCAGCGGAAAAAGAAAGTTCAGTGGTCCATATGTTGATATGTACACACACTGATGAGACAGTCCCTCTCTTCTTCTGTCTGTCTGTCTTTCTGTTGATCCCTCCCCTCCTCTCTGTGCTCTCCATCCATCCATCCATCCATCCATCCATCCATCCCTCTCCCTCCCAACCCCGGGACCCCTCCACCCTCTGTCTCTCTTGCTTTCTTTCTATTTGTGATCCACGCTGACAGTGTTAGCTCGGTCTCCCGTGGGCCCAAACAGTCAAAGCGACCCCCAGATCGCCTCAGACACCCACCTGGCTCCCCCAGCTCTGCCGCCCAGCTCTACCAGCCCCACGGCCCGCGTGTGGGCTGCTCCATCGGTGTGTTTCCTCCAGCGACTTCCTGCTGCGGACCATGTGTGAGTGTCTGCGTGGAATATTCAGAGTCACCTGGACGCCTTCCTCCAATGCAGGTCAGGACGAATAAGTCTCTTCCTCTACTACATGGAGCAACACAACCTCCCTAAAGGAAGCACAACATCCTTTTAAAATAACTGTAGAACATTTTAAGTGGGTACAAAAAGTGGAAAGCAATCATCACATAATGATGAATTGGATTATTTGACAAAAGCATTTCCATTTTCTCCTGAAATAGCTGAGCTTTGGGAGTTATTTTGGGTAGGATTACCATCAGATTTAATAAAAAACATGAGCGATAGTTTGTTCAGAATTCAATAAATAACCCTTTTCTGTAAAAGCTCAAACAGTCTGACATGAGTTGAGAATCACAGTCTTGTCGTTGAAGGCAGAACCCATCATCCACCACGATCACGACAACTTTTCTCCTGTTTTCACCTCAAACTGCTTTTTTAAAATGTTGTTGTTTATACTCCTGGCTCCTTCATGTAATATGTCTGTGGTTGGAAAATGTAGTTAGAAGAAGCTCCCTGCATCATATTTTGATTAGTTTGGACGTAGAGTAGCATTTACATACAAGGTCTTCAGCTGATGCAGATACCTGGAGTGGCCTTCAGTGAGGAAACAGGTGAAGACAGGTGGAGAGAGGCAGACCAGATGTGGCTCAATACTTGACTCTTGGTACGAGATATATTATTTATACCTGTGAGTAGTTGTTATTATGATATGGTTGTTTTGTGGTGACCAAAATATTGTAATACTTAAATTCTCACAATATTTTGGATGGATGTCGATCCAGGAACTGATCAATGCTCAATCTAAAGTCTCTAACAGTCACTATAACAACACATAACACATTTAGTACATATGGTACAGAAATGGTACAGCTTCAGTCTCATCCTTTGTGCACTGACTGTAATGTTAGGAAGTGGACCTTCCTTGGTCAGTAATGATTTTCCTGGTTTATGTTGAGTATTTGCTGATACTGTGTTTGATGCTTGATCACTTCTGTCTCTGCCAGACAGCATCATGTAACTCCTTATGATGACATACCATATAACATGGTGTCATGTTTGATAAGGTGACAACATTAACATTTGATAAGGTTTCTAATAGTTAAGTGCAAGTTTTGGTGACGACCATACAGGTCGACTGTGCAAGCAGCTTATTATGACCAATATTTATGTTTTTTGTTCGGTGGCGACCTCTAGTGGTTGTAGTAATTATTACAGCAGCAAAGGAGGAAGTCAGGTGACAGAGTTCAAAGAGTGTCAAAGTCCATGTGGGAGGATTTTTTGGGTGGATGGACGTAATGCACGCTACATATTTACGAAACTTAAGCTACATGAGTGACATATTTATTTTAACCCAAACTGCAATCTTTGCCGAAACCTTACCAAGTAGTTTTGTTGCCTATACCTTCGCAAACTGCAAGTGAAGGTCTAGCGTGCCTGTCGCTGGTAAACTGCAACAATCATGTCATTTTAGGAACAGTAAGTCGTCCTGGGTGTCACAGGATGTGTTGATAATAGCAGCTAATTTAGTAGCCAGAGTCACTTGCAAACAGGGAAGTGTCATTTTGATCTGTTTCAACAGTGTTGTACAAAGTTACAGACGCCTCGATGTTGATTTCCTCTCAGAGGTCTACGTGGCCTTCATGCCTGAAGCAGCATTTCATTTGATGTGTAATTTCACTCTTCACATGAACTCACACCACTGAACATTAGATCGTGATACAGCTGGAGGATGATGCATCGCATTGCTGCATTCCCAGAATTAAAATTACACTTTTATGTTGAATGATGTTCCCAGTTTTCGTGTTTTACTTTAGTTTTCCCATGAATCAAGCAACAGGTCATTGTTTTCCCTCTCAGATGTCTCCATTAATACCCAGAGGTCCAGTCAGAGGTCTCAACCTTCAGTTTGAGTGATGAATATTGTCAAATCCCAAGAGTAGATTATACTGTATAATAATCATTTTAAAAGGCTCCAAGTGTCTAAAATGACATTTAATTAACTACATTACAAAGTTATTAAATTCAGTGTTAATATCAAAATATTGTTTAATGTACTGACCCAGAAATACTTTTACAGAGAACTGCGTACTCCCTCAACCCTTTTTACAGAACATTCAGTAATATTTGATGATCTTCATGATCTCAGGTAGTGTGGATAAATCTGTTCTTTGTTAAATTCATTCAAATATTATTACAAACATAACATGAACCACACATTTCCAGAAGGGATGTATATATATATATATCGTGCATACTGCGGAATTTGGGAAAATGGACTCCTCACATTCGTCTCTATTAATACCTGGAGGTCGGGTCAGCACACAGAGAGGTCGTTCAGTTGCAGGTCAAGGCGAAGCAAACGGAGGAAGTGAGCATTGTGTCACTAGTTACTGTTTAGTTTATCTGCTCGAGCTGATGAGTTTGAGCTTAACAGACGCAAGCTCCTTCCTCTGTGCGTGCGTGTGTGTGTGTGTGTGTGTGTGTTGTTGTTGTCAAGTATCTTAGGAAACCCCCTCACCCGAAACCTTTTCCGACATTCTGATGTGCCCTGACAGAGGCTGCGTCTCCAAGATGGACAATTTTTAGGCATGCAATAAGAGCTTTTGATTGGCTGAAAGGGAGAGGTCGTTGATGCCTCACATCAGGTGCAAATTTGTTGTTTGAAATATCAACTGTCAGACACAGAGGAGGTGAGAGCTGGAAGGGCGGAAGTTTAGTCTTTCAGATGAATTAAACAACCCGAACGCCAGAATAAATGTGAGCTAAGTACGTTTCTGCAAAACCACAGATAAGTTAAAACTGAATATATCTTTATGTTGCAACTTTACGTTTGTTAAGGTTGAATTTTCTATTTCTCTCGCTGTGTTTATGCTCTGATTAGTCAGAAGCTCAAAAACCACTTTGTTAGCGTTGGGAAAACATCATGGTTTAGCTTAAAATACCCGTTTTGGGTTGCTACGACCACGGGAGGAGACGATCCAACTTCCTGTGAAAAGTAGCCAGTTTTGGTTGCTACAAAATCCGCTGAAAATGTCCCCAGGTGTCCTTACAAAAATCCAGTTGTGTGACTCGGAGTACAGTCAGCTGTTTGGCAGTCTTGTTGGCTGTAGCAACGCCTCACCACCTTCACCTCCTGACGTGAGAGTTAGTTAATAAGCATTTACGTTTGTACCACATTTGGTACAAAAGTCAACCCTGGGCGTATCTGTGGTTTGCTGAAACGTGAACTGCAAACATTATATCCTGGTGACTGGGCTGAGTACACTATGGTGGGCCTTTCCGACACAGTGCTACTCGAGCTGCGCTTGTCGCTGGGTTCAGTGCAGTCAGGTTGAACTTTGGCCGCGTGGTGCTTCGCACGACGCAGCAATAAGCCATCGTGGTGCGGCGCAAGCTTTTGGAAATAATGGGGTTCAGAGCGCAGTGATGCAGTTATCACATGTCCAAGAAGAGCCTTGACTCACGACGGTGACGGTGGTTAAACTGTTGAGTAGAACTAGATTTGAAGTGTCTTGATATATAATTTATAATGGAGACCTTGTAGCCAATCAGAAACAAGTATTTTCTGCAGCCACTGTGAACATGAACTGAAGTTGATAACCTCTTTCTGAGACCCGTCATCTCAGAACAGGCATGTTTTTCACTGTAACACACACACACACACACACACACACACATTGCCTGCTCCAGTTTCCTGGCCCATTTAAGCGCTGACGAGGACATAGCTTTGGTCTGGTGGGACCTCGTGCCCCATGCCAACCAAGCTGCCCACCCCCCCCCTCACCCTCCTCACCCGTCAACACACCCCACCCCTCCCTCACCCCTTCTTCATACCTCCTTCACCACTCTTCTCCTCCTCAGTCCTCCTTCAGCTCTGCCAGCGACCGTATTATCATATACTGTAAGCAGGTCACTGCTGTCAGGTGAAACCTTGTAAAAGAAAAAAGTTTGGATTTTACCCTGATGATGAGGGTTTTTGTTTTTTATAGAAGATGTAGTACTTCAATTCAAGTTAAATGAAGAAAAAAACTAAAAGAAGTGAGTAGCCACAACAGTGAAATGCATGCAGAGACTTCCCCCCTCTCTCTCTCTCTCTCTCTCTCTCTCACCCTCCATCCCTCCCCTGTCCGGCTCGGCCCTTATTTCATGGTCCCAGGCCTTCCCCATGTCTAAATCCTGGCTTTGTGTTGGAGCTGGACTGCAACAATGACCATGTTAGCTGACACAGTGCTGGCTGCCTGATCTGTGCTGACAGCATCTCCACCCGACCACCCCACCTCTGCACGGCTCGCTGGCAAGAGACAGATCCACCGCTCATCTGTGGGGCTGCGGTCTGGGCACAGGGGGGTAACGGTTTGGGTGGCAGGGGCAGTTGATTGTGGCTTATTAAGCCCCGGGTCTCCATAAAGGCTTAAGGGATCAGCACACCTATGTGAGCGTTTTTGGCTAACCAAACTTTATGAACTAATTGGAATGACGAGTTTGTAAGTTGTCCAGCTCAAACAAGTAAAACAAAACCAACAAGGGTGACGAGGTGATCCGTTTTCTGTCCCTGCAGCACTCCATCAGAATGAGTTTTATTGTATAATGCTAAAAGTTCATAATCAATAATAATCATTTTGTTCTAAAGACCTCTCTATTAGTCTTCATAAATATGTACAGACATTTGCAGACTTTGCTTGATAGTTGTGTTTACAGTGTCAGTTAAACTCCTTTTATCCACTGAGTTACTTCCACTGGACTGAACGCCTCTCCACTTCATTTCACCTCAGTGAGCCTGAAGTTGTGTCAGTCTTGCTTTGCTCGCATTAGTGCCACCTTGAATACTCTCTCTTGGTGGCAGGTGCTGAATATGAGCCTGGATACAGTTTATGTGGGTTTAACACTTCGGGATCAAGCCCTGTTGTGCAGCATCCACCATGCTGAAGTGTCCTTGAGAGAGACACTGAACCCAGACCAGCTCACTGGGCGACCTCTGAGCTCACTGTAGAGGAAGAGAGTTTAGCTACAACACAAAGAGACACAAAACAATCACAAAGAGGCTTAACTACCACAAAAGATGCAAAAACGACCACAAAGATACGCAAAACCACTACAAAGAGAGGTAAAACATCTACAAAAAGATACAAAACAACTACAAAGAAACTTAAAAAGACTACAAAAGAGGCAAAACTACCACAAAGAGACAGAGAACAACTACAAAAAGATGCAAAACGACAACAAAAAGATGCAAAGCAACTACAAAGAGGCAAGAGGACTACAAATAGATGCAAATGACTATAAAAAGAGCATAACAACTACAAAAATAGGTAGTAGACCACAATGAGATGCAAAAAAAAACACAAAAAGATGCAAAACAACCACAAAATGTCCATTGTCTCATAATCCATCCATGGGCAGATGTCCAGCAGGTCTAAACCCTCTTTTATCTACCTCAAGTGATTTACTACAAACCATCTGTAAATACAGCGAGGGAAACAGACATAGACAGACACAAGTATACAGACAGATACACACTGACACACTGAAATGCAGACAGGAATACACAAAGGCCAGCAGACAAACACACACACACACACACACACACACAAACACGTCGTTCAGCTAACAACAGCAGCTGTTCTTGTGAAAGGAAACGTCACACTCTTTCTAAAATGAGATCCAAGGCCCGCTGTTCCTATTTTCAGTCATTTGGGATAAAAATAACCTCCCAGCAACATCACTTGTTGGAAAGTTCATCCAGGCATTTAGATACCGTGGGGATTTTATTAGAGCCTGTTTTCAGGTTTATTTTGGCTCCTGGGTTTGAAGTGGGATGGTTCAGCTGGGACATAGAGATCTAAATCATCAACAGTCGACTTACTGGAAAGAAATCCCACGTGACACAACACACACCGGCTCCATCCAGTTATCCTTCATCAACATGAACAGAGTACGTCACGCTTTTGGAAACTGTCCCGCTGGTCAACTTGCAGAACTTAACAGCAGATCGATCGCTGCACACTTCATGCAAACTCAGCAGTATACAGCTGGATGGTAGGTGAGGAGGAGCATTATCCAAAGTAGAAAGACTGACCCTTGATCTTATATTTTATAGCCTGTAGCCTATGTTTTAAAAAAGATGCATCATTAAGTGAATATTGCTGATGTAGCCAGGTCTACTCATACAGCTTTCATTACTATATCACTTTAAACTCTTCCTGGAAACAGGGGAAGGAACCTTTAGGGTTATTTTCCTGATAATTGTGCTGATCTCGTGCTAAAGAAGAACAACACTTGGCCACAGATCATTTAAAATCAATGTACCAATTAGTGTTAGAGCTGCAACAAGTTCTCATTTATCGGCTTTAAGTCACCTACCAGCACAGCTCTGTTTTTGTGTATATTTTATGATGGATTTCATTTAGCTGTGCTGGTTTTTGTGTGGCGACATGCTGCAGTCATCTGAGAGACAGAGGGACAAACAGTCAGTAGGCTCACTTCTCAGACAGACAGACTACTATGTCACAAACTTTGTTATCTTCTTCTCCTCCCTCCTTTATCGCAGCCCCGCCTGTTTCTGCCCTAATATGGAGGGCATCTCTCTGCTCTCGGGCCAATCAGGCAGCCGGATGCGTCCGTCCCAGAGATGCCATGGGCCCGGGCCAGGCCTGAGGCTTCAGTGAGGGGAGCAACAGGCTGGCTGGTGACAAGGGGCAAAGGCCTTAGACAGAAAGAGAGGGGGAAAAGATCAGATAACCACCAAGAACAACAAGAACAAGTGAAGGAGAACAGCTGAGGACAGACAGGAAGTGAACATTAGAGAGAGGGAGACGTGAGAAGAAAAGAAAAAAGAGAGAGGCTGAGATTGAAGCTGTGCTGCTGCAGGTGGAGGTCTGTCACCTTTGAACTGCTGGAGGAACCCACGCCGAGGCTGAGGAGTAAGGTAGGCTGGATGGATATGGTCCAATAAAGTGTCTGTGCTGATGACCAGGTGCAGTCTGTTGATACCTGAAGGTGTTGCTCTGTGCAGAGAGGAAAGCAGGTGTTAGAAGTCTGAATGCGACTGAAAACTTAATTTCTGGAGAAGCAGCAGTATTGAGGCACCTTCAGCGGCCGTGCCTTTGTTGCTCTGAGTCTCTACTGTTTGTCTGTTTAATTTAGTTTTAAATCAGCCTGAGAACTTGTTTTATTTTCTGAGATAATGCTTCAACATTCGGCAGCTCAGGAGCTGCTAGGAGCTATGCAGAATAGTTTATGTAGCAGCAGACTGCAGACTGCACATTGCTGACTTGAGAGGATAACAATAGCAAGCTGTTTAAATGCAAAGACAGTTTTAGTAAGACAGCTGCCGCTTGTGTTTATTCCAACATGCCAGTTGCTGGTTACAAACACTTGAGTATTCACTGGGCTTCAGGGTAACTATTTGCAGTGTGGCATGTCACTATGACTCCAAGTTTATAAGAGTGTTTTGTAAGCAGACCGGGGTCGAATAACACTTGAAAATTATTTGTAGCATTTATTCAACCTTTAGGAGAGCCAGATGGGTGCGGCCTCCAGCACAGGACACTGAATCATTTATAAAAAAGCACCTAAACATTAGTGTCCCAGACAAAAATACGTTTAAGAAGCTTTTTGCTGCAGAGCAGAGCTGACAGAGCTGCTGGTGGCAGTAGGCGGTCATTTCAAATAGCCCCTGTCTTAATGTTACACACCAGCGACAGCTGCAGTGTGATGGTCACAGGATCTGTTTGCCCCCCAATTCCAGCTCCACCGCAGAGCTCGTACACTGGCCTGGTATGTTTGTTGGCCCAGAGTGGGTACAGGGACGGCTGGAGCCACAACACACCCACTCTGTACCTCTGAGTTACATAATGTACGCACTGGTTAGTTCTGGGGCCACAGAAAACATATTGGTGTGTACATTATGCCAAACCTTGTGATTTGATAAGAAGACCGAACACGGACCAGAACAAAATTAAAATAAGCCAAAATGTATCCGTATGCATGATGGATTATCCAAACTGTGACTTCCCTACAACACAAAATATTACATTATAATATTAATTAATTTACAGTCAGAAAGATTGTTTCTCCATTTTCTGCTCTGTTGGAGTTCATCCTCCGACTCAAACTGCCCAACAGCAGGACGGACTAGTGGAGCGCAGAGCTTAACAGGGCAAATACACAGCAGTGAAGAGCATGAGCCAATAAAACACATCTTACATTAACATGGCCTGTTATCTTAACTCTAGCATGTACATTCATTTCATGACAGAACACAACTTACTTTTGCAATAAGAACAAGTCCTGTGAATACACCTGCAACTTTTACATCAGGGCCTTGCTTGTCAGGTGTTTTTCCTGCCTCTCTGTATTTCCACTCGTTCAGGTCGACCTGTTCAGACTGATTCACTGTTTTCTGCTGATGATGATTTATTGCTTGTAATTGATTAGTGTGAAAGAAAACACAGAGCCTTCTGATACTTTTGTGAAAGTACTGAGCCTGAATTCACTATTAACTCTTTTGTAATGTCAGCTACAGAGCAATAAGTGACCCTGAACTTCCAGTAAACGCGACAGTATTAACGCCTTACTTCTGGTGACAACTTTAGTATTTTCTTTGTGTAAACTTTTGGAGACTTCTTCTGTCTCTGTACACTTTCAGCAGTCAAGACGATGCTTGAATATGTTTGCGGATATGGAAGTTAAAGTTGTTGATGTCTCTGTATCATAACTGTAGCTGCCAAACTTCTCTTTACTCCAGCTGGCCTTGTTTAAATGGATGCCAGTAACTGAACACTCCACTAATTCTGTGGGTACAGGCTGTCACAGGGATCGCAGGTCTGAGTCTGATGCCACAAATAAAATCTCCGGTTTCAAACTCTTGTGGCATTTTGTTATTGTGGATGAAGAACTTTATTTGGAGGCAACATGTCGCTCAGGAAGATGTGCAGCAGCGGGTGTAGTCTGTGTGTGTGCATCCATGAGCTGAGAGTAAATGACGTCACAGATGAAATGATGGATGATGATAGCAGTTTCCTGGCGACAGACCTCGGGCGGAGGTGGTTGCGGTTGTGGGTGGGGTTAATTTTAGACCAGGAAGTAAGGTCAAGAGTTGATTGGGCAACTCAGGAGGGATACCTCATGAGGAAACACTGCTTGACGTACATACAAGGGTGAACTTCCGTCAGTGTACACAGAGAGCGGAGAGGATTTTTCAGGAAGGAAGACTCGTGTAAACAAATGACTGGAGAGCGCCTGTCATCTAATATTCAAAATACTACTTAAATATATTTATTCCTATAAAATGAGAAATACAGTTGACAGTCTGTGGCAGATGTATATCCTCAGATGACCAGAGCCATGTGTGGTCACCATGTGAAAAGTGTATCTGTCAAAAATCTCTGTTTCCTGTTTACATGGAGGCATTTCCTGTCCAGAGGCTCACGCCTGCGGGTGTGTCTTGTTTTGACCATCTGATGTCTCAAATAGTCAGGAGACACCCTGAGATCTGTCTCACTCATCTTGAATGGTTTGGACGTTGAGCTTTTTGGGGGATGCTTTTATCTAAAGTGGCTCGCAGCTGCAGCACTTCCCAAACATTCAGCTCAGGTGGAGTCAAAGTCCTGACAGTGTCAAGGGTCTGATGTAGCCACCGAGCTCCACAGGCTTTCTCTGCCTTCTCCTGCTGAAGTGGAGCAGCACGCTTTGTCCATCCAATTATTACAGTCTGCTTCCTCCTGAACACCAACAACTTTCACAAACTTTGACTGTAAAAGAGGTGGTGTAGTGGTAGCTGAAGCATCCAACCCTTTTTACTTTTACACAGTTACTGTATTTGATGTAGACGGACACAGATGATCAATATTTTAAGTACATCATTAGTTATTCACTGAAACTTGCCAACATTTGCTCATCTGTAGACTTAAGGATCCGCTCTAGACATATTTTTAAGATGTATAGAAACACATTGATATTGTTTTTCCACAAAAAAGCTCTAATATTTTGTCAAATTCCTCAAAGTTATGTCCTCAGATGATTATGCAGATTTGTGTCATTTCAGAACTTTAACTACTTCAAACAAGATGTCTCCTTCTTCACTGTAAAGTCCTGTAGACTTAAAGGCTCCACATCGCACTACGTCTGCTGAATATTGGACCAGGATTGGCTTCCAAACTATTAGTGATGCCCCAAATCATGCCCACAGGCCTTCTAGTGTCAAACTGCACATAAATTATTCAACACAAGTAAAGCTCAAACTTTCAGCTGAAGGGAAAAGAAGAAAAACTCATCTTTGACCGCAGGGGGGCTTTAAGTTTCTTTGGCTTCTGACACATCACAACAAAAACAGATCTTCTGGCAGCATCAGCAGCACTTTACCAGAAGTGAAAACAGACTTTTTTAAAATGATCTTTTCTTCACCTCTGATGATGGATGTGTGACTGCATGACTAACAGCAGATCAGAAACACAATGCCATGTTGATGTTGGCTCTTGTGAATGAACTGATGACTGATAGCCAGCATCTTAAGAATCCCGTCACCTGATATGTACTTTGTGTTATTTCCTGCACCTGAAGCCTTGAAGCACTTGTCGGGTGGAACGTGAAACTTAGCGGTGAAGCATTGAGTACTTCTCCTTGATCGACTGTGGCTTGGATTGTTTGTAAGTTGGTTTGGACAAAAGCCAATTGAATAAAAGGTTTGTCTTCATCACAAGGACCTTAGTCGGTCTCATTTTTTCCTGAATCAGTATAGCAGACTGGTTTTGACTATCATAAGACTTCATGTTACTGTATAAGGAAACGATTAAATGTCATTTATGTTAAATAATGATGACAGACTGAAGTTCACAGTCATAACAAAGTATGGAAGTGTTGTTTGAGATGCCCATCCTGTAGAAAATCTTAATTTGAAGGAGTAAGTGATGCACTTCATTAAATTTTTTGGATACACGAGAGACAGATTAAAAACAGAGCTGAAGTGGAGATCGAGACTTTTGCAACACTGAGTCCTTTATTTCCCAGAGAAGCAACCAATAGCATATTTTCATCAGAACCTCCTGTCCCACATTTTTCAAATTCCCCAAGTATGTAATGCAGGTTCTCCATTAAAGATTTAAAAAGACGTTATGTAACTGTTTTCACTTGTACTCCTCCTGAGCTCAGTGAACTGACCTTTATCTGTAAAACCAAACCAGTGGAGTGTCTTTCCACAAACAATGTCCTTGTTAGTTTGGATATTACACAGACCTCACTGTAAACAGTTCAACGTGTATAACACTGCAGTTACTAATAAAAAGTCCCTCATAAATAATGTTGACAGAGGTGAAATTCTTTTCACCTTCATTGTATGTTGGTGGAGGCTGAACTTCTGCACATAACACCACAACTATTAGACTGGCTACTACAGTGCAGGTGGGAAGATGCTTTTGCAGTAATTTGGGTGAAGTGTCCCTTAAGTGTAATCTATCTTTGATATTTGTTCATGCTTATTGCACACTGCCAACATGTGTTTGTTATGTTGGAGTCGACCCTCATGTCTGAGGCTCCTGCACTGTTTGAGAAGAGAAGTTAAAAACTGAATGTTTGAAAACTCTTTTCTTTTCTTTATCTCACAAGACTGCAGAGGGTTATTCATTCCAGTTTCATTTCCTTTTTTGTCAGATATTGTCTTTATTCTTCTGTTGGTGATGTTTTGATTTGATTGTCCAGTCATCTTCGTGCCCATGCTCCTCAAACCAATCAAATGTCCGATACTGCCCTTTAAAGGTCACTGTGAAGCTGTCATTTGGTTATTCTGGCAATCAATTCAACAGTTCTGAGACAGAGTAAAAAAGAGATTTACAATTTTTAATGTAAAAAGACAAAAACTGCATTATACTGCTGCTTTATTCTCCAGAAGATGTTCAGTCTGGGTTCCCACAATTTCTTAAACATTAAATTCAAGGACTTTCCAAGACAAATTCCCTCACATTTAAGGACCAAATATGGCATAGTTTACAGAAGCTCACAGACAACTATTTAAAAGAGAGAGAGGCCTGAATGTGTGAACACTTCTCAATTGTGCTGTGTTACAGATATGGCTTGCTTGCCCTGCATCATTTGATTTCAGTCAGTCATGCACGCACATGACCGTCACACTTTCTTGAGGCAGGAGTCGTGTGAAACAGTGACACAACTGCAGACACATGCAGACAGCAGAGAGTCGCGTGTTTACTGACATTAAGTAAAGAAATATCAGAAGAACTTTAATTTCTATTCAAACTTTCAAGGACTAAATTCCAAGGACCAGTGGGAATCTTGTGTTCCTGCTCTCAGAGGACACTAGTGATGTGTTTTTTAGGAACCGATGCAGGTTGTTGAAGTATTTAAAGTCAGTCTGCCGTCTGCAATAGAAACAGTTTCCCTCCGCTGGTCGTGCGATTGTCCTAAAATTAGATCCAATAAGATTTGTGTTATGCACTCCGGCTGCCACCAATTGTGAAAAAGTGTTGCGGTATTTCCTGTGTGTGTGTGTGTGTGTGTGTACCGTTATGTAAGTGTGTGAGGAGAAAACCTATTTTTGTCGATATCTGGCCTCTGCTGATAATACTTCAGGCCACAAATAAATCACAAACACACATCCCCAGCTGTCTCTCATGTGCCGCATCACCGCTGCAGAGTGTGATGTCGAACCAGTGTTATCAGCTTCTTAAAGGGCAGTTAGGTGGTTGTTTTCTTAGGGTTGACACCTGATGCTCCAGTCCAGCCATTACTGAGCCAACTATAACATCATTAACTTGTCCATCTCTAATAGGCTTAGAGCAGCCGCTGGACAGGATTAGAGCAGCAGAGTTTCATGAGGCTGCTGCTGGAAGTCAGAGGAGGACAGTGCAGGACAAAACAACAAGCCAGTCACCAGAGTGAATGTTGGCATTGTGTTTCTGCAAACCACAGATATGTTGAAACTTTACGTTGCTTTAAGTTTCACAAAAAACACTGGCCAGTGCTAAAATGAAAAGGTTTGAAACAAGAGGCAAGTCATGGTCTGTAAGTGGTCTCGAACAGTGGTGCGAACAGGAAATCACAACTATCAGTCACTCTTCTAAAGAGACTGTCCTCATCAGGAAAAGTTGTTGAACTGTGGTGAGGATTTCCTGACGAGTGATTTCTTGCAGTTGTTTGAATGATCACAAATTAGCTATCTGTTGTTACACGGCTACAAAAACAGGGCGGATGATTGTGTGTATGAAGAGTGCGACCTTACACACACAAAGTCTGGTGTCCCAGCAATTATGTCCATAAGCCAATGTGCAAATGCAGGAAGTAGCATGCCCTTTAGTGGGGGTGTAGAGGTCGGAGTGGTGGACAGGCAGTTGGCATCCCATCACAGAAACCGCACAGAAGAAAGTGGTTGTGTTATGAATCTACTGGTACTGACATTCTGGTCTGATTAGGATGAACCTCCAAACTGGGGATCTCTTTTCATTCCCTCTTCATGTCCTTTACTAACTTTGTTTCTTTAACCAGAATGATCCTTCCTGAACGTCAATGATGATGAATCTAAGTCCTCTGTTTACTTTGTAGTGCTCTCTACCAACTTCTGGGGAAAATATCAGGTTCTTAAGCTGCTAAGTGCTTCACTATACACAAGCGGGCTCCTGTCTCTGCCTGCTGTTTAGTGCTGAGTGTTTAGACCTTTTTCTTTGAGAACAGCTGGCTGCTGCAGCCCAAAAATGACACCATGAGAGGCGAGAGTGAACCAAAACAGTAAAATTGTGTTTCACAGATAAACAATGACCTACAACTTGCAATAAAGCTCAGTAAAGCCGAAGGGTGCCGAAGATTCAGGTGATAATTCAAGTGACTCTTGACATGTTATTGTTAGAAATATAGATAAAGGTGATAAAATGCTCAGTTTTTAAGCATTTATTTAACAATGCACCTTTTAGTTTGGTGTTCATGTGAGCTACATACTATATACTGCACTGGTTGTTCTCACTTACCCACATTAAGAGAGAAATGTTGCAGCTGTGCAGCCTCTCGTTGTGAATATGTAAATGTCCTTAATCTGTGTGCGAGCACCCTCTAATAAAGAATGATGACATGTAAAGCTGACAGAGAAAGTAAAAAGGCATTAGTCATGTTGTTGTGACTAAGCCTTTTGCACAGACTCTGTGCTGCAGTTGAAAGGTGCTGTCAGACTGTGTTTAAGCTGTCTTTTCCACTCTATGACCTCACTAACAAACCCGCCTGCGTTATCACTCCAGACAACTTAATCCAGCTCCTTCCAGACAAACTGCAGAGTGGCTGACAGCACCAACAAGCTCTTCAGCTTCCTGGTTTGTTCTCTGATCTTCAAATTCAGAGCCCATCATGAGTCAGACTGAGAGTCTTCAGCTGCATCATGGCTGTCATTAGCAGGATGCTCTGCCTCTTAGCCACTAAATTATTAGGAATTTAAACTTTTTGTACCAATTGAACAGATAATTATTCAGTTTGATTAATAAATAGAATAGAATAGAATAATTTGTTTGAAAATAGCCGAGGAGCATGCCTCATCCAAGACAGGAGGCAAACTTGTGTGAACTTTTTTGTGTGTTTGTGATTTGATTCTGCCTCTTGGATATTTTTAAATGGCTTTTGTCAGTTTGACTTGGTTGGTGCACGGCACAAAGCACCAAAGAGATTTGGGGCCAGTGTGTGTCTGAGTCTGTGGATGTGACTGTCACACTGTAAACACTGTGGATGTGTGAGCGTATGCATCTTTGATGTTGATCTGTGCCACAGCAAGAATACAAACAACCTGACAGCCTGAAGAACTTTTATGTCCACTTGTTATTCTGTCATTTGTTTTTCCTGAAGATAAAATCTGCTTTTAACAAGACCGTCGTACTATATTCACTGTCAACCAGCAGCAACCTCGAACAGGTTAGGGCTGGTCAATATATCGTGTAATGTAAACTTGATGTGACACCTGTCAATATGGCACATACACATATAGACATATGTGTAAAGACGTGTCTGTGGTTGGCAGAAATGTTAAATGCTAACATTTTATCCTGGTGACTGAGCAGCTACAGTGTGAACATATCAGTGATGTGTTGTTCAGCAGTGGATCAGTTTAGTAATAAACAAACAGGAGTCAGGGTTGGAATTTTAGCTTCCCCCTCTTCACTTGTCTGTACCTACAGTACATATGCAGCAGGGTGGGGGTCCGTGCTGATTGGGGAGGTCATCAGGCGTGTGGAGGCCTGCAGATGTGTGGGTCTGATCTATAAAAAGACTGGGCTGCAAGGCATTTCAAATGTTCACCTCCTCCGCCTCCTCCTCCTCCTCCTCCACCATCCCACCATTCCTCTGCTCCGTCCAGGGAGTGCCACCTCCTCCACCTGCTGCCGTCTGTCTGTCACACAGAGCTGCAGTTTAAAGCTGCTGTCAGGTGCAGTAGAAGTATAACACATAGCTTTTAACTTAAAGTGAAATATGCTGTTTTCCTCCAGAGGTGTGACTGCAGTTTATAAAGTCAGAGTTCAGGAAAACTTTACCTTTTGTGACTGAAATCTACCACTTTCATAACAAGACTACTATTTGTAGACCAAAATTTAAACTGCCGTCCTGCACATCACTGTCACTGTCTTGTGTGCTGTACGTTAATGAAAGACAGCAGTGACGACTGCTCATTTGTACTCTGACTGCCACTTTAAGGCCATTAACACAGCAGTGTAGTGGCTGCACCTGCTGAGACAACGTCAGTCACTCAGCACAGAAATAATAGTTAGAAAGCCTCGATCTCATCACGTCGAGCTGAACATCTCTGTTTGACGAGCATGTGACAAAGCTGAATTCACTTTGAAAGAAAATGTTTTCAGCACTTTTCAGCACAAGCAGCATTTCTTCATTGTTTCATTTCTAGATGTTTGATCTGGGAAATTAAATGAAAAGAAATGTCCCGACAGTGTCCAATATCAGATTGTTATTGTAGGTATTTGTCTCACAATAACATCAGACCTTCACAGAATAAAAAAATGATTATAGTCTCAACATGGGGCTCATTATGTTATGTATTATTATATCTCATTATCACTGCAGGAGCAGCAGAGTTAGTGATCTAACAGGAGCTCAGGGTGGTTTTGATGTCTCCCTTCTCATCACTTAAGAGCGTATCACTTCACGTGTTAAGAGTCGATCTGCGTCCTGCTCCTCTGCGACCGATACACTGACGGCCGGGCGGCACTGAATGTGTGTTATGTGTTCCTGTGACCTCCTAGATACCAGATACATCCAACCCACCCAAACAGGCACGACATCCTTGCTGCATGCTGACACTCTACACGCCCAAACACACAGATGGGCTTTCTCCCTCGCACACACACACACACACACACACACACACACATAGCTAAACTAAGGCAGTTAAAAAAGTGATCACATGAAGGCCGGCCTGTGAGGAATGGGATCGCTGGGGGCCGCGGTGACGGAAAGCCAAGTGATTCCTGTTCGAGCAGAGATATGTCGCTGATGGACTGATGGTAAACTGACCAGGGGAGGGCCTTCCACACATTCTGCCAAGTCTTCAGTTAAATTAATGACTTCTTTAAATAATGAAGTTTTGAAACGATTCCTGCAGAGACGGCTCGGTCCAGGTGCTGCTGTTTGTACAACCAACCAAGTTACTGTGGAAATATAGAAGTTTTAACAACTCTGAGCTTAGAAGAGTTTTTGTTGATGTTGATGTGTTTCATAGTCGGTGCTCGAAATGCTGAGCTTCACTGGTTCCCGCTGGCCGTGTTTCTGCTTAGCAGTGCTCCATGGTGACTGGTCGATGGATACCAAATACATTTAAAATATTTGCCGGCCTGGCAACCTTGACTGTCTGAGCGGACAGGAAGCTAGCACTGGAATCTAGTCTGTCTGGCCTTGGTCCGGTCCTTTTTACTGTATTTGGCTGCAGGCCCGCCCGACCCTCCCCAAGTCTGCTTCACAAATCAAAAAAAGTTGGTCATTATATTACTGTTTGAGTGTAGAGCCCCTGCAAGCTCCCTATTATTTTCTTTTCTTTTCTGGCAACACAATTTATGTTCAAGTCCTGACATAGTGAGAAAATTCACTTTAAGTAGGGGGACATTGGCTGGCTGCCACTTTTTACGTTTGCGTACAAAAAAAGAAAACAAATTTGGTTATTATCTCTTATAATTGGATGGACACGATTATTGCTGTCTTACATTGACCCCCCGAGTGACTGGGGCCCAGAGAAGCTTTGTCCTTTTCCCCCACTATGGGTGGGTGACATCCCTGCTAGTCCTAAAACAGAGTGAAATTATTCTTTCTGTTTATGACTTTTATACAGATGTTACTAATGTATGTGCACTGTCTGAGAAGTAAAGAAAATACAGTAAAGTTAGGAACTTCCTTTCTCAGTGCCACAACAAACAAGAACAAACGTCTCATCCTTTGATTGTGATGGCTGTAAGATACAGTGTGAGTGTATGTGAGAAATTTAAGAAACTCTGGGTATATGTCTATATGTATATGTGTGTGTTTGCTTTCTTAAAGTAAAACAGTTCACTGTTTGGCTCCCGGCATCACTTTAATCAGCTGATTCAGATTTAGTTTAAGACATAGTGTAAAGGTTGATGCTGCTGCAAAATCATTATTTTGCAATTGTATTGATTTAGCTGAACATCTTTGGTTATTTTGACCGTCATGGACGTTTTCGAGCTGTTGCAGTTGTATCACTGGTTTCCTAAATGTGTCTAAGTGGAAAGTTTGGATGGTTTGGGCTCGTGTAGCCGGTGCAGAGGCATGAACAAGATGACGGAAAGAATCTCAAGAACGCCGTCCCAGAAGCTTCACACTGACAGCTGTGTCACTATTACAGACTCTTGAACTCCACATACACGAGCTTGACATGAACACCTGATGCTACACTTTCATAAGAACGCTACAGGAGCTAATTTATTCTTATGCGATAGTGTACATTCCTGTTTTGATGGCACGTCAGCGTTGACTGGTGTCATCCTGCCAGACACTTTGTGGATTAAAAACTCACTGAAACAGAAATTTACACAGATGCTGTGAAAGCTGATGATGCCGTTTCAAACTGAACGAAAGTATATCCATCACTCTGGTAGCAATGTAGGAAATGTGGAAGTTCCCAGACTTTGTAAAAGAAAAAGGATAAAATCAACAAAGTGGTCTGTCTCTGGTACACTGAACTCATCACAGACTGCAGCGAGGCGAGCACAGTGAATCTATTCCTCTTTCTATGCAGCTCTTGCAGAATCAGTTTGAGGTTATTTAATAGGTGTTAGTTTAATAGAGTCCCTCTTTATGTGCTTTTATCTAAAGGACAGCAGTTCAAGAAATGATAAGAATGCACTTCATTGCAGTCACCATTTAATTGGATTAAATAAGCGATAAGCAGAATAACCTGAGTTGTCCTTTTTTTTCTGTTTCAGACTCTGACAGAGACCAAGAGGACAGCCATGTTTTCAGCCAGACCAGAGATCCAGCCGTAAGTAAACACGACTCCCTTCTGTTCATGCAGATACATAAAACAACCAGGCGAGGGTCGTTATCTTTAGCGAGAGCTGTTACACAAGAGTGAGCAGGTATAATGTTAAAGATGAAAGATTTGATGCCTTAAACAGTTGAATAATGAGATGATCAACATGACAAACTACGAGTATTCAATGAGAATGAGACGGTACATGTTTTATTTCTATATGCTCGTTCCATTTTAAATGTGCCATCTGTCCTCCACACAGTGATGACACGCTGCACATCAGCTCTGAATCCACAGCCGACACTTCAACTCAGCGGAGCGATTCTTTTATGTGATGAAAGAAATGAGTGTCGACAGATGTTACTGTTTGTTGCTGCACAAGAATGTACTTCACTGAGGATGTTAGGCTCGTCTAATACGCTTACAATTTAGTGCTTCATTGCACTTTATGAGGAGAGTTGTACATTAGTTTTGGTTGTGTACTTAACGTCATATACAAGGTACTAAATCAATCTAGCTTTATGTTTTAAAGTTGGCTGTAGGGTACTGAGTGTGTGTGTGTGTGCAATGTGCATATGTGTAACTAGGTAGTTTATGACATTGATTTTCACACAGTAGCTGATTCAAGTGTTAAAAAAGGATTAAAAAGAGGTATTTGGTTGAGAAAACATCCTCTAAGTGAGCAGGCCTAACTAAAACCTGGACTGGAAATCTGTGGGCTAGTTGGTACGTGTGAGAGTTCATGGCAGCTTGACCACAGATGAAGTGCTAAAACAGGATGTTTTTACAAGATTAACTATGTGAGAGTTTATGAATCAAGCAGCCAGAGGAAGGAGATATGGGAGGCTGGAACATGACAGGTTTCCTCCAGAAAAGAGGTAAAAGGTAGTTTGGTTTGATTTTAGTCCAGCTAACAAAGTCCAGCTGTTGCAGTCATATGAGAAGAACACTAAAGGTTCTGGGGGATCTATATTCAGATTAAATGAAATAAACAAGGTCAGCATGTCGCGTTGCCCCTCCTCCAACCTTCTCCTGTGACGATATCTGTACATAACAGAAATAAATTCAATCATAGTAAAAGAAAGGAGACGCTCAGTGATCTGGGGCCTTTGCGCGTGAAAGTCTGAAATCCTATCTTAACTCAGTTTAGGATGACATTTAGGATTTTTGGTTTTTACAGAATCTGGTTTAACTGCATTTAGAAAAAATCTGGTCTTATTTTTGGATAGGAATTTACCTAATAAAGAGCCATCCAAACTGAGTTAGGAATCCTAAATTAGGGCATAGACCGTGTCCTGTCTTTGAAACATAAGTTGAGATACGAAGCAGCGAGTAAAATGTTCTGTAATGAGACAACTGGAGATGATGCTGCTGCTGATGATGAGTTTAGCTTCCTCAGAGATAAAAGCCATGTTGTCATGTTCTGACTGAAGTCCAGCCATCAGAAACTGTTTCAGATTCTTTTTTGTGGGGCGTCACGACCACATCCTCAAGAGGACTGGCAACAGCAGCTCATGGTCGGCATCCAGAGTACAAAAATCCACAGCTTGTATTTCCTTGTAATTCTTGCAGTGAAAGCTGACTGAACCGTGCACTTCATAACATACTGTATATATAAAAACCTTGGAGCCTGCAGCTTCCCAGCACAGCCAGTTTTCTTCTGTTCAGTAGCCTCACTGGAGCAGTGGAGTGTTGAACGCTGAGAATGTCACTGATTGTTGAAATAAATTGAGAAAATTCAAATCACAGTCCCCATGTTCCTTAGGTTTTCCCCCACCAGTCTCCCAGCAGCTGCAGTACAAAGCTACCGTGGAGGCTCAAATAATGTTGTTAGTTGAGTTAAAGGGTAAAACCGCTCTGACAACCTCGACTGCATGAACATTTCAAAGTGACTTAACGCTGTCTGCTGCTCTCTGGGCAGGTAAAAGACAAGAGGCGGTCGCCCCCCTCGAACAGATCCCCCTCTGCCCCACAACGCAACCCTCACCACAGCGGCTCCACAGACGAACAGGAGAGCCCCGAGAGAGTGGTGAGACACACACACACACACACACACACACACACACACATTGCAATACACGCAAAAACCCTCCTGCATGAATTCAACACCACTAGAACAGCAAAACAGTGACACACACAAGGGAAATCATCAACAGGCTACCTCTATGCATCTCCAAGGATGTTAGAGTGTGTGGATGAAATTGTTTAGAAATGCTCTGGGAGAAAAATTAACTAAATAAGAAAGTTTAAGTTAACTGTACCCTAATTTGGAAGTTTGTCTCAACTGTAAGTCAGGCATGCTCCTGGTGTATGCTGCCACTGTGCTTTACAGCAGAGTCCTTGTGACATTGATCTCAGGATCTCAAGCCTCCAGTCGCATGCAGGAAATTTTTTTATGAACTACATTGCACTTCAGAATGCCGACCTGGTGACCCCAGCAGCCAGCAGCCCATACAAACTGGATCACAATAGTCCCGGCCCGATCTGCTGAGGTCATTGTCCACCACATAAACAACCTTTCATTTCTCCCAGCTCAGCACAGATGCCAGTCGTGGTCTTTTCACACTGCAGCAGGTGACCGCCAGCTGCTGGACGCAAAGTCGGCAACAAAGAACATCTGAATGTGGCAAATCTGAAACCAGCTGCAGGTGTCGGCTGTAAACACTCTGACCCACATTCATGCACTAAAATGTAGCACGTTAGCATTTTAAGAGTTTTTGTGACACAAAGCGGTGCAGCTGCCTGTCGCGGGACAGCGACACCTGCTGGTTTTCAACAGAAATATCAATGTAGCTAACAAGCGTGTTGACACAATGGGGTTTTAAACCACAGTACACAAAAAGACTACGTACACATTTCCTGTGTTTTGTTCCATTATAGTTTAATACTATTGATTACAGGTTATCTGAAAGTTAATCTAATGCCATCATGAAATACTGAAGACATTTATCCAATTAAATATATTTAATTTGATATAAATGGATTTACAAAGATCTACAAAGGCTTTCAAAAGTAGCACCAATTGTCAGATTTTTACATTCTCTTTTTTTGTGTAATTATCAAATTAACAGGAAACAAGTAATTATGTTAACACAGGTAGCTTGCATAAAAGTTAATGAATATTACACTTTTAAAGGAAAATTCAAAATAACTTTTGTTTTATTGACAGAAAGTTGTGATGTTATCAACATCTTAAAAGTGTCATTATAATAAACTGTATTTATACAGCACTTTTCATGCAAAAATGCAGCACAAAGTGCGTTACAAACTAAAAAAAAGAGCAGTGATTATCAACGATAAAATATTGAAATTCTAAAAGTATGGAAGTAAAATAGTAAACAGTCAAAAATAAAAATGTAAAAGCAAAAAACCCAAATAATTAATGGTTATGCCACTAGAGCAGCACTTTTTCAGCCATAGTTAAGTAGATTTTGTGTTAGATTTGTTGCTCTTTTGGCATCATGACATGATGAGCTCACCTCGTGTT
The DNA here is from genome assembly GCF_040436345.1 of Pagrus major. NCBI lineage: Eukaryota > Metazoa > Chordata > Actinopteri > Spariformes > Sparidae > Pagrus > Pagrus major. The sequence continues at coordinate 4,112,674 of NC_133216.1, read as the reverse complement.
GTCTGTGTTGCCTGCAGGTGCAGAAGGAGAAGCTTCATGCAGAGCTGAAGCAGGTGTTGAGTCAGAAGAGAAGTCATCTGAGAGAGTCGACCTGCCAACTGGCCCAACCAGAGATGGACTCAGAGCCCACAGAAGAACAGACGGTAAGCAGCAGTCTGATAAACACTCTCAGACTAAAATAGTTCCTACTCAGTGGTTCAACAGCAACTGGAGACTTCTAATTACCATAAATCACTGATGAAGAAGCAGACGGACGACACTGCACACGAAAATGTCACTCCGATGGTTCATGACGTTCACAATCCACTCTTTCCTTTCTGAGTCGTCTACAAGTTATTTCCTCTGGTCAGTCACCGGAAAAGTGGATGTAGTCCAAGAATAGAGTGACCTTTCCTCTGTGACAGCTTAATGGATAAAATGGATTCAGAAGTAAAGTGTGAAGTGACAAATAACTGTACCGCAAATTCTGCACTCACTCAAGCGAGTGACACAAGACATAAAGCAGTGTTGAAGCTCGTTTATTAATCTAAGAAAAAAGAGAAATAGACGGACGGAAGAACATTCAGTTTCTCATATGATGCATGTGCTTGAAGCTGCATAATTTATATTTTGCATCCACAGAATCGCTGTTGTATTTTTCTCTCATATTTTCAAACTATAGCTTTTATTAAGCAAACAATGTGTGAGTGAAGATGACATATTCTGTTACTGAGACTGATTGTAAATTGTTTATGTTCTTAGAGATATTAAAAGTTGTGTGTCCGTGTTTCAGTGTGTGGAGGAAACCTCTAAAATCGTGGAAATCGTGGTGGAGACGGAGGCGGAGGCTGGAGCCAGCGGCTACAGCGTGACTGGTGGAGGACAGCGAGGGATCTTTGTTAAAGATGTCCTCAAAGACTCACCTGCTGCTAAACATCTCAGTCTACAGGAAGGTACCTGCGGTCACGTTTGACATACTCAGTGCTTTAAAATGAACATAATTCACACAAGAAATAAAATAAAAATATGTAAACTGCAAACTCTGAGCCATGGTGAGTGTGTGTCCTGGGTTTGGGAACATGATGTCCTGATTATCAATATAGTATCGTTGTATATTCAGTACTATTTTCAACCCTAAAGATTAAATATATTATAGTTGTGTCAACTGTCCACTAACGTGATCTCAAGAGCAGAAAACTCAGTAATCATTTGCAAGTAAGGTCCTGGGCACATAACAATAATTGTACTGAACGTGCATGTTTAGATAAGATTTTTTTTCTCATTTTTCACTGTTGATATCCCTTATCAGCGCTAGCAGCTAATGCTAACAAGCATCAGCTCAGTTTACAGCGACCTGCAGCTGTTACGGGGCTGAGAGACGGCAGCAAGTCGGTGTGTTTGCACTGTGTTTACAGTGTCCTGCTTTACGTATCCAGATGCTAATTCTGTCAGTTGTGGATCTGTGCAATCACATTAACCATTGAATTGGGCTTCATACCAAATTATAATGATGACAGAGCAAAATCAAGAAGCAGATATTAAAAGGTTTTTATTTTATAAACAAAATGGAGTACATTTTGAGTACAGTTGGTCAACCTCAGATGAAAGTGAAAAAGTGAACACACCTGTATTTAATTGACATTGAAATGCCACAAATTATTGGCCAAGGTCTACTCCCACAATGTTAAGTATGAAGATCCTTCAGTGTGCAGAGCCTTCTGGTTGTGGGCAGAAGTATGCTTGCTGCACCTGTAGCCACACCCAACAGTGATGTCATGAGGTCTTGGAGTACACCTGTACTTCACTGAGGGAAGGTGAAAAGTTAAACCACTGGAGGTCAGCAAAGACAAGATTCTCAGAGTACTTCTTATTATGAACGGCTGTACTACAGTACAGTTTTTGGCTAATCTTCCAACCACTGGATGCAGGACACTACTGCTCTATCATGAGGTATATTTGTTATCCCCCAGGAAACTTATAGCATATATACGTGATAGACCCCAAATCAATAAAAATGCAAACTGAGATGGAGAGGTGTGAAAGTTTCAGCAGCTTTGACAGGTCTTAACACTGACTCTTTCATTCATTGTGTTCTCTGTGTGAAGGTGACCAGCTGCTGAGTGCCAAGGTCTACTTCGACAATGTGAAGTATGAAGACGCTCTGAAGATCCTTCAGTGTGCGGAGCCTTACAAGGTCAGCTTCCAACTGAAGAGGACCATCCCTGGAGCGGAGGTCAGCGTGCGGCCTCGAGTTCCCAGTTTGGAGGTCAAAGGTCCCAAAGCCAAGATATCCAAAATGGTAATCAATAATATTCCGAAATGCAACTTGTCACATAAATTCTCCATTGTTTATAAATAATGTGATCACTTAGTCCTCTCTTTTATAGCCTCAAATTAGATTTAAAACTCATTTGTAGTTTCTATAAACTTTCAGTTTTATGTATTAAACAGTGTTCTGACGACCTTATTTATATATATAATATGTCTGCGTTTGTATTATAACCTCATTAATATTGTAAAGATCAAAATTCTTATATTGAATTTCTTCCCCAAAACTACATAGTGCCCCTTTAAGTCGTTCAACCTACATAAAGCCAACACCTTAACAAATAGGACAATACTCTACAGACCCAGACCAGACAATACATTGCAGACCCTCAAATGTTGTCGACTGGTCCTCTTAATGTGTGTTTGTTTGTATTTCAGAGTGTGAAGGGCAGCAAGCCGTTCAAGACCAAGAAGAAGAGAGGTGGTCGTTTTGGTCTGAAGAGGCTGAAAGAGAAGCGCAGAGAGGAGCTGGTGGTCGAGGGAACGCCCCCCAGACTGGAGATGAGTGACGTGGACGTGGAGTTTTCTCTCCCTAAATTCAAACAGAGTAAGAGCGTGAAGGTCGAAGCGGGAGGAGCAGAAGGAGCAGCAGCTGCGGGGAAGGCAAAGAGAAGGATCAGGTTGGCCTTGTTTGTGTTCTTTCAGTGTTTGCTTTTCATGTTGAAATTGTCATCATTACCTGCTGTACTCACTAAACAGCACGTGAAGATTTGCTGAGCAACATTATGATGGTAGTTCTAAAGAAAACTGTAATACAGTACTTTTACTGACTCATATACATCAAATGATAATCTTAAAAGTATGTTTTTAGTTATATTACAATGTATTTTTCTTATTTTCTTCTTCCTTTCTTTACATGGTTTTCCCAGGTTTCCCCGCATGAAAACAAAGGCTTACGCTGGAGCAGAGACCGGAGGAAAAGTGGAAACAGGGAGACTCGAGGGACAGGTGAATATCTCTGCACCTGAGATATCTGGAGCTAAAGTGAAAACCAAAGGAAAAGGACACAAGTTTGGTATCACCTTTCCTAAGAGCAAACACACAAAGTCAGGCTCAGCTTTGGAAACTGGATCTCTGGAGCGGAAGCCCCCGGGTATCAACATCCAGCCACCATCAGTGGAGTTCAGTTTGTCTGGTGATAAAGACATGGATACGGAAAAGGGAGGGGTGAAGATTAACGCACCTGATGTGGAGTTTGCACTCCCTTCAGGAAAAGCTGAGGCATCTTGGCCTGCTGTGAAGGGAAAAGCTCCTAACATTGACATCAAAGGAGGGGTTGATGCAGACGCAGCTGTGGGAAACATTGATGTAGACGTGGGCAAAGGAGATGCAAAGCTAAGGATGCCAAAGTTAAAACTGCCCAAAGTGAGACTCTCACGTCATTCGGATGAGATAGATGGTGACATCAAGGTAAAAGCAAAAGGGATGAAAGTGCCTGACGCTGATGTAACACCTCCAAAAGTGGAAATCAAAGGAGGTGGTGAGATTGGCCTCCCTGAAGCAAATATCACCAAACCAAAGATTGAAGGTGATCTCTCAGGAAAGGCTGCATCTTTTCAAATGCCTTCTGTCGATATTTCTTTACCAAAAGTGAAGGGAAATTCTGACATCGACTTCTCACTCCCAGAGTGCGAAGGATCTGGGAAGACAGCAATCAAAATGCCAGCCATCGACATCTCTGTTCCTGATGTTGATTTGGAATTTGACACCGGGCGCAGAATTCCTGACGAAGTGGAGGGCACTTTTAAAGGGCCCAAAATCTCCATGCCAAAGGTTGATATCTCGTTACCAAAGATGGAATCATCCAGTGTTGATATTGAGGGTCCAGAAGGTGGAGGAAAATTCAATCTACCCTCTGCTGACATCTCTCTCCCAAATGTGAAAACAGGGGTTGCAGATGTGGATATGGACTATTACATTGGTGGAGATGGAAAGTTCAAAATGCCTAATTTTGACATATCTTTACCAAAATTTAAGTCACCAGAAGGAGATATAAAAGGACAAGAGGTGGAAGGGGGCTTCAAGTTACCCAAAGTAGACTTGACCCTTCCCAAAGGCAAAGCAGGAACAACTGATATTGAAGGAGAAGGAAAATTTCAGCTACCATCGTTTGACATCTCGCTACCTGAAATGAAGACAGGTGATAAGAAAGTCGACATTGAAGGCCCAGAAGTAAAAGGTGGTACATTTGAAATGCCCACACTCGATATTTCTCTGCCCAAAGGCAAAATGGAAGGAGATATTGAAGTGGAAGGTCAGGCTGGGAAGGGAGGAAAATTCAAAATGCCATCACTTGATGTTAGACTACCCAAAATGGGCACATCTGAGGCTGAAGTCGACTTAAAAGGACCTGAGATCAAAGGAGGGAAAATTGAGGTACCATCAGTTGACATTTCTCTACCAAAAGGTAAATCCAAGGGTGAGGTTGACATCAAGGGAAAAGGAGGCAGGTTTAAAATGCCTTCTTACAATATATCTCTTCCAAAAATGAAGTCACCTGAGGGAGACGTTGTTTTAGAGGGACCTGAAATCAAAGGCGGAAAGATCAAGATGACTACTGTCGACGTCTCTGTTCCCCAAGGAAACATAGAAGGCGATCTGAACATTGATGGCAGTGAACTGAAAGGAGGCATGCCATCTTTAGACATTTCTCTCCCAAAGATGAAGCTACCTGAAGGAGACGTGAAGCTAGAATGCCCTGAACTTCCAAATGTTGACTTTTCACTTCCCAAGGCAAATGTCCAGGGCGACATGGAGGTCGAGGGCAGTGGTGGTGGCAAGGCCAAGTTCAAGATGCCAACTTTTGACGTCTCACTCCCAAAGATGAAAACCAAAGAGGCAGAGATTGATATTGAAGGACCTGAGGTCAAAGGAGGAGCAAAGTTCAACATGCCATCACTCGACATCTCTCTTCCTGCTATGAAGTCACCAGAGGGGGAAGTAAAGATCCAAGTTCCCGAGGCCAAAGGAGGAAAGTTCCAGATGCCTTCATTAGATGTGTCACTACCAAAGATCAAATCACAGGGAGGTGACATCAACATCGAAGGTCCTGAGTTTAAGGTTGATACGCCAGAGGCAGATTTGGACCTGCAGGGAAGTAAGATTAAAGGAGGAAAAATGAACATGCCTACAGTTGATATATCTCCTCCAAAAGGAAAAGCAGAGGGTAAGATAGATATTAAAGGTCCCACGGGAAAAGGAGGCAAGTTTAAGATGCCTACATTTGATGTATCACTGCCAAAGATGAAGATGCCTGAGGGAAATATTGGCCTTGAGGGACCCTCAGCTGATGTCTCTCTTCCAAGGGGGAAAATAGAGGGTGACATGCAAGCCAAAAGTAAAGGAGGACATTTTCATATGCCGTCCATTGATGTTTCTCTCCCTAAAATAAAGTCAAAGCGAGGTGATATCAACATCGAGGGACCAGAAATCAAAGGTGGGGAAATTAAAATGCCAACTATCGACATCTCACCCCCTAAAGGAACATTCGAAGGTGATATCGCTGTCGAAGGAGATGGACGAGGAGGTAAATTTGACCTACCATCTGTAGACATCACCCTCCCTGCAGTAAAATTACCTGAAGGAGATGTGAATTTTCAAGGGCCGAAAGTTAAAGGTGGAAAGTTTGAAATGCCAAAAATCGACCTCTCCCTTCCTAAAGGAAAGGGGATACAGGGAGACATTGATATTGATATTCACTCGGGAAAGGATGGGAATATTGAAATACCATCCTACAATATTGGACTTCCTAAAGGAAAAGTCAAAGGTGACATAAAAGTTGAAGGTCCCAAGGGGGGGACAGGTAAATTCAAAATGCCCAAATTTTCATTTCCAAAGATGAGCCTACCAGAGGGCGATGTCAAAGTCGAAGGTGCAGAGATTAAAGGAAAAATGGAAATGCCGACTGTTGATATTTCACTTCCAGAAGCAAAAGGGGAAGTAGGAATAAACATTGAAGGTCCTGAGGGGAAATTACCTAAAGTCAGTTTTCCAGAAGGTGATGTAAAAATAAAAGGGCCCGAGATAAAGGGCAGGAAGATTGAGATGCCAGACATTGATATCTCACTCCCCAAAGGAAAAGCAGGAGGAGATATTGAAATTGAAGGACATGCTGGAAAAGGAGGAAAGTTCCACATGCCCTCACTTGATATCTCTCTTCCAAAGATTAAAGCTAAGGGACCAGAGGTCAACATAGAAGGTCCTGAACTTAAGGGAGGAAACATCAACATGCCAGACATTGACTTTTCACTCCCTAAAGGAAAGGCTGACGTTGACCTCAGCATTGAGGGTCCTGAGGTAAAAGGAGGCAAATTCAAAATGCCTAAATTTGATGTGTCACTTCCAAAGATGAACCTGCCAGAGGGCAATGTGGATATTTCACTCCCAAAAGGGAAGTTAAAAGGAGATGTTGACCTTGAGGGAGATGCTGGTAAAGGTGGAAAGTTTCATATGCCCTCGTTTGATATCTCTCTGCCTAAAATGAAAGGAAAGGGAGTTGATGTTGATATTGAAGGACCTGAACTGAAAGGTGACATGTCACTCCCGAAAGTTAAGTGTCCAGAGATAGATATCAGCCTCCAGGGTCCGGATGTTAAAGGAGCAAAGTTTGACTTGCCAACTGTTGACATTTCACTCCCTAAAGTTGAGGGTGACCTAAATGTTGAAGGCCCTGACATGAAAGGAGGCAAATTTAAGATGCCCAAATTTGATGTGTCATTGCCAAAAGTAAGTCTCCCAGGGGGTGATGTTGAAATAAAAGGCCCAGACATGAAGGGAGGGAAGGTTGAAATGCCAGACATTGATATTTCACTCCCCAAAGGAAAAGTTGAGGGTGACCTAAATGTTGAAGGCCCTGACATGAAAGGAGGCAAATTTAAGATGCCCAAATTTGATGTGTCATTGCCAAGAGTGAGTCTCCCAGGGGGTGATGCCAAAATAAAAGGCCCAAACATTAAGGGAGGGAAGGTTGAAATGCCAGACATTGATATTTCAGTCCCTAAAGGAAAAGTTGAGGGTGATCTTGATGTTGAAGGCCCTGACATAAAAGGAAGCAAATTCAAGATGCCGAAATTTGATGTGTCATTGCCAAAAGTGAGTCTCCCAGGGGGTGATGTCGAAATAAAAGGCCCACACATGAAAGGGGGGAAGGTTGAAATGCCAGACATTGATATTTCACTCCCCAAAGGAAAAGTTGAGGGTGATCTTGATGTTGAAGGCCCTGACATAAAAGGAAGCAAATTCAAGATGCCGAAATTTGATGTGTCATTGCCAAAAGTGAGTCTCCCAGGGGGTGATGTTGACATAAAAGGCCCAGACATGAAGGGAGGGAAGGTTGAAATGCCAGACATTGATATTTCACTCCCCAAAGGAAAAGTTGAGGGTGACCTAAATGTTGAAGGCCCTGACATAAAAGGAAGCAAATTCAAGATGCCGAAATTTGATGTGTCATTGCCAAAAGTGAGTCTCCCAAGGGGTGATGTCGAAATAAAAGGCCCAGACATGAAGGGAGGGAAGGTTGACATGCCAGACATTGATATTTCACTCCCCAAAGGAAAAGCAGGAGGAGAAATTGAAGTTGAAGGACATGCTGGCAAAGGAGGCAAATTCCATATGCCCTCATTTGATATCTCTCTTCCTAAAATGAAAGCTAAGGGACCAGAGGTAAATATCGAAGGCCCTGACGTTAAAGGTGGAAAGCTAAACATGCCATCATTGGATGTTTCTCTGCCCAAAATGAAATCTCCCGATGTAGATATCAACCTTGAGGGTCCTGATGTTAAAGGAGGAAAGGTGAACATCCCAACTGTTGACATTTCACTTCCCAAAGGAAAAGTTGAGGGTGACATTAATGTTGAAGGCCCTGACGTGAAAGGAGGGAAATTCAAAATGCCCAAATTTGATGTTTCTCTACCAAAAGTGAGTCTCCCAAAGTTTGACGCCAATGTGGAAGGACCAGACATGAAAGGAAAAATTGAAATGCCATCAGTTGATATTTCACTCCCCAAAGGAAAAGTTGAGGGTGATCTTGATGTTGAAGGCCCTGAGGTGAAAGGAGGGAAATTCAAAATGCCCAAATTTGACGTCTCACTTCCAAAGATGAACCTGCCAGAGAGCAATGTAGAACTGCCAACAGTTGATATTTCACTCCCAAAAGGAAAGGTAAAGGGAGACGTTGATGTTGAGGGACATGTGGGTAAAGGAGGCAAGTTTCACATGCCCTCGATTGATCTCTCTCTTCCTAAAATCAAGGCAAAGGGGTTGATGTTGATATTGAAGGACCTGAACTTAAAGGTGACATGTCACTCCCTAAAGGAGAAGTTGAGGGTGACCTAAATGTTGAAGGCCCTGACTTGAAAGGAGGAAAATTTAAGATGCCAAGATTTGATGTTTCATTGCCAAAAGTGAATCTTCCAGAGGGTGGTGTCAAAATAAAAGGCCCAGACATCAAGGGAAGGAAGATTGAAATGCCAGATATTGATCTTTCACTCCCTAAAGGAAAAGCAGGAGGAGAAATTGAAGTTGAAGGACATGCTGGCAAGGAGGAAAGTTCCACATGCCCTCACTTGATATCTCTTTTCCAAAATGAAAGCTAAGGGACCGGAGGTAAATATCGAAGGCCCTGACGTTAAAGGTGGAAAGCTAAAAATGCCATCATTGGATGTTTCTCTGCCCAAAATGAAATCTCCCGATGTAGATATCAACCTTGAGGGTCCTGATGTCGAAGGTGGAAAAGTGAACATCCCGACTGCTGACATTTCACTTCCCAAAGGAAAAGTTGAGGGTGACATTAATGTTGAAGGCCCTGACGTGAAAGGAGGGAAATTCAAAATGCCCAAATTTGATGTTTCTCTACCAAAAGTGAGTCTCCCAAAGTTTGACGCCAATGTGGAAGGACCAGACATGAAAGGAAAAATTGAAATGCCATCAGTTGATATTTCACTCCCCAAAGGAAAAGTTGAGGGTGATCTTGATGTTGAAGGCCCTGAGGTGAAAGGAGGGAAATTCAAAATGCCCAAATTTGACGTCTCACTTCCAAAGATGAACCTGCCAGAGAGCAATGTAGAACTGCCAACAGTTGATATTTCACTCCCAAAAGGAAAGGTAAAGGGAGACGTTGATGTTGAGGGACATGTGGGTAAAGGAGGCAAGTTTCACATGCCCTCTATTGATCTCTCTCTTCCTAAAATCAAGGCAAAGGGGGTTGATGTTGATATTGAAGGACCTGAATTTAAAGGTGGCATGTTACTCCCTAAAGGAAAAGTTGAGGGTGACCTAAATGTTGAAGGCCCTGACATAAAAGGGGGCAAATTCAAAATGCCGAAATTTGATGTCTCGTTGCCAAAAGTGAGTCTCCCAGAGGGCGATCTCAAAATAAAAGGCCCAGGCATCATGGGAGGGAAGACTGAAATGCCAGATATTGATATTTCACTCCCCAAAGGAAAAGCAGGAGGAGAAATTGAAGTTGAAGGACATGCTGGCAAAGGAGGAAAGTTCCACATGCCCTCACTTGATATCTCTCTTCCAAAAATGAAAGCTAAGGGACCGGATGTAAATATTGAAGGCCCTGACATTAAAGGTGGAAAGCTAAACATGCCATCATTGGATGTTTCTCTGCCCAAAATAAAATCTCCTGATGTAGATATCAACCTTGAGGGTCCTGGTGTCGAAGGAGGAAAGGTGAACATCCCAACTGTTGACATTTCACTTCCCAAAGGAAAAGTTGAGGGTGACATTAATGTTGAAGGCCCTGAAGTGAAAGGAGGGAAATTCAAAATGCCCAAATTTGATGTTTCTCTACCAAAAGTGAGTCTCCCAAAGTTTGACACCAATGTGGAAGGACCAGACATGAAAGGAAAAATTGAAATGCCATCAGTTGATATTTCACTCCCCAAAGGAAAAGTTGAGGGTGATCTTGATGTTGAAGGCCCTGACGTGAAAGGAGGGAAATTCAAAATGCCCAAATTTGATGTTTCTCTACCAAAAGTGAGTCTCCCAAAGTTTGACGCCAATGTGGAAGGACCAGATATGAAAGGAAAAATTGAAATGCCAACAGTTGGTGATCTTGATGTTGAAGGCCCTGAGGTGAAAGGAGGGAAATTCAAAATGCCCAAATTTGATGTCTCATTGCCAAAAGTGAGTCTCCCAGAAGGTGATGTCAAAATGAAAGGGCCAGACATCAAAGGAGGGAAGATTGAGATGCCAGACATTGATATTTCCCTTCCTAAAGGAAAAGCAGGAGGAGATATTGAAATTGAAGGACATGCTGGAAAAGGAGGAAAGTTCCATATGCCCTCACTTGATATCTCTCTTCCAAAGATTAAAGCTAAGGGACCAGAGGTCAACATAGAAGGTCCTGAACTTAAGGGAGGAAACATCAACATGCCAGACATTGACCTTTCACTCCCTAAAGGAAAGGCTGATGCTGACCTCAGTATTGCGGGACCTGAGGTAAAAGGAGGCAAATTCAAAATGCCCAAATTTGACATTTCACTCCCAAAGATGAACCTGCCAGAGGGCAATGTCAGACTGGAAGGACCAGAGATGAAGGGAGGAAAGATTGCAATGCCAGCTGTTGACATTTCAGTTCCTGTGGGAAAAGTGGAGGGAGATATCAATATTGAAGGACCTTCTGGAAAGGAAATTGAAGTACCAAAAGCTGACCTATCTGGTAAAAAGGGTGGTGGACTCCACATGCCTACTCTTGACATAAATCTCCCCAAATTTGATCTTGACCTAAGCCTTCCCTCTGGTCTGAAAGACAAAAGCCTCAAAGTGGACACCAGTGGTCCTGACGCATCAGGAGGTTTGGAGATGTCTGGTCTCAAAGGAGATATTAAACCAGCCAAGTTGAAAGTCAGGGGTGCAGACATCGAGACAGGTAGTGTAGAAGGTCCAGGTGCATCCATCAAACTTCCCACTGTCAAACTACCAACAGTTGACATCTCAGCTCCGAAGGTGGATCTAGACTTCGGTCTCACCAAACCTAAATGTGATGATGTGGAAGTGGAGCTTCTGAAAGCAGAGGGAGGCAGACCTTCATCAGGGGGTAGCTTTGATCTACCTCGTCCCAGTTTCTCGCTTCCCAGGTTTGGTGGCAAGTCCAAGAGTGGTGACATGCAGATATCAGGAAAAGGACCCAAAGGAGACATTTCCCTCAGCCCACCACATGTTGAAGGAGAGATTAGGGCACCATCAGTAGAGTTTGATGGGGATGGAAAGGTCAAGGTGAAAAAACCTAAAATCAAACTGCCCTCATTTGGTTTTTCCAAAAAGAATACCGATGTGTCCGTGTCTTGTCCTGATGTAGATGTTAAAATGAAAAAGGGGAAAATTGACATTCCTAAAGCAGATATCAATGTTGAAACCCCAGACAATAAATTAAAATACAAAGGGAAATTCCCCAAGTTTAAAATATCATCACCAAAAGGTCAACTCCCAGAGGGAGCAGTTGATGCTAAAGTGGGGGCAGATGTGGAAGGAAAAGGTGGCTTCCATGCACCTGATTTCACTATCAAACTGCCAAAGTTCTCCATGCCAGGATTTGGCTCGAAAGAAAAAGATTTAGCCAAGCCAAGTGGTTACGTTGACGCTAAGACCACAGTCAAAATGCCCTCTGTCGAACTCTCACTGCCAGCAGCTAAAACACCAGAGACTGAGGTTCTTCTCCCCAAAGCAGAGGTCGATGTCTCAGAGGCTGATATCAGAGGTTATGAGGGAAGCCTCAAAATTCCCAAAATGCCAACGATTGATGTTTCCATCCCCAAAATAGGCCTGGATGTGTCCCTGCCAAAAGTAAAGCATGGTGCAAAGGTTGATGGAGATGGAGGCAAATTCAATACGCCAGATATCCAAATGCCAGACATTGACATCTCCCTGCCCAAAGGAAAGATGGAGGGTCCCGAGGTGGAGCTTAAAGGCGAAGGTGGAAAATTCAAGATGCCCCATCTCAGCATGCCCTCTGTTAATATTTCACTTCCAAAAGGAAAGGTTGAAGGTCCAGATGTTGAATTAGAGGGAGGTACCGGGGGAAAGTTCAAAATGCCTCACATGAAAATGCCAAAAGTTGACATCTCCCTGCCCAAAGGAAAGATGGAAGGTCCAGATGTTGAATTAGAGGGAGGTTCAGGAGGAAAGTTCAAAATGCCACACATGAAAATGCCGGATGTTGATGTCTCTCTGCCTAAAGGAAAGATGGAGGGTCCAAATGTTGAACTAGAGGGGGGTACCGGAGGAAAGTTCAAAATGCCTCACATGAAAATGCCAAATATTGACATCTCTCTGCCAAAAGGAAAGATTGAAGGTCCAGATGTTGAAATAGAGGGAGGTTCAGGAGGAAAGTTCAAAATGCCTCATATGAAAATGCCAAATGTTGATATCTCTCTGCCCAAAGGACAGATGGAGGGTCCCGAAGTGGAGCTTAAAGGTGAAGGTGGAAAATTAAAGATGCCCCATCTCAGCATGCCCTCTGTTGATATTTCACTTCCAAAAGGAAAGGTTGAAGGTCCAGATGTTGAATTAGAGGGAGGTTCAGGAGGAAAGTTCAAAATGCCACACATGAAAATGCCGGATATTGACATGTCTCTGCCTAAAGGAAAGATGGAGGGTCCAAATGTTGAACTAGAGGGGGGTACCGGAGGAAAGTTCAAAATGCCTCACATGAAAATGCCAAATATTGATATCTCTCTGCCAAAAGGAAAGATTGAAGGTCCAGATGTTGAAATAGAGGGAGGTTCAGGAGGAAAGTTCAAAATGCCTCACGTTAAAATGCCAAATGTTGATATCTCTCTGCCCAAAGGAAAGGCTGAAGGTCCAGATGTTGACATAGAGGGAGGCTCAGGAGGAAAGTTCAAAATGCCTCACATGAAAATGCCAAATATTGATATCTCTCTGCCCAAAGGAAAGGTTGAAGGTCCAGATGTTGACATAGAGGGAGGCTCAGGAGGAAAGTTCAAAATGCCTCACATGAAAATGCCAAATGTTGACATCTCTTTGCCCAAAGGAAAGATGGAGGGTCCCGACGTGGAGCTCAAAGGAGAAGGCAGCAAATTCAAGATGCCACATCTTAGTATGCCCTCTGTTGATATCTCTCTTCCAAAAGGAAAGGTTGAAGGTCCAGATGTTGAGATAGAGGGAGGTACCGGAGGAAAGTTCAAAATGCCTCATATGAAAATGCCAAATTTTGACATCTCCCTGCCCAAAGGAAAGATTGAAGGTCCAGAGGTGGAGCTCAAAGGAGAAGGCAGCAAATTCAAGATGCCACATGTCAGCATGCCCTCTGTTGATATCTCTCTTCCAAAAGGAAAGGTTGAAGGTCCAGATGTTGAAATAGAGGGAGGTACTGGAGGAAAGTTCAAAATGCCTCACATGAAAATGCCAAATGTTGACATCTCCCTGCCCAAAGGAAAGATTGAAGGTCCAGAGGTGGAGCTCAAAGGAGAAGGCAGCAAATTCAAGATGCCACATCTCAGCATGCCCTCTGTTGATATTTCAATGCCAAAAGGAAAGATTGAAGGTCCAGATGTTGAAATAGAGGGAGGTACTGGAGGAAAGTTCAAAATGCCTCACATGAAAATGCCAAATGTTGACATCTCCCTGCCCAAAGGAAAGCTTGAAGGTCCAGAGGTGGAGCTCAAAGGGGAAGGGGGCAAATTCAAGATGCCACATGTCAGCATGCCTTCTGTTGATATTTCACTTCCCAAAGGAAAGATTGAAGGTCCAGATGTTGAAATAGAGGGAGGTACTGGAGGAAAGTTCAAAATGCCACACATGAAAATGCCAAATGTTGACATCTCTCTGCCCAAAGGAAAGATGGAGGGTCCCGATGTGGAGCTCAAAGGTGAAGGTGGCAAATTCAAGATGCCACATGTCAGCATGCCCTCTGTTGATATTTCAATGCCAAAAGGAAAGATTGAAGGTCCAGATGTTGAAATAGAGGGAGGTACCGGAGGAAAGTTCAAAATGCCTCACATCAAAATGCCAAATGTTGACATCTCTCTGCCCAAAGGAAAGATGGAGGGTCCAGAGGTGGAGCTCAAAGGGGAAGGCGGCAAATTCAAGATGCCACATGTCAGCATGCCCTCTGTTGATATTTCAATGCCAAAAGGAAAGATTGAAGGTCCAGATGTTGAAATAGAGGGAGGTACCGGAGGAAAGTTCAAAATGCCTCACATGAAAATGCCAAATGTTGACATCTCACTGCCCAAAGGAAAGATGGAGGGTCCAGAGGTGGAGCTCAAAGGGGAAGGTGGCAAATTCAAGCTGCCACATGTCAGCATGCCCTCTGTTGATATTTCAATGCCAAAAGGAAAGATTGAAGGTCCAGATGTTGAAATAGAGGGAGGTACTGGAGGAAAGTTCAAAATGCCTCATTGGAAAATGCCAAATGTTGACATCTCTCTGCCCAAAGGAAAGATGGAGGGTCCAGCTGTTGAAATAAAGGGAGATAAGGGACAGTTCAAGATGCCTAATGTGGACATATCTATCCCTCAAGGCAAAGCAAATATTGACACACCAGAAGTGAAAGTGGAGGCAGAGGGGGAAACCATCAAGCTGCCACATATCAAGATGCCAAAAGTTGATATTTCACTGCCCAAAGGTAAAGGTAAAGATATTGATGCACCTGCTATAGAGATGGAAGTCACAGGAGGAAAGATCAAAGGTCCAGATGTTAAACTTCCAAAGGGGGGTGTGTCAGGTGACTTACCAACCATTGAGGCAGGAGGGAAAATTAAAGGGCTACAAATCACATCACCAGCTCTGGACATCGATGTGACACGAAGTACACCTAAACCGGATGTAGACGCTCATGGTGAAGCTGGTTTGCATGTTGAAGGAGAGCACAAAGGTCTCAAACTCAAGATGCCAACAATAGGTATCAAAGGTCCAAAAGGAGACCTGGAGCTTGATTTAGGACTTTATCGAGGAGATGGCAAGAAGGACAGGAAAAAAGTTGAACTACCTGACTTAGATCTCAATGCGGCAGGAACCAGCGGCAAAGTAAAAGGGCCTAAAGTCAAAGGAACAAAATTCAAGATTGGAATGCCAAAAATGAAGACTGGCAAAAATGTGGAAGCAGAAGCAAAAACATGCAAAAACTGTGGCGATGAGATAGGTGGTGACGTCAAACACAAATGCAAGGATAAAGACAGATTTGAGTATGAAGTTGAAGTGGAAACCCACAATGGACATAAAGAGGACAAAGACCGTATTAAAATTGCAGCACCAGAGGTTACATTACCAAGTGTACAAGGCTCAGTCAATGTAGGAACAGGGGGAGAGGGTGGTCCCTTATCATCTGGAGCAGAAGTCAAAGTCCCCAGGATTCCTGACATAGAATTTGATATAGGTACATCACAGGATGAAGATGATGTCAAAACAGAAAAAGGCAAGAAAATCAAAATCCCTAAGTTTGGTGTCCCATTACCCTCCATCTCCTCTCCCGAAAGAAGAATCTATGGGCCAGAAATTCAGTACGAGGGCCCTAAAATGCCCAAAGTAAAGAAAGCTGTTTTTGTTTTGGTAAATCCTCCTGAAACAGACGAGTCTGCCGCGTGCACAGGTGTCCTCGAAGAGCAGACAACATCTGAGGTGGAAACAGGGGATGTCAAAGTGAAGATGCCCAAAATCAAAATGAAGCCAAGTTTTGGGAAGTCCAAAGATAAATCAGTTGCTGCGAACACAGAGTCAGAGGGAGGGAAGATGAAAATGCCCCAAGTGTCGCTTTCTCCTGGCAAATCAGGGTCGTTTGACATCAAAGGTTCAAGCTCAAGTCTCAACGGTGAAAAAGATGCAAGTCTTCACAAGGACTCCAAGGACGATAAAGGGACACTCAGCGGTAAAATTAAACTTCCAAAGGTGGAGCTCACCTCTCCATATGGCAAGATGGCTGCAGCAGAGGAGGACACAGAAATGAGAATCAAACTGGGAAAGGATTCAGCAACAGAAGAAGTTCGGGGAGACACCCAAGGGCTTAAAGTGAAATCAGGCAAGATGGCCTTCGCAGGTGTTAGTGAGGAACACTCAGACCATGTGGTGTCATCTCATGCCAGAACAGATATGCTGGACAGGGACAGCTCAGAGTCCCCTGCTAGTTTTACCATGGAGTTCAGCTCAGCAAAGGTCCAGGCTTGGAGCGAGGCTGAGAGCAAAAGTAGGGAGTCTGAAGAAAGAGAGTCTTCACCCTGGTTCAAGGTCCCTAAGTTCACCCTGAAGCCACACTCCACAGGTAAGGACAAAGGAAATTCAAGTTGAGATATCTGAAAAAATGTGACATTGACTCAAAAGGCAGACAGTATCCAAGTCAAACATGTTTTATCAAGTATCTGTTAAAGAGAAGTAAATGACTTGATTCCCTTGTTTGCAGATAATTTCCTGAGAAGATATAATGAAGTACTACCTAACTTGTTTTAACAGGCAACTTTTACAAACATAGACTGTATGAACAGTAGACAGAGCCTCCGGGCGTACAAAGTGAAGCCAGTGCAGAAGTGCCTTAAACCTGCTTTCTATCTAATGGCCAGCAGGGGGTGACTCCACTGGTGCCAGTAGATTACCTCAGTAGATAGTTTCCTAATGAGTTAATGGTCTCATCGCTAGTTTCAAGTCTTCTTCAACACAGCATGATGTTTGAAGATGATTTTTTGGTTGAATCTGTCTTTTGCAAGTTTCCTGAATTTTATGGAAGTGCAGTATTAAACTAATGGAGTACTCCTTTAAAAGAGACAGTGAATAATTGCACATATGATCCAAAATTAACAACAACATTTCAACAATTTCACCATATTGAAGTAGAATTACAATATGCACTACATAATACATAATTTATCATTGCTGTCACCTTTGATGTGTTTTGTTTTCTTTGTTTTTACTCTATAAATTATTAATATATCATCTCCTGTTTTGTCTCTGCTACATAAGACTAAGATTCTTTTCATTCTTAAAATCTTTACCCATCCTCCTCTTCTTCCTTTTCCTGCCTCTTCTTGTTTCCTTTCTTTCCTCCTCCCCCAGGCTTCCTCCAGATAACCCCAGAGGGCTCTCCTCAGGCCCAGCGGAAGGGGGAGGTGGGAGGTGAGGTCGACGTCTCGGGGTCATTCTGCCTCCACACCTCAGGGCTCGACTACACCACCCAGGAATTGTCCGAAGCGCACCAAGTCTCCTCCACCGAGGAGGGAACTGTCACCATGGTGACCAAGACCACCAAAATCACCCGGCAAATGGTGACTACTGAAACGCGAACAGGTGAATCTTCGGCAACCACGACAACGACTCACCAGCTGACGGACTTCAAGTACTGAGGATGCTGTAATGATATCTTAAATGTCTTTTAATTTTGTTTTTTTTTTCTTTGGTGAGGTTGCAGTGTTCTTGTAAGCTCAGCCTGCAACGTGGCGAACCTCGATTAAGTAAAAGTCTTTATTTTATATTTTAATAGGTGAGGTATGAATGTGATGAAACGCGTTGACATTTCATCAATCAGCATTATTGTCATTATTACAGCGAACAGAGTAATATATGCTTCCTTTTTTCATTTTAAATGTGACTATTTTCTGTTATTTTTTGAGTTTTGTTAGTTTAGTCCTACTTATTTATCATATTTTGTTTGGTTTTAAAGGTTTCTCTCTGAATGTAAACATGTCGGATTGCTTAATTATTTATTGTTGTTTGTGTGTTTAAAACGGGCTGGAATTAATAATTTACTCACACCAGCATCATGGATTTGACCATGATTTTAAGATGAGTTCAAAATAATTCTTTTTGAACCACTTCAGCACAGGCCAGAGTAATATTTATGTAAATACAACGATATAATTGCTTTTTTGAAGCAGTATCCCTTCAATACGAAATGTAATTATTTTCATATTCACGAAAGTCAGGAGGAGAAATTATATTTTTTGACCTGATAACCTATTTTGTTTGTCTTGACAGAAAAGTGTGAGCTTTTTGAGATTATAGGCTATTCTCATTTTCTGCCATAGTTTTATATTTTAAGCATTTAGCTGGTGCTGTTACCCAGAGATAGTCAGTGAGTGGGCAGGACACTCTGGACTATTTTTCTGCTGTGGGGATCAAACCTGTGACCTTCTGCTTCCAGGTTGCTCTCAAACACTTAGGTCACCCTGCTGCTAAAGTATTTTATATTCATGTTTTTACTGTATACCGCCAGACACCACTGTATATTTAGCGTCAAGATCCACTGCAGGACTGATGCTGATTTTTTGAAACTCAGCTGTGACCTGTGTTGAGTTTCAAAACATCAACATTGATCTGGGAGGAAATTTGGGGATTTAGGGGTGCTGTTGAGTGTTTTAACAAAATCAGTGCAAGGTCACACAAAAAACAGCTCTCTAAAATTATGTTACTATAAGGCTGCTACAATGACAGCCTGGCTAAGAGTGGCGAGCCTTGATCTTGTACAAAAGCCATCACGTGACAAAACATGTCCTTTAAAGGCAGAAGAGATCAACAAGAGGAGTAAACGTCTTTAATAATCTGATATTCTTCTGTTTATCATATGAATATTTCTAAGATATACAGAATAACTTCAGATGATAAAATGATTGACAGATTATTAAAACCATTTTAAGTGCCTTTACTCCTTATTTTTTAAAAGAATGTATCCTCCATTTAAAGCAACATTATGTAGTAATACATATTTTATGCGATTCGATGTCCCCCCACAGTTTCCGAGAGTACAACACAACACACAGTATTTACAACACAACTGTTGTAAATACAAATCCCAGGTTTCTGTAACAATGTGCCAGATGTAAAGTCACGTTACGTGCTAACTACAAACAAAACTCGGCATGTCATAACAATGTTAAGTCTTAAAAACTTACAGTATGTCTTGAAGTAAACATGCATGCAGAAGTAAAAAAAAAAGGGCCGACGTGACTTATCAAAAACTAGCATGTTGACAGCTTTGCTAACGCAGCCAAACATAAAGCAAGTGCAACAACACAAGATGAATAACTTAGCAAGTCAGATTTATTTAGAGAAGCTATCACCAGGATATTAAAGCCAGCCTGAGACTCTTGTCTTGGGCCTCTTGCTGTGTAGACCTGCTAATTTTGGTGGAAAAGCGTCAATAGAGGAGCAGAGTGGCTGAGACAGAGAAACCATTCACCCTATTACAATTATTTTGAAGCTGTTATTTTTACATAATGTTGCTTTAAAGTATAAATTGCATTGCATTGAATTGAATGGAGGAAAAAAAAGTTGTGCTGTACTTTAAATATTTATTTTCTTGTCTCTTCATTGAGACATTTAAGTTTCATTCCCAAATGCAGTGCCAACCATTTGAGAAAAAAAACAGCTGCTTTCTGGCAATAAATGAAAACTTTTTGAAAAACTACTGATTTTATAAACTTCTCATAGCCATTTAGATAACAGTCTCATGGGATACAACCATATGATGAGCTATTTTTTCAAGTGGATGAAAAGCATTTAAGAATGAAGACTTTTTACTTTTCTTAGTTTACTTTACTTGGCTGGTAGATGGAATGAAATTGTGTGATAAAATGCATGAAGAAATCCTGACAAATCCCACATATTTCATTAACTTTTAATACAACAGCCCGTTTTTCAGGGCTGAGGTGAGAGTAGTGACATGTCAAGGTAACACACACTGAGTAGTATCTATGTGTACAGAGATTTTTACCTTTCTGGTTTAATCAAGTCCTCAAACTTATTTTAGATTATAAGGGTTTCAGTGCCAAGTGTTTTGTCAAAGCTGCATTGCAGAGGATGTTGGTTATTTACGATGTTACATCAATAAAATGATATTCCCACAAAAATGTCTGAATCAGTTTCCTGATGTCTTGACCTTTCAAAACAGCTGAATTGGTTATAAAAGTTGTGAACTTATTCATGTTTCATGAGTCATTCACGCACACATCTCTTAGATCAGTAAGCAACTTCAATCTTGCGTATTTATATACATACTGGACTTTATTATATCATTTAAAAACCCATCTGATTTAATCTGTACGTCAGCCTGTCCCTTACAGTAATCAGCCACTTACCCGCATATCAAAACACCAAGGATAACACTCTTACAACAACTTCCATAATAAATTAATATGCTTTGCTCTGAAACTCAAAACCCACAGAGTAGTGTGTGACATGGTCCACTGTTATGAACCTTTTTAAATGAATGAATCTGTTTTCCTATGAAAACACGGTAAATTAATAACTTAATTTAGCATCTTAAATATGCAGCTGTATGTTAGCTTGAAACACTGGATGATTTTTTTGACGCCAATGCCAAACTTCCATAAGTACACTAACAATTTGTGATGTTGGTGCCCCCTAGTGGTGATGTTAAAAAAGGCAGAGAGATAGAAAATGTTATTCCCATGTTCAGTGCAGCTTTAACATCCCACTTTATAAAAGCCAGGTGTGGTCTGTGTTCTTGTGACAGAGGCTCATGGATGTGCACGAGGACTGATGATTCTCACCTGTACAACACTGCAGGAACATCCTCTGTTATATCACCTTCTTCACCTGATTAAGAAGCAGCACTGAAGGCATTAACTGCAGAGGCACAGCACCGCAGAAGTACTTTCAGGAACACATTATTCTCACCTTTGAATTAAATCTGAATCAGTCACCAAGAAAAATGAAAGAGAGAAAAACTGGATTAGAGACACACACACAGAAAGCACATGGATGAGTCTTACTGAAAGAATCCCGGAGAGGAGGGACTTTGGAGGAGAAGGTGATAAACTATGAACACCAGTGCATGACGTCTTCCCATTGTGTGTGTGTGTGTGTGTGTGTGTGTGTGTGTGTGTGTGTGTGTGTGTGTTCTCAATCTACTTATCTGCTGCTGTGATGATGCTGTGCGACGTAGGCTACAAGGGTGAGTGTGTGTGAGGGAAGATTACTGCTGTATGAGGAGTGAACAGTGCCACAGAGAGGAGAGAGGTGAGACTGCAGCGTCACCAGATTCACTTTTACTGTTTTCAGATGATTAAATCACACAGTATCATGTGATGTGACATTTTATAATGCTTATGTTATCTCAACACATCACTATCACACCGGCAGCGACAGCCTCGCTGCTACCCGTATCTTCTGTGAGCAGCACTTTGCAGCGTGGATTCCTATGATGTATTATATAGCAGCAGATAAGTCTACGGTATATATTTTGTCTGCAGTGATCTGTTGTAACAGGAAGGTTTGGACTGGATCCAGACTCTCTAGCATCACAATCAACAGCAGCACTTACAAACTTTAGTACTGTCATACAACACATGAGTGTTGTTATCTCAATGACTGAAGTACATTTCCTGAGCTCATGCTGTCCTGTTATTTGGCTGATAAAAAGGTCAAAATTCACTTTCCCCTTTAGAAATGAAAACACAAGCCAGCCTTGATCTTCTAGTCTACCACGAGATCTTCCATCTTCAGTGTGCTGTTTTGTCTCCACCAGCCTGTTGGTGTCGTTGTCTCTTACTTCATTTAATATAACACCATATTCTCATCACACTCATCATATGAAAGGGTGACTCCAGAAGCATTTCCTGCTTCCATCTTGTACACAAAGACTCTAATTGTCTTCCAGAGAGCCAGAATTACTCACTTTTGTAAAACCTTTGTATGGTCCTGAACGGAGAGA
The DNA here is from genome assembly GCF_040436345.1 of Pagrus major. Classification (NCBI taxonomy): domain Eukaryota; kingdom Metazoa; phylum Chordata; class Actinopteri; order Spariformes; family Sparidae; genus Pagrus; species Pagrus major. The sequence goes on along the minus strand of NC_133216.1, from coordinate 4,090,743 downwards.
GACAAATACGATGTTTGTCAATTTTAAAAAATAATTTTTCAACTTGAGAAAGTGGCAGTTTGTCATTAACCGAGTGAAGACTGTGAAAATAGGTAATTATAAAGACTACGCAGCCAACAGTCGCATTAGTGACGCTTTCTCGTTGAACGGTCACCAAAACCCACAACTTAAACGCTGTTGAGCTGCTCCTCTATGATGACAGATTTGTTGTGATTATCTTCTGTTTTAGTACTTTTCTGTGCTGCGTTGGTGACGTATGTTGAGCGAGACGATGTAGTTCACTGAGCAGTCACATGAAACTAGATGATATTTCACCATCTTAATGACGAACAGCCACATTATTGACTTGGATAATTAGCTTTTTAATTGACGAACATCATACGTGTGATTCATGGCACAATTCAAACAGGATCAAAGACGTATTTGTCTCTCTCTGTTCACTACCATACAAAGGTTTCCTGAAATAAGGTCCTGTGAGGAAACCGGACGGGGCGTGACTTCAGCTCTCTATTAATCCGTGAGACATCCCTGTGACTCTGTCTGCTGTCTGCATCACTGACACTGACACCTGCTGGCTGTTTGCTGGTACTAATGACAGACAAAGACTTTGCCAATTAATTAAGCTGTTTCCTTAAAATGTTACCAATAAATGAACTCTCTCTTTCCATAAACACATTAAGAAGACTCTTTAAACGTACATTACATTTATGAAACCACTTTGTGTTCTGTACATCGTGACATCCATTGCATGTCTGTCCGTCCTGGTGGAGGGATCCCTCCTCTGTGGCTCTTCCTGAGGTTTCCTCCATCCTTTTTCTTTCTACTTCTTCTTAGTTTTTTTTCCTCGATATAGCAAGTTTTTCCTCACTCGAATCGCGGACAGAGGATGTCGTTGCTGCACAGACTGTAAAGCCCACTGAGGCAATGTGCTTGTGATTTTGGGCTATATAAATAAAATGGATTTGATATGAGGCCTCGGGGAGCGTGTAGTGTCATGTAAAGCATGTAAAGTCAGATGGATCAAAAACCTTTTTATATGTGCAGCAGATGTAATATTAAGTTTTGTTGTTTTTTTTTATTTCTCTCCCCACATGTGGCATGAAAAACCCCGCATACCCTTCCGCTGTCCTCGCCTCCTCCTGCCTCCGTGTGGCACGGATCGCTCCTCCTATGTGTGAGTGGGCTGCAAGTCAAATTAGCTCTCCGTCATCCTGCTCGCTGAGCGCACCCGAGGCTACTGCGGTAAGATGCGGCGACGCACGATGCCCAGCCGCGGTGGATGAGATGATGCGCAATGGCCGAGCGAGTGGAGAGACACTGAGGACAGATTGAGTGCGATGCTCGGCTCTGATTCACACGATGGGACAGACCTGGACGCGTGTTTGACGGATCTGTAGCGCTGAAGCTCCGGTGGTGCAGGCCGAGTGGAGGGATGTGGTGGCGCTGATCCCAGAGAAGGATGCTCCAGAGCCCGAGGAGGGTTGAATAGGCTTCTCCTGTAAACAAGCAGGAAGCGGAGAGACGTTCAGTGAAGGACACTTCGTCCACAGCCTGGACTGGAGACACGGAGGCAGCGAGTGAGGTGAGAAACCATCCAACCTTTCCTCAGGCGTCCCCTCTCCCATCCAGGACATGGAGGCTGGGGATACTGGTTTTGCTGGTACAGTGTGTGGTTTGGTGGTTCATCTCCATCACACACAGCCTGCTGATAGGAGCAGGCTGGCTGTGATGTGCCTGCCCAAAGCCTATTTTCACCGCTTATGTGGCGCTTTATTGAGTCACTTTGGGTAAATCCTGTTGACATGAGGAGTGAATTTATGGATTTGTGTCCACCTGTCTCTCATTATCTTTCCTTTCTTTCTCATTCGGTGGTTGTGTACGGCTGATGCAACAACAAATCTAATTGGCAGCACGGTGGACATGGTGTGAATGCTGGATTTTATATAAAAATAAGGCCTGTCTGTGTAGGAGTGGTATGAAAAGGAGCCACTTGGATTCAAATGTATGACCTTTGACAGACTCACACCCCCTCAAACAGGAGAGCTGTAATCCAGTGAGCCCAACCGAAGACACAAAATCACTTTCATCTCTGTGTGAAATGAAACATTTCTCATTTATGTATTTCTCTTCATCTGCCTTTAATCTGCTTTCTTAATCATCAGAAAATAAAATAATGGCTTGTAATTCTTCTAGGCATATCATATGAAACAATTCAGTGATACGTCTGCTTTAGTATTGACGAGTCTTTAATTTCCTCGTTGCAGGTTGTTTTGTGACAGCTGAGTCAGTCCTCAGTGCCAACAGGGAGGGAGGTGAAGCTCTGAAGACGAGCAGAAGAAAACAAACTTCTCATTATCTCCTCTATCACCGGCTCTGACCGCTGCACGTCTGACCTGGACGTCTGTTTTCTTCTTCAGGATACTCTCAAAAGTTACGGAGCGATAAAGAGCAACAGAAGCACAACTCCAGCTCACCGTCAGGAACACAACTAATTCTGCTTCTTGTTTTTGTTTTGTTTTTTTTGTTCAAAAACCTCAGATGTCGTCAGAATGAACTGTTAAAAGGAGATTAGCAGGAGAGTCAGCTCTCTCTTGCAGGGTCAAGTGAATATTTTCTCATTTGTCGGACAGAATTAGTAAGATTGCATCTATTTCGTAATGCGTAGTGTATTTTTTCCTAACTATGATATTTTTACCTTTGAGCTGTCACGCTCTGAATCAAGAATACTCTCTTGACTCTTGATAGTGCCGCCACTCCCTCTCACCTGACAGGCTGCATTTTGATAAAGCGTAATCGAGGACAAACAGACAAAACATAAATGAGGCCAACAACAAGCACCATGCTCCAGCAGAACAACAACAACAACTACCCCTGTCTGAACGTGTCAGGCTCCACCCGGGAGATGCTCCAGAAGTGCTCCAGGGCCTCTCTGCCCTTCCCCAGCCGACTGGAACTGGGTCTGGGTGACCTGCCGCTGATCCGGGGCCTCCGAGCCTGGGCCCTGTGCTCCAAGAACCGCCGGAAGGCCGGTGGTCTTCTAGGAGGTGGACAAGCTCCAACAGCTCCTCCTGCAGGCCGTGGAGGGTTGAATTCCTGCCCAAGGCCTGCAGATGTGTACCTGAGCGGGGAGTGGGGTCGGATGGGGTACGGGCTTCCTTTGGGGCTGGACGCTGGGCAGGCTGGGATTGGAGCTTTAGTGACGGTCGCCACTCTGAAGACCTCAGAGGGCAGCGGAAAGACGCAAACTCAATGCCTCTTCCTCCGGACTGAGAAAGGGAGTTGTTTGTACTCGACAGCTAAGCCAGGTTCTGGTGCAGCCTCCAGTGTGGTCGGAGGATGGCTGAGAGGGAAGACAGGAGGAGGGGGAGGAGGAAGCAGAGACACCCCAGCAGGGAGGAGGGATCATGGGCCAGCTCCTCCAGCACAGACCGGAGCAAACCGGGTTAGAGTGCGATCTGGCCGGAGATGGAGGAAGTCCTGCAACGCAGCAGGCCGGGAGAAAACAGGTTTGAGCAGAGAGAGGCAGCAGAGCAGCAGGGAGGATCCTGCTGGAGAAATCACTCTGGAAGAAAGGCAGGAAGAGCGAGACAAAGGAGGCCTGGACAGTAAACAGTTCCCCAGCCCACAGCAGGACATCAGGAGAGCCAGGCAGGAGAAAGAGGGAGCACTCAGAAGTCCCAGATGCTGCCACAATGCTTCTCCCAAAACCTGCACTCAGTGTGGCAGGAGAGCATTGAGGAGGGGAAGCCAGGATGAACACGAGGGAGGTGAAAGTCCAAGAAGAGGAGTCCAAAACAGGCTGAACTGTGAGGTGAGGGGGATGAGGAAGGAGAGGCAAAAGAACGAGGAGGAGGAGGAGGAGGAGAAGGGAGGCCTCTGCAGTTTAGAGTTGGAGTCCTCTAACTCTGTTTTGGCTCTACCAAACCCTGACCCAGAATCAAACCACTTTCACGCAGAATCCCACAGCGGCCGTGATGTGGAAGTCGAGAGCACTGAGCTGAGGACACAAACCTCCCACAGCAAGGACGACTGTTCAGAGAAAGAGGAGGATACAAACTGCAGCCTTTCTGAGCTGGATACATCAAGACATAGCAGAGATTTTGGTGACAGAAACCCAAGAGGAAATCCATTTGAAGAAATAGAAGCGACTGTAAATGGATTTTCTGATCATGTGGGGGAGCATCAAGAAACCGACAAAGGATTGGAGCGGGTGGATGTTGAAGAGGAGAAAAGGAGCATCAGTCAGACTCCTGATGACTTCTCAGTTGTATCCAACTGTTACGAGGACGTCTCTGCCTCTACCTGCCCGACCTCCATCAGCACCGCAGTCTCTCCTGAGCCCTCCACTCCTGCAGAGGGCAGCACCTGCACTGCTGACCACAAGATTTGTGGTGTTTTGAGAGAGCAAGAGAACAGCAAAGAAGATCAACTTGAGGGGTGTCAAAAAGGGGCATCAGACTGCAAGATCATGGGCAAAGAGGAACTGGATGTTAACGGATTTAAGCAAGAAGAACCGACCTGCGTGGCTGACGAGGACGACACTGTGAACGAAGACAGAAAACCTCTGTTTGTCTTTGAAAATGTGAAAAACGGTGGCCAGCTAGAGGCGAGAGATGCTTCACCTCTTAGACATGGCGATCCCTCCATCTTTGAGAAAGATGAGGGAATGATAACAGGAAACTGTTGCAACCATAGTACGACTGAGCTTAACGGAGCAGAGCGAGGAGACTGGCTGGTGTGGGAAAATAGAGAAGAGGAGTCACAGGAGGAGAATACAGAGCAGAGAGTTAATCCTGAGGAAGGGGATGAAGCTTCTTTGAGGAGGGAGAGCGCCTACGACGAACTGGACGATGGCGATGGTAGAGGTGATGACGACAAAAAACAACACACCGTGGAAGACATGAATGAAAATACCACACAGGAGGATGATGATAAAGAAGTAAACTGTGCACTTAAAGACAGTTGGGGGTTTCAGGAGTCTGCAGATGGATTGGAGGTTGGAGACACCTGTGGACAAACAAGCATCACCCAAGCAAACGGAGAGACCGGCGCTAACGTCACTAATGTCGCCTGTGCTGATCCCCCCACCTCTCTTGTGCTCTCCCTGGCTAATCCTGCCCCCTCTCTGCCCCCCCTGGGATCCATGGCAACCAGCCTGCCCTGTCTGGAGGCAGAAGAGGAGGAGAAAGAGGAGGAGGAGGAGGAGGAAGGGCTCAGAGTGACGGTGGGAGTTGGAGAAGGAGGCCAGGAAGGGAAGAGGAGGCACGGGAGAGAGCTGGAGCAGCAGGGCGAGGAGGAGAGGGGCTCCACCGTGGCCACTGAGGAGGGGAGGAAAGAGGAGGAGGAGGAGGAGGAAGATGAGTTTGGAGTATTCATGCAGGCCGAGGGAGAGCCGGCCTGGAGCGAGGGATCCACCATGTCTGCCTCAGTGCCTTGTGGGAGCAGAGAGAGTGTTGGTGAGTCTCATGGCTGTTTTTCTTTCTTGCTTTCTTTCTTACTTTCTTTCTTTCTTTCTTGCTTTCTCTTTCTCTTTCTCTTCCCCCTGTGGGAGCTTTAGTCAATCTGTCTTTGTGTTTGCAAAATAGGACAGAGGATCTTTTGGTTAAAGTCAACAAAGCACGAGACATTAAAAGGCTTCAGAAGTAGAGCAGAGTGTTTTAAAGATGTCAGAAACATCCAGATTTAGCGACATAAAAATATCAGCACTTTGTGTGTTGTTTCTGGGGAGTTGGAGCGTATTAGTGCATTTGTAACCTTTTGTACCGTTTCAGGAATGCATATACCTCCACACACTCTGTTTTAAAGGGCCATACCAGTAGTTTTCCATGTTTCAGCCCATTTGCTACAAGTCAAATAGACTCTTCAGAAAGTTAGGACTGAAATTAACAGTCTTGTTCTGTCCTCAACCCAAAGATATTCAGTTTACTGTCATAGAGGAGGAAAAGTCTCCATCCCATAGCTCTTTGCTGCATGCTGTCCCATCCTCCTGCCTCCTCTCCTGTCCAAATCATAAAGGCACAAAAAGCAATAAAAAAGAAGAAATCCGGATGCATTTATAGCAGAATTAGCAGCTCAAGTATAATTATTAGGTAGTCAGGTGAAGCCTTTTTTGACTCAATCTTAAGCTTCTTTACATGCAATTGTGATGTAACACTGACAAACAATACTGCAGACTTTATATAATGCATTAAGCATCCTGAGGAAGTTTACGACTGTATAGGGTTACATCTGGGACGAGCTATTTTGGACGCTGCTGGTTCCGGAAGTAAAAGTCCTGTTCACTTTCCCCATTGACAGCACGATGTGACTCACAGTCGGAGCACCTCTTGGATCCACATGAAACTCTCCCGGTTAAGTCAGGAGTACATAAGATGAGCAACTGCGAAAAATACTTTTCTTTAGGAAAAAGTTGAAGGTAGAAAACTTTTGGGTTAACGCCGTCCCAAAGCGACAGTATTTGATGATCTGGGGTTGAAACTCACAATCAGCTTTCTTTACCAGGAAGTTACATTTTAAATCCAGAAATCTTAGGACTGTATAAACTCAGAAACACCCTGCGCTGGTCCTCGAAAGCAAAAATACTAAATCGAAGTAGACTCATTCAGAATACACTATGTAACACACTCATGAGGCAGACACACATGCACCTTTGAGTCTTTGTTCCTTTTTGTTTTCCTCTAACAGTCAGTGTTAATCAGTCTTCATGTTCCCTCATTATGCTCCTTTTAGCTAATCACCTAAGCCCAGTTCACACCGAGGGGCCAAACGAGGCTAAGCCGGGGTTTACCCATGATTCATTTCTTCTCTATTTATCCACCTGAACACATTTCTGCAATCATTTGAACATATCGGAGTATTAATTAGTAAAAGGGGCGGTCTCCATTGAAAGAACGTGCTTTGTGTGATTTGTAATGTGTTAAAGGACCATTCCAGTGTTTTTGGAATAGTGTAACTTACACTAGTAAAGTGTATTTTTGACACTTTTATTGGCCATGCAGATCATTTTGGTTGAATTTACTGAGGTTTGGAAATATTCCCATCACTCTGGGTAATCCACAGATCTCATTGAACAGTGCACACATCTGCACACCTTAAGGAGACAGTTCACCCCTAAATAAAAGAAAAAACACATTTTTCCTCTGACCTGCGGTGCTGTTTATCCATCTAGATTGTTTGATGTGAGTTGCCGAGGTTTGGAGGTATCGGCTGTAGAGATGTCTGCCTTCTCTCCAATATAATGTCATTACATGGCACTCAGCTTACGGTTTTCAACTCACCAAAAAGTACCTTTGAAAAACTCATCGGCAATGTCTCTCTCCAGAGATCATGACTCATTACTCAAGAAAATCCATAGACCTTGTTGTGAGCAGTTTCGTGTAGGAGCTATTTTCTTTCTACTGAACTACATCCTCAAACCGTATCATTGTTCAACAGGAAATGTGCCTCTACTCAATGCTCAGGATGTAAACATTAATGGTGTCCTCCTTGGCTGAGCTGTGGTGTTAGTCAGCTAAAATATAGTTCCTACGTAAAAAGTTCCTACATGAAACTCAACACTCAAAACAAGATCCGTGGATTTGGCACTTTGAGCACCACAAGCAGAGTGCCAGCTAGTTTTATTATATAGGAGAGAAGGCAGACATGTCTACTGCAGATATCAGGCATGTAGTTTAAATGCAGGTTGACGCACTAACACAAATGTAACATCATGCAGACTTGATATTTTCTGCGATCAATAATGCAGTCAAGCAATAATAGAAAAATGTATAGAAGCCAATAGCCGCCTGAAAACTGGAAAGATTCACTAAAAAATGTTGAGCTATGACATGAAATATATGTGATCTGCAGTAAACTGCCTGAAACATGTTAAACTACAGGTATGATTCATGAATAGTTTTGTCTCTGAGTAAGGTGCTGGACGCTCTCCAGTCAGGAGCTCTCTCTGGTTGACTGATAACACTTTTAATCTTGCGATAAACATGGAGAGTTGTTTCTCGCCCTGATAAGAACCACTTGGCCCTTCAGTGAAATGAGACTCCAGTCTGTCCTGACCTGAATTCCTAACCGATCTTTCGCTACAAAGTATTAATCATTCAGAGCTGGGTTAAGGGAGGGTGGAGGAGGCAAACAGGGCCTGGGACTCTAAGCCCCTTTTAGCCTCAGGTTATGGGGCAAACGGGTGAAAGTCACACACACACACACACACACACACACACACACACAATGAAGACTGGAGTATCTGATAGACACATCATGCAACGTCTGAGTAATAGAAGGTAATGTATGAAGGCGTTCAGGCAGCAGGCATCAAAGAGAGACAAATATTCACTGACATGTTTCCTCACAGCGAGACGTCGCAGTGAGACGTCGCAGTGAGACGTCGCAGTGAGACTTAAGTCAAACACACAAACACTGAGACTCCTGGTACAGCAGGTAACTCTTCAGCAACAGCAGGCAACACACAACACAATGAGACACAAATATTCACCAAATGTCAGGGTTTGGGTGGATACATATCCAGTACTAGGGCTGGGTGGTATATCGACTTTTTCTGGTATATTGGTATATTTTCAAAACCAGCTAACTCCTTCAGTGCAGTGTAGGTTGAGTCGGTCGTCCATGAGGTCATCTGATTGAGGTCAGAGCTGCTGGAAACGTGACGGCTACTCACAACACACACCACAACACTAACAGGGACATCTACAGCAGACACTGTACTGTTAACTCTGTGTGTGTGTGTCTGCAAACAGCACTTGGAACCCACGCCATCACCGGGGAGTCGACCCACTGGACACCAGGCTGGACGGACAGCTCGTTCCACCAATCAGACGACAGCTGGACAGCCTTTCCTCAGGATTTGTCGGATGAACGTCGGGACGCCGTGGGACAGTGGTGGCCGACCAGCGCTGTGGAGGAGAGCAGAGGCCGACTGCTGACCAATCAGAACATGGTACAGTTGTTCTTCTGTGTTCAGCCTTCAGATCTTCTTTCTGTTTCAGTTTCATCCGTTTCTTGAGAATTCACTGACAGATTCTCTGACCGGATCATCATTACTGTGTCAGTGTGTTGGAAATTACTGGCTGTGAATGCCTGAGTGCAGCTGTTGTATCGTCAACATGTGGTGTAGAGTGTATTCAAAGAGTCATTTGTGTGATTAGTCCCCTATGGGTCATATAGTAGATTGAGTGTACAGATTAAGCGAGTTCTCCACCAGTTCAGCATTGCACTACAAAATCTTGTTGGTGTCACAAAAAAAATCAAATTGGTGCAGCAGAACCAGAGATATTAATAGTTTTTACACTGCAATACTGCTGCAGTGAATGTCTGTTATCACACCAGTTTCACTCTTTTAGCCGTTCAGTAGTTTCATTCACTGTGTGAGCAGCTGGACGATGCATTTTGGTAGCGCTGCGTTGCGTTTTGAGAGACGGGGCGTCCCATTGCCCACCCCTATTTGCAGAAAGCCGAGAACTAGGATACTTTATGCAAATTAATGGCGTCCAGCATGACTTTTCACATCTGGAAACTCCTGAAAACTATAAAAACTAACCGTTGTTTAGTTCAAATGAAGACACATTCTGCAGCTGTATGGCACAAACGCATTTCAGAGAACCTTTATTGTAATATACGAAACCGTTTTCAAACAGGCCGCCATGTTGGTCCGGTTTGGTATCCTAGAACCGAAAGCCCACGAGTGCACAACAGTCCCATCTGACAAAAAGGTAAACTAATGTTGTTCCATTTATTCTGATTCCTTGTCAAAACCTGGCACCTACATTAGCTCACTTCACTCAGACAGATTGTTTTCAGAAACAGTCTTCAGCTCTCTAAGACCTGGAAGCAGACTTTGTTTTCTAAAATCAGCTCACAAAAAAGATAAACTGTGCCGTCAGTCTACTAATCCACACATTTCCATGTCACTTACTTTTGTCTACTGTGTGAGAGTCTTAAAACTCATTAAGTGTTTTAGCTCAACTTTTCTCATAACTTTTAGCTCCCAAAATTACTTGTAAATTCCTCCAGAACAGGTGTGTTAGATTTCCAAAGACAGATACGAGCCGACAGCATTGATAATAGCTCATGAACGCACTAGTTTGTTGATCTGGCTGCGTTGCTTCGTGGTCTCTTGGCACCACCATCACTGTGAGAATGTGCATCTCTGTGGTGATTTCAGAGAAGCCCTTGTTCTTTTTAAATCTGACGTTTACTATCGTTGTTTTAGAAACTACTGGAGCTATCCTGAAGTTGGGTCCAAACTGTGAAGTCAAAGAAGAACTCTCAAACTACAAAATTGCTCCAGAGGCCACCAATGACTGTTTTAAAGTAACTTTTCTATCTAAATTCTCTCACTTGTTCAATTTTGGGAAGATACTCTTTGGTTCAGACATTATTTTAAAATTGGTAGCAAGCACGTCATACTTTTGGGCTTTAGCTGGCCTTCTGTTCAGCCCTCGGGCTCAGTATGAGTCTGGACTGTATTTTTTAAAGTATGAGTCTGACCAAATTGTTTGCAATTACTGATGCTGAGAATCTGACAGGAAATCGGCGATCCCAAAGTGCCGGTGGTAGCGGCAGATCCCCCCGGGCCGCTAATGTTGGAGGCAGATTGAAAGTGAAACATGTTCCAAAGTGAAATATTGCTTCAGTAAAACAGGTGCATCTCAGTCACAGCGGTGGTGCCGTTCCAGTGTTTCTAATATGGTCTCATCCGTGCAGAATAACGACTTTAAAAGTAAAATGATGACCTACAAATGTAGGATGTTTTCATTCACAGCAGGTCAGCACGAACCTCAAATGACTCTGTAAGAATATTTGAATAAAAACATCCACTGAGAGGTATTTGAGCTAGATTTCATGATTTCATAATTTGAGCTGTGAAAACACTTTCCTGTCCTCACTTAACATCCAGCTGAGGCCTGAATGTGTTGACAGACTGGCTGAAGGTCCCCCGAGGCTCTAAAGTAAATCAATAACAACGATAAACCTACAGTACACGAGGTGTTTATGAATCCAGACCACTATATTTTATCCTAGATGTGTCCAATATAAACTGGTTATACATTATTTCAGTCAGGTGGTGCATCATTTCATGTGTGTGTCCACTTGAAGCCACTTCGTTTGATCAGAATGAAACAAAGCCACACAAAGCAAAAGCCCTCCTGCCGGTGAAATCAATTCTGCTAAAACATGAATTGTCCTGAGCTCGTGTGGCTGTTTGTACAAATATATTGACTGTCACTCTCAGTAAGACTTTAGATGGATGTGTGCAGGCCCCTTCTGATGGGAGGTGGGGTGACTTTAATATCACCTTTATTGCTCAGGGATTTTAATCTATATGGAGCTCATATGTCTGTGTGAAACTGCAGTGTATCTCACTTTTTATATATGAAGCTGAGTTTCATCAGCTTCATCAGCACACTAAGCGAAGAGTTGGGCTGCCATTTAAGATTATTTTCATCATCAAGAAATCTCCTGAATATTTTTACGATTAGTTGATTTATCATGTCGTCTATAAAATCTCTGGAAAACTGTGACAAATGCTCATTACAGTCTCCCAGAGTCAAGATGATCAATCAGATCTTCTGACTGATTTTTGCATGAAAAATGACTGAAACAATTATTAGGTTTTCAAAATAGTGGGAGATTAATTTTCTTTCAATCAGCTAATCAATCAATCGACTTATCGTTGCAGCCTTGATCCAAATGTTGTTGTTTTTTTAAATCATAATCATCCAGGTGGTGAATAAATCTTTGAACAAATCATTAATAAATGAATAAGCATTTACACAAAATTGTATTCAATTATTTTGTTAATTTCAAAGAAATGCACCCAAAACTCTGACCTCCTTGTCCGAGGTGATTATGAGCCTTGTCCCTTTTTCTTCCAGTTTCCTGTTACCATGGAAACGCAGCCCATCCCAACATAACCCCGGGGGTTGGGTGACTAAGTTTTTAGGCTTAAAATTAGTCAGTATTTTGTAACTCACATTAGACCGGTCGATGCTCTCAGAGCTTTTTTCTTTTAAAAAGCAGCCGGCAGTGAGAGGAGAGTCTCCCGGCGGACGTTCACCGCAGTGGAAAGATGCAGATGAAAAATGAGCTCTGCCCAGAGCTGCAGTGGAGGAGAGTGTCGGGAGAAAACTGGTTTTGAAATGAGTTGTTTCATATGCTAATGGTGCCATGCAGAGACTTTTTTTGGAAAATCAAGTATTAACTTCAAATGTGATGAGCTGAAGAGGTTTGGGATAAATCTATCTGGATCACGGATGCATCATGTCTGTGGGTGGCATGTTTCAGGCTCCAAGGGACAGTTCACTCAGTCATTATCTCCCCCCCCCCCCTGTGCTGATGGAAAGTGATGTTTCATAGTCCACAAAACATGTCTGGAGCTTCACAGCAAAACAGTGTTGCAGCATTCTCCTAAACAACTGAAGCAGCTGGAGACTTGTTTTAAAAAAAACATAAACAACAAATCAAACATAAAATGGCTCCATACAGCTCATTAATCCAAGTGTCCTGAAGCCTAGAGAGCCCAAATTGATTTGAAAAGACTTTATTGACACCCTGAAATCTTCACTGTAGCTGCGAAGCTAAAAGCGCGCCCTTGTCTCAAGTGGGTACGTGAGCTCGATCGCTTGTCAAGGATACAATAACATATTTTCAAGTAAATTTGGGATGTCAGGCTTTCCAGAGACTTGTATTACATCTGATGAGCTGTATGGAACCATGTCATGTTTTTTCTCTTGTATTTCTTTTTACTTTCCATCAGAAACTATACTGACAGATGAGGTGTCTTTGTGTCTCCCGTAGGCGGCTGTCTTTGCCGAAGCCTTCCCCTCGCTGCCTGCTTCGTCCTCGAGTGACTCCTGTGACCTCGATGCTGTTCCCACACTGACCCAGCTCCTCAGGGCCAAAGCCAGCCAGGACCAGGGGTGAGCTGAGCCCACTGTGTGTGCATTAACACACCCAAATCATTGTGATTTACTGCATATGAATTGATCTGCCGCAGCATTTACTGGCCTTGTTGACACATTCCTCTGATTTGTAACAGGATATATGAGATCCTGCAGAATAATCTCACATGACAGGCTTGTAATCAGCTGTAGGAGAATGGAGGATTCTCTTCTGCCTCAAGCTCATTTCTACTGCAAATCTTATCTTGACTATGACTTAAATGCAGCAACAGTAGAGCAAGTTAACCTGAAGTTTAATAATAAACAAGAGAAAAAACATTTATTCTCTAATGTGGGATATTTTATCTTTATTAAGGGAAAATTCCCTCATAAATCCACTCAAGTATACGACTTCTGGTTATATTCAAGTGGGAAGACAAAGTTTTTCATCACGAGAATTAACATTTTCTACAACAGGAATAATTTGAAAATGAAACTCAAATTGAAACTAAAATGTATTTTGGTCAGAAAATAATTACACAGACAATTTGGGATAAAGGAAAATGTTATTATACAGACAGAAAAGGTGTCGGCTGATGCTTATTGTCCCTACTCTTTTTCCATCAATCCTGATCCTTTCTTTCTTGTAAAGGTAATAATTTGTTTTTGAACATAACTGATGCTGATTTAAAATCTTCCAGGTATCTGACTTTTAGATAAACTACCAAACTGATTTGTTTGTAGTGTAATTGGATGAAATAATCAATTTATCTTTATCTTTAGCTTGGATTTAAGCTGGTTGTGTGGTGCTGTGTGGGGAGCATACCAGGTTTTTGAAAATGTGACCATTTGTGGCCACCAAGTGGTAAATGTGGTGAACTGCAAGCTGGAGGAAGACCGTTCTGAAAACTGTTTAGTATTCATCATGACAGGCCTGTGGTGGCCCTGATATCGAATCACAATGGCAAATAACAAGAAACAAGAAAGTGCAAATCAAATTAACAAAAGAGAAAACATGACAACAAATAGGGACGACAGAACAGAAACCACAACAGCAGCAACGTCTACCAGGAGAGATCGATATATGATTCATGATGTTTTCAGTAAGTTAACCACATATGTTATGTGTCTCAATCTATCCAAGTAGTTGTTTTTACAGATGTTTTTGTGCCTATGGCGCCTTTACTTCCTGTTAAAAAGATGGACAGTGAGTACGTCCAATCAGCGACGACACTTGTAGATAGCAGGTAACGACCTTTTCCGGTAGAGGTTACTGTCTTTGTGATTTCTGATTTTATTTTTGGCATGTTTTCCCCTTTTTTAAATTGATTTCGATTTGTTTTTGTGTTTCGTTATTTGCCGTTGTGATTAACACTTCAGGGCCGCTGTACATGTCAAGCTGTAGTGTGTTTGATGAGACATTTGTGTACTGGAGCAGCAAGTTTCCATTATTCATTATTCATAAACAAAATAATTAATAAACAGTTCTCAGACAGAATTTACACCATCAAGTCATGCATAAATCATCTAAGGACATCCCTCAGAACATGGAGGATGTGTTGTGGGGGTTTATCTGATTCTTAAGCTCCACTGAAGAGTTGGTATAGAAAATAAAGTTAAAATATAAAGTGAAATGTTTATTTTTGTCCTGCACAGTTGAGTTTCAGCTCTCCAACTTTAAAACACGTTGGCCTCTCTACGCAAAAGTTGAGGAAGTTCACTTAAAGTTGATATAGATTTAAAAGAGAAAATGTTGTTTTACACACATTTCACGTCTAATACTGAATTTAATAATTTAAAACAAACTAATCCGACACTGAGACGCTGTTGAATCATTACTTCTTGTGTGTGTTGTCCGTGTTTGACCCGGCAGCCTGTTGGACAGTTTCCACGACTTGAACAAAATGATTTGCCAGAGATACAAGAGAGCTAACGGCGTGTCTCGTGACCTCCTGCTGAAGACTTTACACCTGGAGCAGCCGCACACTGTGAGTACAGACTGTCAACACTCACACTGACAAACATTCACAGTGCAGCAGTTTTTAGAAAAAACAAAGTCTGTCTCGATCACTTGATCCACATCATGTTGAGGTGTTTCAGAATTCTGTCAGAAAACACTTTAAAAATCAAATGTTACAGTAAACGCTCTCTCTCTACACTCTCATGCTTTCTACACATAACTTCATGCAGGGGAAGAAGCACAGAGCGCTCAGTGTTCACTTTCAATTTGTGAAGCTTCGGTGTTGTTAAATGAAATGCGTCAGCGCAGCCTTAACAGCATGTAAAATGAACTGATAGTTCTGTTTGACTGACGGCCCCGAGAGCTGCAGCTTCATTCAAATTAAGTGGCGCCGTTACATGCAAAACACTCCTCACACTTCACAGTCGTAGATAAATTAACAGAGCGGGCAGGCGGGCCGGTCGCACAGTTGAACCAAAGCATTCTGGGAAAATACACAGCACCTGCATGGTATGTAAATGTGTGGTCTACTGCTGCAGCGAAGCAGAGCAGGAAAGACCACACTGTGAGAGAGGCTCCTTTACTTATTGTGTTATCTGTTAATCTTGTCTTTTCTCAACTTAATTACTTTATTTCATGTTTTATGTGTTAAACATAGAATATTGTACAAAAAGAGGCCACTAGAGCTCGACAGTTTCCATATAAATGGTTTCATTTGTGAGATAATATCAACATCTTAATCTTCATGTTCGTGTGATTAACCACTGATAAAATCTCCTTTGTAGCAGTGTTAGTAAATAAAGTAAATTTACTTTGATGTTAGTGCTTTAAAACACACACACACTCACACACTCACACATTCACACACACATTTGTATGATGGTAGAGGCTCCATGGCGATTCTATGCTCGGCTATTCGCACGCACTCTCATCACATCGATATAACAGACATCAGGTGCAATGTGGAGTTGACCCGCCGTCCTCCTGAGCCGCAGCCACCCCGAGTCAAGTCAAACCAAATGTATTTATATTGACTATAATCACAGATCACATTGCCTCAGCTGGCTTTACAACCTGTACAGTGTATGACACCCTCTGTACGTGGAGTGACCCCAACAAAATCTCTTCTAGCCAGGAAGAAAAAGGGGAAGGAACCTCAGGACGAGAATCAGAATTATTTGTAGAACATTAGTGAGTAATGATGTATGAGGGAGCTTCAAGGGGCCGAAGATCCAGGCACCAACAGCCAGGAGAGGGGGGGGGGAGGTTCCTGGGTGGCCGATGGTGGAGAGAGGATCCTGGGCGAAACAGACGAGGAGGAAAATAATGAGAAACAAAGAGGGTAAAGAGAGAGGAGAGAGACACACACAGCTTGAGGCAGACAGACATAATTAATCTGTGGATTATAATTTGATTAATTGATTACATTATTTAATCAGTTGTCAGAATTAAGCCCTGAGGGGGCATCGCTAAATAGTTTTTATTTAAAGCACAAAAATCTTCCAGGTACATTTTCTGTCCACCAATAAATTGATTGATAAACTTCTCACCTCAGCACTTGTGGAGGAAACCACCGGCTCTGATGTCACATCCGCATCACTGAGTTCTTATCTTTGCAGGAAAGCAGACCTGCTCCCCGGACAGTCAATCGCCGCCTCTCCCCTGGCCTCCCCTCGGCCAATCAGCACGCTCAGAACGCTGCCGCTAAGCGACGGCTGTCGTATGACTACAACAGAAACGTCATGGAGTAAGTGTGCGGGCTCAGCTCTGGTTGGACTGTGATTCGCCAGGTTTTAGAGACTCTGGATTCACAACATGTCGACTATCTGCTCGTCAAACACTGACTGACCCTCTGACTCTTTGCACACTCCCTGCTTATTTAAGCCTGAGCCAGTGAGAAGACGTGACCTGGATGAAAACGGAGCGACTCACTTCAGTTCACTTCACTGCTGTTGATGTAAACTGGTGGAGTGTTTCCATTACACATATGCCACCGTGTTCCCACCGACATCCTCCCATCTTCATTCTCCTTCTCGAACCCTGATTACAGCAGGTTGTCAAAGAGTGTTTGGAGCGCGATGACCTGCAGTTACAAGTTATTCATCATCATGTTGTTCCTGTTATTTTATTACCTGAGAGGATTTAAATTGTACCTAAATAGAAATAATTCTGTGTCGCAGCTGCTGTTTTGGCAGAAACTGTCTTACTGGGTTGAGACAAACAAAAACACTGACTTGCAAGGAACTAACTCAGACACATAAAAACATGTATATCACATGATTTCTGCTTTCATTCATGATTTTGGAAGGTCAGCATGCTTGCTAGCTTATCTGTACGGAAACAGGCACTAATGGCCACTTGAACATGCAGTCAGCTCGGCTGCTGTAACTAGCAGACCTCACTTTTTACCCACTTCCCCTCTTCCTATCTTTTGCTTTTTGCAAATATTCTTATCCAAAATATTTTCTTTGCTCCACAACATCAATATTTGTCCTCTAAGTTAACCAATAAGATGGTTTTCTCATTCTACAGCAGCTCTGACAGTAGAGCTGATGTTGTGTTCATGTCATGTGGAAATGGAAGAGAGCAAAGAGAGCGAAGGACTCCGACAGTTCAAGATGACAATTGACATTAAATTTGCACTTTAGAATAACAGTTATTTAGCACTGAGCTGCAGTTGATGATCCAGTTCGGGCGTACAAAAAGAGATCATTTATATTTCCCACAGAATAATTCACTGTGAACGAGCCATGCATGCGGCAATTTTGTATTACTTAAAGGAACAGGTCTCTGAAAAATGAATATTCAGTCATTAGAGTGAGTAGATTATGGGTGAACTGTTTCTTTAATGCCAAATCTGACAATTTAAAGCTTTCAGAAAATCTAAATTTTAAGTTGTATTTTACAAAGTTACATCCACCTGGTATGAATGTCACTGTAAATCTTTAGCCAGCCGCTCAGAAATGCTGTTTTTGTTTTGTTAGAAAAAAAAAAAACAGGCAATGACATTATGATCCTTTTTGGTGGCTTGAACTTGTAACTGCTGGGAATCTTTATTCAAACATGACGTGTCATCTGTCAGTTTTCTCCCCTACAGCAGAAACCAGCGGTGTAAAACGCTGCGTGGACGCCTACAAATCTCTACAGATCTCAACGTCAGCTGGATTCTTGCAAAAGTCAAAGCTCAGTCTTGTTTTTGAATGATAGAAGTAAGAGAAAATCATGTGATCACACTGGAGGTCAAGTGTTATTTTTACCTGCAGAATGAGTCTTACATTTTTAATTTACATTTTGCAAAATGATGCATGTGCTTTCATTGTGTATTTGCGACAGAAAAAAAGCCAATGACGGACAGGAATGAATCTTCAAATTGTTTTGGTTCCTCAGAGAAACAAGTTTGTCTTCCAGTTAGTGCCAACAGGAACACCAATGAAAGTGCCAATGTTTACGAGCTTACAGAAGCAGAGCAGACACATTCAGGGGGAAACGTCGCCTCCTGTTTCTCAGACACACTCTGAAGTGGACTCACAAACATCTGGCACATGATGTTCTTCTCTTTTCTGTCTTTGTCTTTCTGTCTGGCTTCCCGTCTGCCTCTCTCCTCTTTCAGTACACTCACAGTTGAGTCCACTTCACGGGCAAAACTTGAATCTAGCTGCCAATCAAAACAATGTTTTTATGAGAATATTGTTCACATTCTGACCATGTCAATGATGCACTGTACATTTTTAATTTACACATAATATTACATAGCGTCACCCCGGAAAGTTTATTTCCCTGTATATTCCACTCGTCAACTCGATCATTTGTGATGATGTTCAGAAAGAATCATGTGTGTGTGTGTGTGAGAGAGAGAGACTGTGTGTGTGTGTGTGTGTGTGTGTGTGTGTGTGTGTGTGTGTGTGTGTGTGTGTGTGTGTGTGTGTGTGTGTGTGTGTGTGTGCCATATGTGCAAAATTCCTGAAAAAGAAAAATATTTTCTGATCTGTTCAAATGAGGGAGAACGAGTTGTCGCCTTGTTAACTGATGTAATAAAACGATACTGTGTGATGGCTGACGGCTTCCTCGTGACGTTCAGACGTATGTGACATGTTCATTTTATAAAACGACCAATGAAATGAAAATGACCAATATTTGGAACCAAAATTTTGAATAAGCAGTGACGGTAGGTAGCCAAGTTCAATTCACGTCTGTACTTTGAGGTACTTTACTTGAATATTTCCATTTTCTGGTACTTCCACTCCACCGCCTTGTGGAGGAATATTATACTTTTTACTCCACATTTATATGATAACTGTAGTTGCTTGTTACTTTCTTAAAAAAAACAACACCTTTTCCATTGCTGAATACGATGATCAGCCACGACCATATTTGGTTGCTCCCTAAATACAATCTTGCTGATTCTTAGATAATAAGTAAATCCTGGGCAGGATTATAGGGTCAGACTCATGGCTACGTTTTATCGGGTACTCGGCTGAAACGAGTATTCGGTGCAGATAATGTACTTTTCATCAGCATCATCAGTAAAATGTGTTAATATCTGTACTCATGTTGAAGGAAAAAAAATGATGACAAAAGCTCATTTCTGAGGCTGCTGTGTAAATAGTTCTCTAATAAGTAATAAATATAAAGACTTCTGATCAACGCAGCTCAATTTAAAACATTAAACCAACTTTTGGTTAGTCCCACCCACATCGAAAACAGATACTTGCTCGGCATAAGTGTTAACATTTCATCATAATGCTGTTGTGTTTCTCTACAAGAAACATTTTGCAGGATTATTCTGACTTCATGCTGCTACTGCAAAATGCATCTAGGAGCCGCCAGCTGTAGAAAATGTAGGGAAACTGTCATAGCAAAGTACTGAGACATCACTAAAATCCTCCACATGCTGTGTACCAAACTGGAGGAATTTTGGAAGAGGAGGGGTTCAAAAAACTATTTTGCAGAAAGTTTAAAGTCGCTGCTGAGCTGGTAGAAACCTCCCGGTCACGAGCTTATGATTGCTTTTTTGCTTGAAGGCAGACGAGCGGCGTCACCCAACAACTATCAATACACAGACAAACAAACAGATAAATCAGGACACATTATGACATCTTCAACCGGGACTCAAAACAACATGTTATGTAACGGGTTAAGATGTGTGTTTGTGCAGACAATCACAAGGTATGTATTGAACTTGGCTCCAGTTTAGATCGAGTGATACTGATGTTTGTGATATCTTTACATATCACTGGATAAATCTGGCTACATAGTCTAAATTCTCAAAGCTTGGGATTTCTTTGAATAAATAAAATGTATATTCGGTTGCTGGTTAGACTGTTTGTCTGCAGCATTGCTCAGGAAACTCCACGACATCAGAGTGTGAAGACATCGACTGGTTAATAAAAGCCAACGTCTCTCCTTGGTGAGATCAGAGAAGCAGCTCTGTGGTCCACAGGGAGTTAAGCACTTTATTTGCTGAGTCAGAGCAGCTGCCTTCCTGCTGCACCGTGATAGCAGAGCTTTGTACTGCGTGGTAGGAAACAGGCCTATGGGCAGCAGACCGCCCTGACCTCACCGTTTACACCGCATGAATCAGCCGGCCTTTTTACATAAACACCACAAACAAGACGCAGATTACCTCCAGGAGAGACTAACAGAGCATGCTGGGAGTGTTTCAATGTGCCTGGCAACCTGACTGTTAAAACAAATGGCAGGTCACAGCTCGACGACTCAGGGACTCAGATAGGAGCAGCTGGAATTTAACTTTCATTAAGCCTGACTTCAGGGATAATTATAGGAGAAAGGTTATTCAGTAAGATTTCGTGAAGTCACTGCTCACAGTCAGGAAAATCACCACAACATGTTGTTCTTACACTCTGGTTTTTCTACAGAATGAACAAATGAGATTTAATGTTTTCATGAGTGAGATTTTGTTACCTTTGGACAGAGCTAGGCTAGCTATTACCCCCTGTTTCCAGTCTCTATGCTAAGCTAACCAGATGCTGGATGTAGCTTCATACTGACCGTGCAGATATGATGGTCTAACTTTTCTCATCAAACTATTAGCTGGAAAACTAACAAGCAGTGTTGTAAAAAGTCAAGATATTGTCAAAGTCAACCATATGAATAATACTTGAGTAAAAAGTCTGAAATGTATCTGAAGTAAATTATACATATATTTACATTTATGTATACACTGTATAGTAGGAGTTGACCAATTATCAAATCCAATATTCACCATTTTTCTAAATATTGTAATGTGTGATTCATTTTTTGATCTGATGCTGCAGGTAATCTGCAAAGTAACTAGTAACTAAAGTCAACAAATACAATGTAGTGGAGTAAAAAGTACATACTTGTCTCCAACTTGTAGTGGAGTGGAAGTAAAATGTGGCAGAGAATAGAAACAAGTAAAAAGTAAAGTACAAATACCTCAACTTATTTTTACTTAAGTGCAGTACTTGAGTACATGTACTTAGTTACATTCATACATATCATTGCAGATGAGTATATTTCCCAAAATGTCTCAAAATTAGCTTGAAGTGATCCTCATGTGGGAATATGTTCACTGCATGTAGCTCACCCAGAGTATTCAGGGGCAGCGTGCAGCCACAGCACAACATGACAAGGAAGGAAGCGACTCCAGCTCTGAGGAGACATGACAGCAGCAGTATGTTATATTCTACATCACATTATGTGTCTGAGTCTCACAGTCGGAGGAAACCAATGTAAACAAAACCTCCAGGATGTGAAGAGACTGACTGGCACATACAAACATATTAATACTGGAGCTGCCCACAATTAATCATTTCTACTTAACATCCATACATTTTGCCATTTTCATAGCAAGTGTTGGAACAGCTCTGTGTTTGTGCTATCTGATCTTGTGTTTGTCAGTGTGAAAAACAATTAGGCCGTCGTGGACATCACGGGATCTCTGAACCGACCCTGACCACCAGGGTTGTTTAAGGTCTGAGGCTCAGTCAGAGAAGAATCTCTGACAGACACTGAGACTAAACTCAGAAAAAAAATATTGAACACTTGCATGAAGAAATAAAATTATTTAGCAGGTTTTAAGAACTGTTTTCACTTAGTCGTGTTAAGGATGTGCAGATGTGGATTTACAGGTAACACCCGTTCCTCTGTCCCAAAATACTGTGCAGAATGATGTCGATGACTCAAACTGAGAGCCAGAGCCAGATGAGAGCACAGAAAAGGGTGTGGGCAACATCTGGATCAGAAAACATGAAGGAGAAAAACAGCTAAAAGCAGAAATCAAGAGACAATATATGAGAATAACACAGGAGGCCGTTACATCTTAGAGAGATACGTATGTACTGTTCACACACACCTGCACCTGTGTTGGGTTGAACCAAGCAAAGATGGCAGCCGGAAGTGACTTCTGTGATCTTCCTCATTGTGGACGAGGCCAATACAATAAGATAAAACATGAAGTAAAGGAAAATAAGATCAAAACACAGATAAATTAACCTGATAATAAACTTTTAGCTGTAAAAGGCAAACAAAGACAAACGTCTCTTCCTGTTAAAGAACCATCATTTGGGGCTTTGATGAATCTGATCTGAAACATGAAGATGTCTTTAAAACACTGGTAAAAGTTTTTCAAACAACTTGCAACTTTATTAAACTTTTACTTTGATTCATAATTTAGTAAAACAGATACAGTGATTACTAGTAAACTGAAACTTTAAGAAATTATGTGTTCTTGAGTGACCGAAAACTTGTGATAACCACCTGTGGAAAAAGTATTATATATACCTTTACTTCAGTAAAAGTACTGTGAAAAAACCCACTACAAGTAAAAGTCCTGCATTCAAAACCTTACATGAGTAAAAGTATGTAAGTAAAATCAGCAAAAGTGCAGAAAAGTGGAGAGAAACTGGATGAAATGTGTGACCAAAGTAACTAAAGCTGTCAGACAGATGTAGTGGAGTACAAGTATAACATGGAAACACTCAAGTAAAGTACAAATACTTAAATACAGTTACTTCCACCGCTGTGGACAACTGAATATTTGCGCTTGGAGACTTTTTCCAGGATCCAGGATGCACTTCAGGACTCCGAGCTGAACACACCCTCCTGTTCCGACTGTGGGAGGAGGATGCGTTGACAAGGAGGGGTTCAAGTTCAATTAGGACAGCCCCCAAAAAAGTCCCCACACAGGGAGGGAGGAAAAGAAAAGAAAGAAAGCAAGCAGAGAGAGAAACTCCGGCCGGTCAGCAGCTCCACTGATGTTCATCCACGACTAAAAACAAGACATGCATTCTGTAGGCAGGTCGTGGCTGCTGCTGACAGGCTTCATCCTCTTTTATATCATCTACCTGCTGTTCGGAGCGCTGGTTTTCTCCAGCATCGAGCGGCCGGTGGAGGACAAGCTGCGACAGGACATGGAAGACCTGAAGCAGGAGTTTCTGAACCAGAGCTGCGTCAACGCCGCGTCCCTCGAACACTTTCTGGTCAAAGTGCTGACG
The DNA here is from genome assembly GCF_040436345.1 of Pagrus major. Lineage (NCBI taxonomy): Eukaryota > Metazoa > Chordata > Actinopteri > Spariformes > Sparidae > Pagrus > Pagrus major. The sequence continues at coordinate 4,067,413 of NC_133216.1, read as the reverse complement.
GCCAACAAGTACGGCGTGTCCGTCCTCAAGAACTCCACTGTGCCTTCAAACTGGGACCTGGCATCCTCCATGTTCTTCGCCAACACTCTGGTCACCACAGTCGGTGAGTTCAAACCAAAAGCACAAAAGAAGTTTTAGCGAGAGAAAGTCACCTGGTGGCGTCTTTACGCACGACGCAACACTCGCCTCGGCTCACCTCATGAACAATAACTTCAACATCACAGCTGATTCTCAGTAATATCACACATCGTGGTGATTGAACTGTGAACGAAACGAAAAGTTTGACTTTTTATTGGAGATAAAACACCACAAAGTTCAAACACTGTCAGTCATTTTATTGGTTATTTCTGCCACGTGTCACAGAAGTGTCACACAGGTTGCAGCTGTGTGACTTTCACTTGAAGTCAGTTTAGATCAAGACGCAAACAGCCTGAGGGGGAAAACAGCAGAGTAATGTCATTTCCTGTTCAAACATCTGAGAATTTCCCCAAATCTCTTCTCACAGTCAAACATGGAGGATTCCTTAGCACTTATTTCTCTTTAACAGGAGGTTCATGGGACTTTTATTTTGAAGTTATGAGACAAATGTCAAAGAGAGCAGAGAAGGTTACTGACAGTTACCAACATACTGCAGCATCTGCTTCAGTTATCCTGTGTGTGTGATCTGGTCTGAACTGTACAGCATGCAGACACCTGACCTGGAAGTGGCAGGAAGTGACGGGTGCAGCTGAGTAAGAGCACGGCTCTCATACTTAACAAGAGGTTTTTGTGGTTAGTTACTGTAAAGCGGGCTCAGCAGACATTTCGAAGAAGAAGAATCTTTATTTATATCGGGTATCATACAATGTACAACCTGGTGAAACTGTTAATTTAACCCATCCTGAGGGAGCAGTGGGAAGCACACAGCACTGACTGGAGAGTTAATCTAATGTACACGTTGTGATGCAGGCACAGAGAGAGAACCGAGAGTCAACCACAGCTCCAACACACTGTAGTCAAGTCCTGAACAGTTCGCTCACCTCCATATCCACATACCTGGCTTCACCCCCATCGTCCTAATCTGTGGACGAAGGTGCAGAAAAAACTGACATTCTGTAGAAGATCAACCTTGAAGCAGCAGCCAGTTTTAGAGAGTTTAATCATGGTATTTAAACAGGTCTGTCAGGACAGTGAAAGTCTCCGCTCATTCATCTTGTGCAGACTGCTGTGAGGGTTATGAAAAGCACCACTCTCTTCACTTTATGTATGAGAGGTCTGTGCTGAGCAGGATCAAACTTTTCACTCTGAAAGAGCTCTTATGAGCACCTTGTGGGCGAAAGTGTGGAGATCCAAGATGAAGACCGAATCGATATTTTAAGACTTATTTGTTCCGTCTTCCTTCAGGACTTTAAATGGCAGCAGTTAAATGCTGCAGTGGGGGAACTACATGGCGACAGAGACATTTACAGCAGGTCTGTTGTCTGTTTTACTCCTGAATGCTCAATATTATGATTAGGGATGCAACGTACGTTTTCTTTTAATCTCCTTATCAATTAATCAACTAATCATTGCAGCTGTAATTATGGTGCAATATGTATTTCTTTTGTGCAAAATTGCAATTTTACTGGTTACATATGGAGATCAGTATTCTCTGATTCAGTGACGCTGAGCCCAAGAAAAGTTTTCCCAAGGAAACAATAAAGGATATTTCATCTCTTCTTATCTTATCTCATCCTTCAGCATGTCATAGTTAATAATCCCACAGAGGACTGACGGCCTCATCAGTTGCAAAGTGTCTTCTGTTCCTCTGGCAGGAGCTTCCTAAAGTCTGAGAAAATAACCCTGCAGATGTCACCGCGCTTATTTCAGATTGGGCTGGGAGACTTCAGTTTTATAACTATTTCAAACAGGGGAGTTGAGTTTGAAAGATGTGGGTTGCACTATGGGAAATGTAGGATCCAGTGTCTCTAGAGTTTAATCTAAAAGTTAGTTGCTGTGCAGTTGATCTCATTGTTTCAGTGAATCACAGGCCAGAGACGATGGCTGTGTGTTCAGTGTACAGGCATTAGACTGAAGTCCTGAGGGTCAGTGGTGTGGTCATGAGATAAAGAGTTTATTTTTTACGAAGAATTTTGTGTTTTTGTCGTCTTTCATTGTCTCTTACATAACAGTGTAAGACCATTTTCCCAGATATTGTCCATACCTAATTAGCAACAAAATTCTCATATTTCCCGATCATGAGACAGTGAACACGCCGTCTGTAACGGCTCCCTGCTTCACATTTAATCACACAAATTATTGTGTGGGAACCGTCCAGTACAACAAGTTCTCCATGCAGAATTTTCCGGCTGGTTAAATTTGCTCAGATGTTGTTATGACAAAAAATGCATCTGATATCCTGTGTCCTTCAGTTAATGTAGGCTACTTCCTGTTTCTTGCAAAACATCATGTCTGGGAATAAAGGGGGACACAGACTCACTGAACTTCTGACACAGCTACCACTATATTCACTTTCTGGAGAGAATATGCACAGAAAAACACAATTGCACTATTTTATCACACAGATTCATCAAGCTAAATACAATTTGGAGTAAAAATCATGCTTTTGTTCTGATATTAGAACAATTAAAAAGCCTCTTGTTTTGGATGACTGCTTTGTCTGGTAGAATGGAAACAAACATTTTGTGAGAGAATGACAAATACCTGAAATTTTAAGGATTTTGGCTTTAGAATATAAAAAATTATGGTCACAGAAATTACATCCATGCATCTTCTACTAGAAAACAATAATAAGGAAAATTCAAACCATGGACCAGATTACATTCAGAGGGAACTTACAAGAACATGATGGAGGATGGAGAAAAAGACCAAAAAAATCATGTGGGCCTGAAGTTGTTTAATTGATAGACTCGTTAGTCTTAAGAATGAACTCCCATTGGACCTGGTGTTTGTCTTATATGCTGTGTCAGTTTATTGGTCAGCAATCAGAAACCAGGAAGACGTAACCTGACTTTTGACAGCACGGCTGGTGTCAAAGTGCCAAAATCCTGCAGCATCATTGCCACTTTAACGTCACACAGCCAGACGCTCACATGGGTGCTGAGGAAATGCAAATTCATGCGTGAAGCAGAACAGAAGTGACCCTTGTGTTCAGGAGAAGTTTGTGATGCATGAATTTCCTTCACAATGCTGCGTGTGTTTCCTTACGTGACACTTCCTCAAACGCTTTAATATGTTGGTCAGTGCAGGTCGACGTGAGAGAAAGGAAGGGCACAAACTGTCGGATGATCAAAGGTTTATTATCTAAAATTTGCATCTGGCGGTAAAAAACAGAAGTGAACACGCATGAAATGTCAATTATATGTCATGTTATAATTCCCCAATGTACAGAATAACTGTGTGTGTACAACTACAGCAGATACGGAACATTAAAGTGGAACAATGAAGTTGTTCTGCAGAATTAGGTTGTGACAGTTTCAGTTGACGGATGGGAAGGAAGTGTGAAACTGTGAGATTGTTTACAGCCTGTGTCACTGTACTGCAGACTGACGCTTTAGCAATGCTCAATATTCAGTTTGTCCCAGTTTATTTCATCAGAGATTTGCACAGTGGAGTTGAAACTCATAACTAGGGCTGAATGATATGTGACTATCTTGGCGATATGATTCACAATTAGTTGGAATTTTCATTTCACTGAAAAAATGATGTGACATTTGTCTGGGCGTGTACCAAACAAACATGGTTTCTTACATGTTTGAATTAAAAAGGGACGTAGCACAAAACAAAACATTCCTTGGAAATGAGCGAAACAATAAACTGGAAAATCCTCCAAAACCAAAAGTCAAAGCGAAGATGAATGAGAGAACTGAACCTACAGCACAGAGCATCATTACGTGGGGTTCCCCTGAATTCACAGTAACTTCATTGTAAATCCAGTTGTGAGCCGAACATGTTTTAACAGGACTCTCACTGCTTGCAGCTTGTCAAAGGCCTGAAAGTTCCAGTTTAAAGTCAAAGTGACGTCATGTATTTGGTGTTGGAGCAGAAATGAGGGCTCAGACTTTTAAAGCACGAGCTTATTGCCTCAACACAGCACAAAACAAAGCCTGTGATGCCTGGACTCTCCACAGCAGCAGTGTGATGGTACTATCAGGTTCATACTACAAATGACCGCTCAGCCACTGTCAGCAAATCATCCTGGTTTTGTAGTCAAACACTTTAAACTTGAAGATTTGAGAGTTGCATCCAGCTAACTGTGTCAGTGTCTGCGTCTCTGCTGCTGAATGTTGGTGATGATGAATTAAAACCTGTTGGCCGACTCTGACAAAGAAAGCTTTGTACTGATCGCATGAAGTCCTTCTCCCTTCTCTGGCTCCAATGACAACCAGGCAGCACCTTTGAAACACATCATCCCAGTCTCACCAGTGATTACCAGAGCTTCATGATATCGAGGATGTTGTTAGCTGTTAAAGTTTTTAATCTGTGACTATAATCCCACCCAGATTGAGGTTCTTTGTCTCAGTATACAGTATATCCAGCGTAGCTCCGTTAAGATCCTGTATTTTTGGGTGCTGGGTGGAAGCAGCCAGCTCAAAGCAGTTAAACACTTCAACTCACGCACCAAATAAAACACGTCTTCAACTCCACTACCAGGACATTGTTTGCACAGATGTTTTAACCAGCTCTCTGTGGAGCCATGACTTCTTGTGCAGACTGGATGGATGGATCTATGTGGCACTTCAGTTGACTGTAATGTTTCTTTACTGTGTCTGTATTGTATCTTTTGCTGTGTTAATACCAAAAATCACTTTGATTGTCTTTATGTGACCGAGGAGATGGAGCTGAGATCTGGTGCAGTCACAGTAGTTTCAGTGCTGCCTGGTGAGAATATCTCCCTGTTGGCAGATCTTCAGGGAGCAGTTTGTGCTGTGAGATCAGGTTGTATTTTCTGCCTCCCTGCATCAGTTCCCTGATACTGACCACAACTGCTGTTTTCCAGTGCTTTTGAACTGAAGAAGTTGGCTGCAGACCAACTTCACGAGCCAATCGTGTTGCTGTTACCACTTCTCTTACAGAAACAATACCTGGGACTACTTCCACTAATTCTTTAGCCATTGTACTCATGATCACGTTGATTTTTTTTTTTTTTTTTTATGATCAAACCATAAATTGTGAAAACCTTTTTTGAGGAAATGTTTCACCTAAAGTCCTCCTGCTGTACGGTCACCAAGGGAAACTCATCGAACTTGTTTGAAACTGTCACTGTGTGCACAGTGCAAAGCTTAAATGACAAAAACACGTTCTCACTTACCTCTCGTAGTATCCATCTCTTTTGAGACAATGACAATGGGGCTTTGCTACGGGGATATACAGTTGAATAGAAAACGACTATATTGTCCAGCTGAGAAGAAGAAACTTTTTTTATTAATCTTCATCCTTTCTGTCCTCTTCATCAATCTCCAGGTTATGGTCACACCACTCCTCTGTCCGACACTGGAAAAGCCTTCTCCATCCTCTATGCTCTGATAGGAGTCCCCTTCACCATGCTGGTGCTCACCGCCTGCGTCCAGAGGCTCATGTACCCTCTGGTCCTCGCTCCCGTCAGCCTCCTGCACCGTTCAGGGATGGAGCCTCGTCCGGCCACCATCGTCCACTTCCTGCTGCTGCTGGTTCTGGTGTTGTTGCTTTTCTTTGTTGCGCCGGCGGCCGTGTTCAGCGCAGTGGAGATGTCCTGGTCGTTCTTGGATGGGATCTACTTCTGTTTCATCTCACTGTGCACCATCGGACTGGGGGATTTTGTTCCGGGGACGCAGCCTGGGCAGGCGTACAGGGCGCTGTACCAGGTCGCTGTCATGGGTGAGTGCAGTTGTTATTACGTTCCTCATCTTTTTGTATACTTTCAACTTATTTCCAAAAACTGCAGTAACTTTTTCTGATCATGCAGGAGTCACATGTAATTTTAAGACTGACTGTGTGCGTCAGTCTCATTACTCTGTTTGTCTTTGTCCTGTCACATTTGCCTCTTCGTGCGGCATCTGAATATGTCTACAGTCTCACAGTCACAGTGCTCGGCTCACACACTTCCTCCTTTTTAAGGCTTGGTCATCTGCAGTATGTTTGATAAGAAGGTGTTGTCTCATTATGGTCTTGAGTACATGTTTACTGAGCCTGGAGTCAAATCAATTAGTTTTTATGCAGATGAATTAGTGCAGAGTCTCACTCCCACATGAAATTTAACATAGCCATGTTGAAAACTACTGCCAAATGCCTGCCTTAAAATGACTCACCTTCACTACCTTCCAGTTATGAGTCAATGCAAACTGATCATAAAACTGATGATTTATATCATATCTTATCCAATCTACAGAGTAAAGAGATACCCGTAATGAAATCAAACTACACTATGAAGCTGATACTATTACGGTGACAGTTCACCCCAAAGTCTCATGGACAAGAGGCTGGCTAACTAAGCTAACTCAGCTAGCTAAGGTTACAGCTAAGCCGAGGAGGACGCCATTAATGTTTACATCCTGCACTTTAAGCACCACATCTAGATCCATTACATTGGAAAGAAGGCAGATATCTCTACAGCCGATATCTCCAAAACCCTGTAAATCTCAACTGCTGTTTTAATCTCAACAGCTAACTAAACATTGAGCAGCTGGAGCTCAACTGAACCACCTGTAATCTAAAATAATATACAGATAAGCAATAAGACTGTGCCGTCTGGTGCAATAAGGAACTTTTTCTGCATTAAAATAAAATCCAGCTAAATATCGCAGCTGGTTTGCATCTTTATGAGGTGGAGAAGTTGGCAGGCTCTGCCTCGTCTTGTAGGAATCCTATTTATTCAGACAGTTTATCAATTTAAATTGGATCTTATATTCATCATTATGTACACGATGAAGATAAGATCCACAAACCCACCACACACAGGAGTCACATGATTGAGTCTGGTGTGGTTTTCTCCTGTGAGGGTCACACGCAGCTGCCACATGCCTGCAGCGCTGTACATGAGAGCAGGTCCACCAGAATACCCCTGTCTGAGCCGGCAGTGTGGCGACCTGCAGAGGTGCAGAGCTGAGAGACAATCTCACAAATCTCGCTGGAAGAGTCTCGTCTCTCTGCTGCAGTAACCTTTCCTCACCCTCTTTGAAGAGAAAAGAAGACGAGGCAGTTTTTGTTTCTACGCAAAGAAAGCAGGGGAGATGGCCACCAGAGGAAAAACTGTAGTTCTTTAAAATGATTTCTTGAGGGAATATGATAGAAATGAACCCTCATGTATCCAGTATGATAGCTTAGTCTTCCTGCTGTGAGGGGAGAAGATGACCTATCCAGCCCTCATCCTCACCTCTGATGTGAGAAGTAACACCTCTCACTGCTTCTCTGTTCTCAGTAGCACATCACAGTTGACAGATCAGCTCTTCATAAACGGAGCTGCTCCCTGAATGCATCTGTTAGCTGTGAGGAAATTGAAGTTCACTCTTCTGTGTTGCTCATTGTTAGTTGGTCCGACTTTGCGGAGAGTTTCATAGAACAGAAATGAAATTATCTTCCGAGCGTTAGTTAGAAAGAAGTCTGCTTTTTGATGAGCTTTATAAAAACCTGGAGCGAGTCAGTGGAACAGCAGCCTGACTGTAATGTCAAGTTCAGTGTGTGTGAATCGGTCGATGGTTTAGATTAGAGAGCAATGACCCTCTTTTTTTTTTTTGTTTTTTTTTGTCCACGACCCTGGTCCAGACTGAAATATTTCAAAATATCTGACACTGACTTGGACTATTATTTTCATTAACGATTAATCTGCAGATTGTTTTATTTTCTGTTTTTATTATTATTATTATTGTTGTTTGTTTGGTCAATAAAATGTCACACGGTGAAGAAAACACACAAAGTACGACAGCATATTAGAGCCATTGTAGGTTGAAAAAATGATGTAGCCAGGGAGGGATGCAATTCTCCAAGAAAAACTGAGATTAAATTATTACACAAAAAAGAAAAACACTTGAAATATTCTTCGAGATCATAAAGTCATACATTTGCAAGAAAAAACTCTAAAAATAGTGTGACATCTTTTAAATATCTCCTTTTCTTCACCCACCGGTCCAAAACACAAAGATAATCAGTGTAGAATGATGTATGAGAAAGACATTAAAACATGGAACTGGAGATTATTTGGGATTTTTTCACTGTTTTTGCAGAAAAAATTTATTATTTTGATTATCAGAATAGTTGCCTGTGATATTTATAGTCTGTATCTCTCGTATAAGAAGCTGATTTTTGGCAACAACATCTTTCATCTTTTGCCCGGTGACTCATGGTGTTAATTCACTTAAGTTCATTTCTTCTTCAAAGCTACATCTAGAAATTTAAATCAATGTCTGTACTATTATTAGTAAACTACTGGGAGCCAGTCTCTGCTTTAAAGAAGTTTGTTTAAGAAGAAATATATTTGTGCAACTATGAAACTGGCATTTTTATGATGTGTTCTGTTTTTGTATGATCTCTAAAACTATAAAATAAGCAACAGAATAAATATGTTGCACCTGCAGCTGTACTGAGGTTATCAGGAGTGTGTCGGCTTGGCAGAGTGGACAGGAAAACCATTTGGATCATTCCCCATGATGTGAGTCAGCTTCTCCATAAAGCCTTGTACTGGATCCCAGTGTGTCTTTGTTCTTGTTCAGCTGGAGACGTCGCTGTCACATGATGGAGGTTATTTTCATAGTCATGCTCTTGTTTTTCACTTTCTGCGCGGCTGTTTTCTCTGTAATTGAATCAGAGCTGGAATGACCTTTTTGTCTAAAAGTAGTCCTGCTGTTGTTTTGTTCCTTCGCGGTCTCAGTCAGAGCTCTGCAGTGAATATCCGACAAACACTCAGAACAGCTTATTGAGATGAATGTGATCTACAGCATTCAGGAGTGATAAATGAGTGAATGCTGTATTTTCACGTACGTACTCTTGTTCGGTTTTGTTTGTTTCCCCTGCAAGAAAAAATCCCCCCTAAAATACTTTGCAGGCTTTTTTTTATCTTTCAAAAACAGCTGCTGGTAATTAACCTTGGGTTTCTGTGGCCATCTAAATTTTGAGTATCCCCCCCTTGTCTTAAATTAGGAAGGTTTAATGTTTTTTTGTTCAGAGGGACTCAGGTGGACACGCTGGAAGCTGCTGTGTTCTCCTCTGTGTCCTCGGCTAATCCCTTGACTTCAGTCTGGAAGGCGGCCCTGCAGCTCGTACGGACCAGCCGGGTTGTTTCCTCGTCCCACAGGCTGTATTATATAATGATGATGTAGGTCGAGTCAGATTAACCCAAACAGTCCCTGCAGGTTCTGAGGAGGATTAGTGACCCACTGCAGGATGTGGCCCGTTCTCACAGACTGATGATGTGACTGATGTGAAACTGGTGCTTCAGTGCAGCGTGTTCAAAATATGTAAATGTGTTTTTATAAATAGACACTCTGCTGCAGTGCTAAATGAAAATGAGAGCCAGCTTCTAGACAGGGTTTTTCTTTTTGCATCACAGTATTTTCTATTGAGGTATTGTTTCCTGAGAAAGAAGATTTCACCGCCTAATTTTATTAATGGCAGTCTGACAGTGTAGATTAAATCTTCTCTTCCAAAAATTGTACAGTATGTGTAAAGTGACTCTAGATTTATAGAAGAACTAGATAGTGAACCTTTCAGTCCGATGAGAATTGCTCACCTGGCAACTACACCATAAAGAGCTCAGGTTTACTTCCTGCTTATGTGGCCCTTTCAATGTGCACAGTAGAGTTTCTCCCACTGACCCAACTCTCGAGGTCCGGCTCTGCCCGTAGACTTTACATTGTGATGATGCCGTAGATTTTTAAATCTCTTTTCTTAACTCAAAGAAAGTTTTACAAAAATAAAAGCTGCATGTATCAAATCATAATAGAAAGATTAATGATTGACCTTGTTTGCAGTTTGAGGTGTCCTGTCGGCTCAGAATTTTTCACTGCAACACTGCAAGTGGCCAAATGGCAAAATTGGAAGCAAGGCTGAGTGGCGCCACAGTGAATCCATTAAGAGAAAATCTGGATACAGCGTCAGAGGCCGAGCCCATACATTCCTTTAGAAAGCTGCTCAATGGCACATGAAGCCAGAAAAGTTCAACTTCCGGGGGACGCCATCATTTTGTTAGTGGAGGAAGTTTCAGTTAATGGACCTTTTTTTATTTGCAACTAATCTATACATTATCATCATATACAGTGTATTCTGATGTGCAATGCAAAGGTCCCAAACATGTTGAAACTCCCTCGACATATTGTCGACTGTGCAAAGTTCAAAACTGCTGTTTCAGGCCTTTTCCACAACAACACAGCATTTCTAGAGCAAATATTTTTGGATGGTAGTTCAGAGTTCAGACAGTCAAAGTCCATTAACTCATCACGTACTGTTTTTCACCATGATGAGTGCTTCACAGGTGCTAATGTAATACAGGAGCTGTGGGACATTAAGAAGATTAAAAATTAGCAAGTTCACTGATTGATTCAAGTCCGATTATTTATTAATCAGTTTATCCATTATTTGTTGTTCTTTAAATCTAATTTTAGTTAGGTTTCATTAAGTAGTCGTACATTTTCTTCCTATAACCTGAAGACAGTAAAACATTTAGGACCAAAGCTAATGATATGTACCCAGCAGGTGCTGACCTGTGTGCATTAGCCACCACTTACTGTATTTTCCCACAGTAACAGTAAAGTGACGGCGCTGAGGCCTCTGTAATCCTACACTGTTTTTCTCCTGGTGTTGGCCTACTTGTACAGTGAGAGACTATTGTCCAGGACCTGACCTCTGTGGTTATGTGGGGCCCTTCAGTGCATACATGTGACAGAAGAAAAGCACATGTCTTTTCTTTAAGGCAAACGCAAGAATCAACACATTTTATTTTTGACCTTTGCCACCAACTTGAGGGCATGTTTGAAATGGATTCACTAAAATGGTTTCCTCTGTCCACGGTCCAGTGTGTGTCAGACCGCACTTCACTGTTAATTCCTCGGCTCTTTACTGGGCACATTTTCAGAGCTTAAGCAGTCATAAACAGAGTAGACTGTTGATAGCGAGAGGCAGTGAACTAGTTTGCCTATGATCATCTTTTGTTTCTTAATGCTGTTTAAGTCAAATCAAAAGTAACCTAACACCAGGCTGAGAAGTGTTGATTTACCCTGATCGGGTTGTAACCTTCACATCACAGCTGGGTGTGGTCAGGGGGGGCTCTGTGGGTGCACACCTGTCTAACACAGTGCTGCTTTGAGCCAGATGTGCGCGGTTTCCACTATATTTCTACATGGTACACAAAATGGCACACGCCATTTAAATGACATCAATTGAAATGATGGCTCTGTGCAGCGGGGGAAAATAAATTACCACATGCACCGACAGCATCGTAACCACATACTGTTTATCACCTGGCTTTTTGTGGCTGAATTCAAGTGGGGAAGGTCTCTGCTACGCTTCAAGCTGTTAAAAAATAAAGTTGGCCGATATGGAAAAAAATCCAGGGTCACGAAATGATATCCAAAAAGACGATGTGTGTGTATAGTCATATATCAAGATAACTATATAATATCGATATATTGCAGAGTCCTATTATCTGGTCTACATCCATAAACAGTGAAAAGTTAGCTCCAGCTAATGACTTTCTTTTGTAAAAGTGTAATGACCTCCTGTGACCCCTGTCTCTGCCCTTCCCCACAGTCTACCTGTTCGTGGGTCTGATGATGATGTACCTCCTGCTGCGCACCTTCCACAAAATGGCCGACCTGCACGGCCTGACCACCTTCCTGCAGCTGCCGCGCTGCGAGGAGTCCGACCTGGACGAAGACAGGGAGCCCATTGTGGAGGACCAACGTGAAGATCAGACGCCTTCTTACCGAACGCAAAAAGGGGCCAGCAAGCCCCTGGAGCCGGGATCTCAGCCCTCGTACAACACCATCAACAAAGGCTGAGCTGTGGGGAGGTGGAGAGAAGAAAACAAAGCTCTACCTCTGGTGGCCCCCTTGTGGTAAAACCCCCAGACTGGTGGGCTGAATCTGAATTCTTGTCTTGATTTTTGTCATGTTGTCCTCTTGTCTCCTTGTTAAAAACATCCAGAGAATAATACTGATGAGGAATCCAGATGAGTGTTGAGATTCAGCCTTCATTAGAGGACCACAAAACTGTTTGTGAATGGTTTCTGCACATACGGACGAAGGACTAATTTTACCTGACTACGGCAACCCGCCTGGGCTAAAAGACACAGATGTTCCTTTTCCTCCTCCACACTGGTGTAGCTGTGGTGTGTTCACCGTACATGCTCGGCTACTGTACACATTTACAGCCTCAGGATGACACATGAAAGGCTCAGACTTGTGATACACGGTTAGTTGTTTTCAGATCACTTTTTGTATATTTTTTCATGTATTGTTATCACATTGTGCGACAGGTTTGGGTTGCTAATTCAGGGCTAACACTTTTTGTATAGACTATAATTGTGCTGAAACTTCCCATGTCAACTTCACAACGATATTTTTACACCTTTAACCACATTTGTTTTTATTTGGGTGTCAGCTCATATTTATACTTCACATCGTGGCCAAAAACACCTCCAGACTATTGACCAGAACGTCCAGTCATATTTGTAGCCTTGACTTACTGGTACCCCGCTTCTCATGAATGATCGCAACGGCAGTGAAAGGACGAATGAATCTGTTTAAATCACTTCCTCTAATAAGGTCAAATGTGGTCGAGCGTTTAACACACTGGGGACATTAACTGGAACGTGTTCAGTCAGATTTCCTGTGTGAAGTGGTATCTTTCCTGTGTCAGACGAGCTGTGTGTTTGCCTCAGGTACACGGGCTGTCCTCCTTTATGGTGCCTCCCCCTGGTGTCCACATGTATGTAGCACATGCTACTACGCCTCCAGAACGGCAATAAATAGGGTCAAAGGGTTGGAATAGAGGGAACGAGGAGAGGGAAAACATTTAAAGTGTTTCATGGTAGTGATTGAGAAGTGATTTATTTCAATGGAAAACCAAATGTTACTTGTCAAACTTGTTCTGTTTAATCCATCATGATGAACATTTAAAATGCACTTTAATGTTCACATCATTTGTCTTTTACCATCAGTTGTAGTTGAATGAACAGTTTCATTATATCCTGATACTGTAAGATAAGTTGTGTGTATGTTGTTGAGTAATGTCTGTTTAATGTATTCACTTTGGATAACTGTAAATTAAAGGATTATTCTGTATTATTTAGTCATTTGTTAACCATGTCATCCTCCTCTTTAGGGAGATGGTTTGAACCGTCAACTCCAAAACCAAAACTTGATTCTGCACATCTTGTGTAGTTTTAATGGCCTGTCAATCCTGAAATGTTCAAGATAGACAGGCGGGTAGAGCTGCACGTTATGGTTTCGTCCTTTAAAAAAAAACAACTTAATTAGCAACTTATCAATTGATAGTTTTCAGCTCTAGTGTGGCACTTTTTGACTGTAACATAAATCATGTTTAATAATGACAAAACAATGATTTATTTTCATATTTTATTAAAAACATCAGTAAAAGTAAACAGATATTTGCATTTTGAAAAAAAAATCTAAATTCATAGTATCTGGACATTCTGCCCTCAAATTCAAAACAAACATTAAAATCTTTGTAGAGATAATAAGTCAATAAAATAACTGCCATGACGGTATATTAATATACCATTAGTGAATGGACAAATGTTATGACATAAATTACTCATTAACAAAATGTCATTTATAAATAGTTTGAGACTGCAGCCCAGCTATTCACAAAGGACCTTTGCATAGAAAGCATCTGGATCCATGAACAGGATAAAATAAACAAATGCCTAACAAACAGGCATCGTGTGCTTCCTCAAACAGTTTATCTCAGCGATTCCCCAACACACATTTACATTTATAGTTTAAACACCTCACAAGTGTTTTTCTTTTAAACGATACATTAAAAGAACATTTAACAGAACTCAACTTCAGGGGTTCAAAGGGAATCGTTTGGCCAAATCTCACCTGTAAAACCACTGCTTACTAAACAGTGAAACACAAACCACATGTGACAGACTTTAAAATGCATATTATTAAGAAAAGTGCAAGAATTCAGATGTAAACCACACAAAACATGTGAACCCACTAAAACAAGCAGAAACTGACAAACTGATGAATCAACTGTTCACAGGGTGGAAGTCAGCTCCATCTGGACTCCATCAGCCAATGTGGCTGAAAGCGTGATGCTGAACTCCCACCAGGACTGATCAATATTACATGCACACAACAGAAGCTGTTACTGTAGGTCGTGGTCGTGACTTTAGCTAATGTGACACCTACAGTGGTTTGGACTGTCACATGAGGATGGTTGGTATACAATCACAGTACTGTAAAGGCTCTCTGAATAAAAGCATCTTTTAAAAGACATTAAATACTCTTTCTGAGCTGGACTGCGTTTCCTGATCTATAGCTGCACTCAGACGTCTCCGAGAGGAAACATTTCAGAGAAAACTCATTTTAGTTTCACTCTTTTCACCCTTCAGATGAATCATAGTTTAAAGTCCAGCCGGCTGAGAGGCATTAAGAGTTTTTTGTTTTTTGACACTGCTGATACGAGATGCATTCATGAAATGTATCATATTACTGATGATAAACTGAGGAATAGAGCAAGAATCACTCAGTTGAAGAAAACCTTCAAGAAATATACACACTTGAAATGTAATTTTCTTTCATAACCAAATAAATCTTCTGGTCAAATCAACCTGATATAAATATGCAAAAGGTTTTAATGACTAAAAGGTAAATGTTCCTGTTTGAAATCCTGATCTGATCTCTTAGCACCTGATGTCATGCCCCTGTTATAACTCGTTGATAAATATGAGGGCAAAAGATTTCTTCACAGAAGATTTGACCTATAGTATTAGTGTTTCAACCGTCCTCCTTCCAACACCAGCCAAATCACATTCTCTCAGAACTCACATTAACATTGTACACTTGATTTATCCCATGTCTCACCTAACGTTGCATCAATCAACACCGTTGCATGACTGGCTGCTGCTTTCTTCTTACTCCATATAACCCAGGATGTTCAATGTGAACGCAGGATTACTTGGAGCTGTGACACATTTGACAACCTTTAGGACAACACTGCCGAAGCCTTTTTCTCTCCACCAACAGCAAATACATGGCAACTTCTCATTTGGTGACTTAATCCTGCTCTCTAATCAGGCGCCTCCCTTCCTTAGTTCCCAATTAGCTGAGTCACGATGGAAACTGGAGTAAAATGCTTTCAGCAGGTCATTATGCAGTGACTCACTGCTAAGCCATTAAGAAAAACTGCCCTGTCTGGCTTACCTCCTACATACTTTAAACTCTGACCTGTTTTGTAAGAAAACACAACTGTTCACGTTGTACAAAAAGCTGCCATATAAATCACAGCTTCTCTTCATGCTAGCCCACCTATGGAGCATTATCTGTCTTAGACAGCAACCATTTCTACATTTCTAGAGCATTCTTACTACTTTCTAAAGCCCATAATACACTATTTTTTCTGCAATATATAATAATAACAAAGTGAATATTCAATGTGTTTGACAACCCAGCCCTTGGCTTTGGGAGGTCAGTTTTGTCCACTAAGTGAACACTGTTCAGATTACTTCCTGTTGAAATGGATTTCTTACAGTATGATGTCTATGAGGCTATCAGGACTCCACTAGGATCTCCATCAGATGCTCCAGCTCAAGTCCCTCTCTCATATGGTTCTGACTGGAGAAGGGTGGTGAGGAAAGAGAAGGTGAAGAAGAGGATGATGAAGACAATGGGCTGAATGAGGAGAATGAAGGCAGGCACTTCTGGTTGAGAGAGAGAGAGAAAGGGAGCAATGGGGAGGAGGAAGAGGAGAGAGGAGGCAGGTACCGTAAAAGGTCATCCCCAGTCGGATACCCACCTCCGCTGCCTCTGAGCCCCAACACACCCATTTCCCTCTCGAGCAGGGACGTGTCTATATCCTGGAATAGATCCTCCACAGTGACATCATTGAGGTAGCTGGACCTCATTACCTCCATGCTGTTCTCTTGCTGCTCCCAGCTTCCCCCATAACCTCTGACTCCGTGTTTCATCCATGCCACAGCTCCCTCGGTGGGACCCGCAAGGTTCTCCAGGGACCTGAGAGGTGCCCGCTGAGCTGCCTGTGGACTCCCGTCAATGGTAGAGTCCAGTGCCGTTAGAATGGATGAGATGGCAGCTGAAAGGGAGAAATCAGGATCCATGGACATCGATTCCCAGTCCTCATCTTCATTTTTTGCAGACAGAGGGACATTTGATGCACTTGAGTGGCAACTTACTGGAGACCTACTCACAGCACAATTTGAGAAATAATTTGATGAAACCAGAGGGCAGCTGGAAGGAGCTGAGTGGCTGTTAGTAATGCTCTCCTGGAGTGCAGATGAAGAACTACAAGGTGGCTGTGACACCTCCATGTCCATAGAGGGCGCCCCACAACCCTCCAGGCTGACCTGCCGCAGTGTGTTGGCTATGAGAACAGACCGCCGCAGACTGGGTTCAGGTAGCTCCTGACCACGCTGATACTTGTTCAGGGAAACTGAGAACACAAACTGCCGCTGGCTCTCCCAGAAAGGGCTGCTCCTGTCAGAAACCTCCACCTCCTCTGGTGGGAGTTTGCGCTTCTGCCCCTTCATGATCATCTTTAACTGTGGAGGAAGGCATAAAGAAGGTTGTTTTTTTTTAATTCAAAGGCTCATACTACAGAAGAAGAATGGACTAATGTCAAAATGCTGATGTGATAAAACAACTAGGCCTGTAACTAACGATTATTTTCCTTATCAATTAATCTGCCGATTATCTTCACAATCAAACGCTTAATCATTTAACCTATAAAATGTCAGAAGCTGCCAAAAAATGCTTGTCACAGTTTACAGAGCCCAAAGTGACGTCTTCAAATTGCTTTTTTTGTCCAACCAGCCGTCCAAAACCCAAAGACTCTTTATTTACGGTCATGAATTACAACGAAAAGCAGCAAATCCTCACAGCCAAGAAGCTGGAACCAGCACATATTAGACATTTTGCTTGGAAATGGACTGAAACTTTTATCTATTATCAAAATAGTTGGCAATTAATTTTCTTTTGATCAACTAACTGATTAATCAAATAATCGTTGCAGCTCTAGAAACAACATATGAATTTGATTAACTCGGTAATGGAACAGGGAGTAGCTCAACAGTCAATTAATCAATAAATATTTTATCTACTACAAATAAAAGGTATCTCAAGGATTTTGGGGGATTTGCTTGGTTCTCTCTGTTTTAATCACTTTTTTTTTGGACTGTTCCCATTCTCAGACATCACTTTAGGCTCTGACAGCCTGTGGTCAACATCTGTCTTGTTTTAATATTATATCTTCTAATCAGTAATACAAATTATTGAAAGCTGTTGCCATAGTCTGAGACTGTAGAGATTTAACTACTGGTGGTAATGAGTGAACATCAAATGTTTTAAGTAACGTACAATTGAGGAAAAGGCTGATCAGACAGATTTTCAGAGTGGCTAAATGGATTTACTTTGTTTTGTTTATTACAAGTTTTAAAAGATGTAGAAAAATGTATTTATAACGCATTAATAGAGACTGAATTTGATTCGGATAACTGTTTAAGTACGACTATGAAATGTTCAAATTAAAACAACCATATTAGCTGAAAGTGGCAATAAAGTCCCACTTTCTTAAAGTTGTTTAATCATCATGTTAGCTAGCTGAGTTAGCCTGAATGTGCGTTGGGGGTTGTATGATTCATCGTGTAGGAGGGAAAAAGAAAACTTCTCGAGGGGAGGCCATTAAACTGCAACGTAATTTGTTTTAAACCTACTTGAATCAGCTCCATTAAGAGGCGAAAACGAGTAACTTAACGCGGTTTTAACCACCAAACCTTTGTGGTAAACTTTTAAACACAGTTTGAAAGTTAAGAAACCGACCTGTTGAATCACTTCCCGTCTCTCTTCGGTAAAGTTCAGTCGGTTCCGTGGCTGTTGGTCCCGTTATCTCGTCTTCCTCTTCGACCCTGTGAAACAAATTTAACGTCGGAACTTTTTACTCAACTCGTTCAGAAATAAATCGGCGATTAAAAGCAATTAAAAACAACTCGTTTGGGTTGAAGAGTACGGCTCAGTCTCGCTAACCGACTGAGTGGATCCGAGCCCGCCTGTGATTTGAGTTTCACGCCAAAACGTTTACAGTTGGGGGGTTGGAGGATCGAAAGGCATCATGGGTAGTGGAGTTTTTATACGTCACATACCATCACATCAATTTGACCTTACAAACACACTTTATACTATTTATATGGCAAATATTACAATAAAATCACAATCCATACAAGACATAGCCGTGTAAATACACTCCCGGCCCTGATTATTAACGCCTGGACCGGATAGGCAAGCTTGTTATTATGTAATTTGCATAGCACTAATTCCTAAATGATTACATCACCGACAGAAGAGGGAAGCCCATCCACACACATTGTCTTTGAATACAAAGTACGTCAATATGTTACTAAGTAGCATGTCTTATCTAATGTTAAGTGACTGTAAGAAAATACCAAACTTCTGAAATGATTTTAACCTAAGCGACTGAAGCGATCAATAAATCAAAACAGTCCAATGTACACATTTCACTGAGAATGCACATATAATAACGACAGAGCAACAAAAAAAAGTGAAAGAAAAGAAAAGCCTGGGTTCAAGAAAGTCAAATATCACTGTAATAAAAGGTAAGGTTGTCTTATTTCCGGCAGAGACTGGATTATTTACCTGAGAGTGACAGTCGTGAAGAGGAAAAGCAGTCAGTGGACACAGTTTCTCCTGTCGTGAGCCACCAACAGGTCAGAGATTAAAGTTTCGATTTAAATAACATCACTGGACTTTTCGCCACATGAAAAACCAGAGAGTCAACTTTAAAAAATAGTTTCAGCTCCTCCTCAGCCACCGTACTGCAGACACACAAACACCAAGGTGCCGGGACAGAATACAACTTCCTGTGGTGGCTTTCAAAATAAAATTTTTTAAAAATCACATGTTGGAAGTATAATATAATATAACTCTGTCTGATGTGTTTTTTTTTCCCACGGGATTGCTCAATTGCTCCAAAAATAAAATATCTACTTTTCCCTTATAAATAAAAAAAAAAAATCAGAATCGATGAATTCGTAATTTTCTTTTCATTTCAAAAGTATAAACTACTGGAGAGAAGATGGTTCCTACTTGACTTTGAAGTTTATTCGTAAATTATGAGCACTGAAGGATTTTCAAATTGCATGTTGGACCATGACATGTGTTGTGATATTATAAATCTGCTGGTACATACATGTGTGTTAAACTCTTCTGTTAAAGTCCTTCTGCAGATGAATGTGAAAACAATCTCCTATTGTCAAACTCTGCACATACATACTTAATACATAATACTTAATAGGATAGTTAGACCTGATCTCTATTCTTTATTTTTCTTTTAAAAAAAACAACGTTTTATTCTGAAGTAACACATGTTAAGCTTCCGGGATCTTGCTGCCTGCCCTTTGGAAATTGCCCTTTCTTTTTTAGCGGGAGTTGTGCAACAGCTACACATGCCACTCATCTGACTGACTGCTTGTCCTTCTCATAGGACAAACTCACATGACGTAAACTAGAGGAGACAGAGAGACTTGACGAATTGTCCCACACTATTAATGTATTTCCAACTTTTAAACCAAAATTTACAAAATGTCCCATATGAAGAAAAAGAACAGTCTCACTCCTCCTTCCCTGTTAAATAATGTACAGAATGTTCAATTCCAGTATAAACTGTCAGCCATATTTAGATTCACATTTAAGGACATCCATAACTTCTGTTCATGAATTTCCTGTGAAAATCTACTATTACATGCTCGAGCGTAAGTGAAAATTTTGAGAAATTCGTCGGTTTGAGAAATGTAGTCTACTGAACAAAAGATAATCATCCATGAACATGTATTATAATGAACACTGATTCATTATGCTGATTATCTATATATTATTTCATTTCAAATGAAGGTACTCCTATCAATATGACTAAAACATTTCTTCTTCACTATGTCCTTTTCTTTCATTCTACAAATCATTCAAACTCTCATCACAGGACTTTTTTAAGTAAGTACTCAAGTGCTTCCTGTCAGGGTGCCACTTCAGCCCTTTCACAGTAATCACATTAACCTGGGTGACAATTACTTTAACACGAAGTTTAAGACACAAGTAGTCTGACATCTATTAAATAATATTAACAGTAGCATTACTTACATTTAAGGAGGATATCCAAGTTCATTATCTACTATCCACTCCTTCCTTATTGTTTTGTCAAGCATAATGTAAATGACTGCACAGAGTACCATTATCATTGTTGTTTTGTGACTCTATCAACAAGTAGCCTGCAGCATTGCTCGGTCACATGACAATTCACTCATTCAGCACATTTTTTTTTTACAATAAAGTCTTTTATTTTCAACAGCTATAAAAAAACAGGCCGACTGTAAAACACAGCAGTGACCAACAGCATCACATGACAAAATGTTGGAAACAAAACATCCATTATGTAAATGTTGTTCGTGTGAAAAGACAGAACTGATGCAAAGTGATATAAAGAGCTATAGCTAAAGCAGTAGTACAGGTTAGGCTTAATATGCATCCTGGTGGCGATAACACTGAAATTAGTATAAAAATATAACAGCGGCAATAAAAAGCTTGTCAGTTATGACCATGAAGGTGAACACAGGAAAGCATTTTTGTTTTTTCACAGCAAACTTGTAGATAAAACAAACATGGACAGATATTTTCTCTTCATTGTTTTTGGTGGAACTAAAAAATAGTGATCAGTGACAGAAATACATATAAACCCCTTCACTTTCTGGAGGTGGCGTGTTGTTCAGGATCATTTATAGTCTCCCCACACTCCGACAGCTTTGCCGTCCCATTCTGTGGTGGACAGACATCTGACGAAGAAGTGTCCCAGGTCGTGTTTAGAGATGGCTCTTCCTCTCAGCGTGTTCTCCGTCGCCATGTAACTCTCCGTCAGAGGAAGATCATCTGCAGGGAGCCAGACAGAAACGTGTATAAAATATGAGAAACACATCGAGGCTCTTTCTGTCTGCAGTTAATGAACTACAAGTCAGAGATGTGATAGAGAGACTGTAAAACAAACGGAGCAGGAGCGTAATCCAAAATCAAACTGTTTGGAATAAAGCTCTTTCTACTGACCAGCGATGTGAGGAGGCATGGCGGCCACGTAGTCCAGCCCAGATGTTTTCAGGATTGTAAACATCCTGTCATGGTCCTCTGTCACAGGAACCAAACGGGCCGGGACTTTGGAGCGATCCCACAGCAGGAAGGCTGGAAGGGATGAGGATGAAGATGAAGATAATGAGTGGAGGGATAAAAAATTTAAAAAAGCCAATTAAGGCTTCATAAAACCTCGAGAAGAGGAAATAAGTGGAGATGAAAGAGAGAAAAGTTGAGGAATTTACTCTGCTTAGAAGTGTGTCACATTAAATGTTCATTCACTGACTTATCCTTCTATTTTTAAACAAACCTTCATTATCACTCTCATCAAAAAAGTGCAATTAAATAAGTGACAGGTATTTGTATACATCTGATATTCAGTTGTTTTAATGCACTGCTCTCTGCAGCTAACAGAAGCTTAAACAAGACTAGATAAAATATATATATTTCAAGGTACTTTTTTTAAAAAAAGATCATCCATAACTCAAACTCTGTTATATATTTTTTAACGGTGAGTTGTACCTGACATGCAGCCGACCACTTTGCGGATCCCACGAGCCTTCATGGCTTCAACGATGTTCCTGGTGCCTTCAGACATCATGGTGGTCGGGCCTGATGAGCACAGATCAGATCAGTCATACTGTTGTGGAGAGCTAATAAATCTTACAACACTGTATTTGAGTATAGTTCTGAGACACTGATACTTACTAAAACAACAGCATTTCCACTATAAACTTAAGAATGTGTTAATTTATTTGTATAATGTCGTCATAAATCCCATGCACCTTTATTACACTGATACAATGATGTCACTTATGGTTATATGTTGTAAAAACTCTTTGGTGACCTCTAGTGAAGGTTTCATGTTATTACACCATTAAACTACAATCCTCCTTGTGTAAGGTTAACAGGGACAGTTATGTAAGGAAACGTGAACTTAACCAATCAGGGCAAAGAAATATCAGCTGTGTTCCAACACCTATACGATCATACTATTAGGTATGCCAGAAACAGATTTATAGATACCAGGATGCCCAGCTGCATTCAATTGCATTTTACAGTATGCTAGCCACCTTGCTTTTCTGTCAGTTCTGACCCACAATCCTCTGTGCAGCAGCAGATACGTCACATCGACTGAGCCATCGAGAGAGCACAGACAGATGACAGCTCATTGACAGGTGACAGAAGCCGAAATGACAGTTGACAGCAAGAGGGTCAAAGTTCAAGGCTCGATGTTATGACGGGTAGGATGTCCCAAATGTATGCATACTGCATTACATGCTTTTTTTTTTTAGGCCAGCTGCCGTACTCACTAAATGTAAAAAGAAAAAGTACGTGATTTGGAGTTCGCAAATGTCAAGTGACCAGTCTGTGTAAACGTGTAGTAAGTACAGTACAGTAAGAGAACAGCAACCCCAACAAGTACAGCTACAGCAATGTGCAAATGAACCAATGAAAATTTAGAAACCTCAAACTAAATTGTAAATTTGATTAAAGCAATGCCATTAGTCAACGTCTACGTCCAGGTTGAAACTATGAAATGTGAGTTTTTCTTCTCTTGTAACGTTTGCTTGGTTGTGTGTCTTTCTTCAAACCGTGGAGCCTTACTGAGACTGTTCCTGGTGCCTAGGATGATGATCACAGCATCCTGGCCCTCCATGGTCTTCTTCACATCCTCTCTGTTCAGAACGTCTCCCACTACCACTCTGGACGCCTTGTGGTCGGCAGGTAGCGTGGCAGGGTCCCGCACCAACACCGTCACGCTGTACCCTGAGGAAGGAAAATGAAACAGAAACTAGTTGTGTTGCATCTATAATGACATTGCAGCCTAATGTCATCTCAGGCAACATGTATCTGCAAACACTGTGGTTGCATTTCCTAAATTCATAGGATTTCTCCTTTTTTATCTTACAGGATCTTGTTACATTTTCCATCAAGGTCATGAAAAGTAGAAGGAGAAGTGGGAGAGTGATGAGTGTTGCTGACACGATGACAACTGACCATTTCAGCTGGTTGGCAACCTTTGTACTGACTCTGTCACTTGGCTATAGTGTTGTCATGTTGTAAACATGGCAAGATTGATATTCACTTTCAACAGGATGACAAACTGGAGTTAAAATAAAAGAGTCTCTTCCAGAAGCTGCTGAAATAACTTCACCAACTCGATGAAGATGATCCCACCCACCCCGCCTGTAAAGACGTGATAGTGAAGATCTTCTACTATCAGCTGTGTGTGTCACAGGCAGCTGTGACTCAGCAAAATGCTGACATGTAACGTCTAACATGACTCAACAGTTCTTCCCCCATGGTGAGGAGGAAGAAAGTATATGCTGATATATCAAATTACACATATGATTAACGCGTTTGCGTGTGTGTGATTTATATGTGTGCAGCAGTAAATAATTACAGCAGGGACTGATGTTTAAGCCTTATTCCACTGTGAATAAGAGCCACCGCTGAAATGTATTTAAATCAGATTACATTTGCTAAAATATTAAAAACTTTCAATTAAAGCAGGGCTGGTGAATTTTGACAATTTTGAACAAATATCTTGAAAGCGGACTGCCAGTGTTTACAAAAGACATTTACACACAAGGATGCTTTGAGAAAAAATAGTCTTGTGATTACTAAGCACAACATTAATCTAAATAACACTTTTATAAACACATTTTCCAAACTCGATCCCATCTAGTATCATATCAAGTTTATGATACTATATTGATTTACTGCACATTTAAACTCATAGTAGAAGTAGCTCTGGACAACTTGACTCTGTGAAGCCTAAACTTTGTTTTTATTGCATTATGAATAATTTATGTTATCATCAAACATCCCAATGTGATCTTTTTGACTATTAGAGCTTCAAATGACACAGAGCTCATGAACTTTTGAAAGTTTATGGCCTGTTTTCACCTCCATGAGGCAGCAGAGGCTGATCAGAGTCGTGACACAACCGAAAGTACTTTTCTTCTCTGCGCTGTGTTAACACTGTCATGTTCCTGCACTCATGGGGACAATCAGGGATCCCTGCGTGTCCCTGCTACACAGTAAAAGCACTTATATTTACTCTATTCCGTCGTATTATGTTATATCATGTTGTCAGTCCTCACCTGCAGCCACCGCCAGCGGCAGGGTCGCCTGCCCGGTCATTCCCGTGGCGCCAAATATCGCGACGTTTTTGATGGAGTCCGACATAACTCGCAATAACCCAGATGCTCGACACAGCAACAGATTGGTGATAAATTGTGATCGTTACAGAGAATACTTTCACTTATATATTCACTGACATTGTAGCAACGCCTCTTCAGGCAACAGGAAGGCAGACTGTCAGACTCCTCCCCCCACATGGACAGTTAAAGGAGCCCTGCTGCTGCCAGGTCTCTTACACTGTTACTGCAGTGAGGTGAGAGTGATTATAGTTTATTTTCCAGCTGTTTACACCCCATTCTCCTCCTCTCATTTGGTCTAAAACATCCTTGGTATTCCCTGAAAAAATGTTTGAAAGCGTGTCTCAAACCAGGTCTAATTGAATGCTGACAATATGTTTTAATCCAAGGCCGTAGCCCAGGAATCAGCATTTAGGGGGACCAGGACCCAAACCTCTTCAATTGTGATTAACTTTTTAATTTTTTTTGTCTTTTTTTTGTGTGTGTGTGCTAATGTCTAATAGTGTATTGAAGTCAAACTTTTTTGGCTTCATGCACCACTGAGCAGCTTTCATAGAAATGAATGAGACTTCACCTCCACGGCTGCGTCCAGGTATAATTATAAAGTCCTTGCTTCAGACACTGTATCCAGGGGATATGTCCCCTCTCAGGAAATTACTGTCCTGTTTTGATGAAAATATGAAGATTCTCACATTGAAAGTGTTTGAATTTAGGCCTATATCTAAGCTGAGCAAAAATGATGAAGACTTTAATTAGATACTTAGAGAAACGAGGTTTGAAACTGAATATTTTCTCCAGTATTTATCAACGCTTGGTCTGAATATCATTGGAGGATATGAGAATAAGAGATGATTCAGGGGCAGAACTATGGCGGATGCTCCTTGAGCAGCGAATGCAGAAAAGGTCAAACCTATTCTTTACTATGAACAAGTTCTGCTTGTAATGTGGTGAACACACAGAGGACACTGACCTGCTTTTATACTTCTGTTTTTTTAATACATGTCCTCAGAGCTTCCAAAAAAGACTCACTTAGAGAGGCCTCAAGTGCACTCAGCTCTTCTGCTCCGTTTTTTTTTTGTTGAAAACATTGCCTTTGCACACTGGAACAGGGCAGTGAGGTGCCTGCTGTTTCCGGTGAAACTTTAAATCATTCTTTTTTTTTGACAAAAATGCCTCACATTATTTTTTAAAATAAAGATATCACACTAAACCCTACTGTGTTTCTAATGGAGAAGTTAGGATTTATATAACAGCACTGTTTCAAAGCTCATACTAACCAATTCATAATGAAGCATATATTACCAACAATAATTAATTGATTGGCAAAGAGCAAACAGAAGTAAACAATAATGTAAAAAGATAAAAATAACAGTTGAGGAAAATGTTCTTTAACCAGTGGATGTTTGTCTGACGACAATAAGAGGTCCTGAATAGTAGAAAATAGAAATACAGTAGTAGAAATGTGTCTGTTTAGGCCCATTTAATTACACCTTTACATCATTAAAGATTTTTGGGATGGCATAAGGTGACCAGTCAAATTCCCCTTGCCACCCTAATGGAGCAAGACACTTCTAATCTTCTAATCTGCAGGCTGTACCAGGGAAAAATTTAAATTGCTTTGGACACTGTCTGCCACATGAGTGCAATCTAATGAAACGGAGTGTGTTTATTCATTATTTTATAATCTCCTGCCGGTTTTAATATGATAATCAGGAGAAGAAAGTTTGAGGTAAAGCAGGATTCTTAAATAAAATACTGGTTATAGACTACTTTGTTTCTGTACAATTAATAAAATTAATAAACCTTTATATTTGGGATTCTGTCTGTGTGCATGTGAATTTTATATTGTAATCTGTAAAGTGTGCAGAGACTCTCAGGGTATTTTTTCTTGGTATCTGGCGGTTTTAGCAAAATGGTGGTAAGTGGACTCTTAATATACTGGTATTTAAATTTGACTAAATTTAGGTCAAGAAAATAAACAAATAGGACTGCCTAACACCATTTAGATCTTAATGCTGGGAAAACAGTAATGTTTTCTTTGGAGGAACCATAAATTAAAGCGACTTTGTCTTATGACCTCATTTTTAAAAAAGTATTTGGGCGGAAATTGCCTGAAATCCCTGGATTTTGATTGGCTTGACAGCCGTAGCCCCGCCCACTTCTTCTTCGTGGATCAGAAGTTGAAAAAGATGGAGGACGGGACTTTAGCTAATTATCGTCGCAATTAACGTTAATTACCAAGAGATATTTAGTGAGTAGTTAGTCACATAGGTAGTTAGTTGGTGAATTGCTACACCACTTTAAGGACAATGCCTAAGGTATGCTAAACTTTTGTCATAACAACAATAACGCAGTTACTTTGGTTAGCCGTAGTTGTAGTTTAACGTCTTAGCTAGCCAGAAGCTAGCTAGCAGTTAACGTTAAATATGGCTCCAAGTGATTTACAAACACAATTAAAAACGGAAAACTGCTCAAACACAGTGTATTTATATATATTTTGTGTGTGTTTGTGTTTTCTTTTTCTAGCACTTGGCTTTAACATTTTAGAACATTTGATTTTTTGCCTCTAAACCGCGACTGCTGCTGTAAAATGACCGTAAAACACGTCCTCTTGTGGCTTCTTGCTAAAATGTACCACTGGCAGTCTCTCTCTCTCTCTCTCTCTCTCTGTGTCTCTCTCTCTCCATCTCTCCCTCTCTCTCTGCTCGCCGCACTAATGCTGATATTTCTCTCCAGCATCACCAGCGGAGAGGAAGAGGAGGAGGAGGAGGAGGAAGGAGAGGTTGTGTCAGGTGGAAACGGGGACCTCTATGGATATCATCATCTCCCTCCACCGGCTCGCATCCTCAGCACCGACAGCATCTCCCGGCCGGCGGTCACCGCTGCAGGCACACAGCGCCCTTTTCATGCGCCAAAGCGTTGTATTTCCACGGTAGAGACTCTCCGGGCTGCTTCTGTAATTACCCTGACAAACCGCTTCTTCCTGTAATAAGGACTAATCGAGGGAAGACCCTGCTGGAATAAAAGCGGAGCGTCAGTCTCCTCCATTGATAAACCGCTCTCCTCATCGATTCAGCCCAACGACGTCTTGGTATAAGAGGAGGACAAAACCAATCCAACAAACTGACAGTGAAGCTGAAGGTAAGGCCGATATAAGGACGACAGGATGATTGCTTTCTCCGTGGGATGTCGTTTTATTTTGTCATTCCCTGTGTGAGAGCAAGGAGCCGAGGTGCACGGTGGTTTTTTTTCCTTTTTTTGCAGAGACGCCGGCCTGCATTTGGGTGCAGGGTACCGCAGTGATCCGACTGGAGGACGCGCTGTTTCATGTCTTTTTTCACCTACATGTGTTGCATGATGCATGCCTGGAAAAGTGTTTGTGATGTCTGCATAGCTGGTTGTCTAATTTGAAAGGAGAAATCTAGTAAAAAAGCAGAATAGCGGCCTAGTGTATGGGTTATACATGTTGTTGCATGTTATACCGGATCAGTTTAGGCTTCCTGATAACCAATAACTTTAAATTGCAGATGGTTACGTTGGGCTCTGTCGCTTTTTGGCAAACTGCGCCTCAATGCAAATAGCAGCATAACTTCCCAAGCGATAAATGTCTTCAGTAATACCACACATCCCTGCAGGAAGTTGTCGTGTGTCTCTGGTCGCACGGTGTGACCTCACATTACTTTTTCTGCTTTTCTGCCCCTTGTGGTATCACTTCTTCCTGAATCCTGGGGGGATTTTGCTGTTCTGTATGGGGTGAATAGATTCAGATTATTCTTATGCTTTAGTGAGACAAGGCCAACAGCAGCATCGCTTGCTGTAGCAACTCAAGAATCCTGTCAAGTCGTAATGTGGTGTGTTTGATCACATCTGCAGTGAAAAGTGACTACATCCTCAGTTTTGCATTGACACTATCATTGCCTATTCAACATGATCGCTATTGGTAGTAAATATGTAGAGCCACTGCAGGGAGCTAATACAGGGGTGTGCAGGCAGGTGTAGGCTAGTTGGTTAGCTTTGGTTTGTTGGTGCAAGGTGTGTGTGTGTGTGTGTGTGTGTGTGTGTGTGTGTGTGTGTGTGTGTGTGTGTGTGTGTGTGGATGATGGTGTTGGAGGGGGTGAACAGGAGAGAAATGAGGAAGACAGGCAAAATTGAATGCAGTCACAGTGAGCAAAGGCTGTAGCCATATTATTCATTTAATTCAGTCATTTCATCACTGATCATATCAAACGGCTAACAACACTGCTGGTAAGTTTAGTGACATTGAGACGGTTTGATCCCCTCACTCTGATACTCCCCATAGTAGCAGTAGTTCATAGTAGCCTATGGTACATTATAGAGTGGTGTTTTTTTTGTACATTTTGAAAGTTAAAGTCCTGTTTTGTCACTAATCCACTTCTGTAATACATATACAGGGGTAGCACTGAGTCTGTAGTGCTCAGCAGCAGTTTACTATATAGTGAATTTATTACACTATGACATTACATCTTGTGCTAATGTACATGCTATTACTATTATTTATATGATAAGGGTTTTTGGAAGACTTAGGTGCACGTGCTTGGTTGGTTTGAGGAGGTCATCCCTGATGAAAAGTTTTTATTTTTCAATAATATATATATGCAATTTCACATCGGTATGAACCATTATTATTATCATAAATTATCAAAAAGTCGGGAAAGCTAGAGCAGATAATCCAAAAAACAAAAGAAGTTCTCTGGAGACTAACTACTTCTATTAGATCTAGAAAAGGTCATTTAGTTAGTTTTGATGCTCTCCACATTGGTTATACATTATTCGGCTTAGGTGGTGCCCAAAACAGTTTGGGTGCTGAACCTAAGCCTTATTATGGCATGGAAAACCCTGACAGAAATAAGTGCAATCATTGATATTGAGTAATACTGTTATTTTAAGACCATTTTATGCCACTGATATAATGATGATTTAATAGCATAACAATGAAAAACATCCTTTGAAAGAGCAGTGACCTTTGACTGAAAGAAGGTAAGACTAAGTCTTTAAAGTATTCAGACATTTGTGTTGGAATTTGGAAAAAAAATATTAAAATATAAAACCACACAACCAAAACAATAATTAAAATTACTTTTGGGCCCTTTTAACAAAACATTTGCATTTACACATTTGGGACAGGGGTAGAGTATTTAATTCCTTAACAGGCAATATTCTGACAATAACGTAATTAAAGTGACATGCCAAACATTTACTCCTTGTCCTCAAAGGAAATTAAAAATGTCCACATATTAATGCTGTAAAATATGTTACTATGTCTGGTGCTAATTATATAAATAATACTAAGAGTATAGCAATTATAGTAACTTTTACATTGCTTTATATTATACTATAGTGTATACTGTACATACATACAAAATCTGTATATAGACATGTATATACATATTACCAGATTATTGAGGTCAACATTTAGGAAAAAAAATGGTATATCAAATTATTTATTGGTGTATTTCACTTTACAACATATTGCCCAGCTCTGTTACAAGATGAAGTTCTTTATGTCACCCTTCTTGTTGTCATCCTGTCCTGTCCTGGTGATAGACAGCCTCTCTGGGACACTGAAGCGCTCTGCTGCTGCTCTGCTGTTTATCGGACCACAAGGTGACTGTTTTGATTAAGACTCATGGTCTTGCAGACTCTGCAAGAGTCAGAGCTGGGCGTCGGCTGCAGCTCCTGCTTGCAGATGTTGTTTCACTCTGCTGAGGTGAAATGAGTGGAAGTGACTCAGTGCAGTGTGTAAAGTGCGTACTGCGTGACGTCACAGTGAAGGATCCAGTGTGAATGTGAAAGAGGGGAGAGAGAGAGAGAGAGAGAGAGCATTCATCCCTGTAAGAACAATCTAGGTTTCAGATATTTTTGGAAAGTGAGATCATTCTGGATAAAGTTTATGATAGATTCTGTTGGTTAGATTTGGGTCAGAATATCGGTTACATTTAAGGTTAGTTTAGGTTATCATAGGGGAACTACATTTTATTCTTTGGGCTAATGGCTACATCTAAATTTGAACAGTTTTTTGCTTCTTTCTTGTTGACAGATCAGCCATAATTGGCACAGGAGGAACAAACTTCAGCACGGCTCTAATAGTTAGATGGATAGTCAGAGCAGAAACATAGATGCACAGCAAAACTGTAGACAAAAGTGTACTCCATCATGCTAGGCGGTGTTTCACAAGAATTTATCACTACATGTAGGATAGTAACACCCTCTGCAAGCTACTAGTTTAGGAACGTAACATTTGTTGTAATGGAAAAGCCGACACTTTAGCAAACTAACTAAGCTAACCTGCCTAACAGAAAGCCGACCATCTCCGTGATGCTCTTCATCCAACCCCAGATGTTCTCTTGTTTGGGAACAAGCTTTGTTCACTTGCCGTCTCTTCTCCCTATATTTGTGTTTTTTCGGCTTCCTCTTGGTGGGTGCTGCCTGCGGTCTGGCACCTGGTCGCGACCTTGTTACAAAGTCCCAACCTCACCTGTACACTGTTATTGGCATCTACATTTTTAGGAAAATCCTGCATAGTACACTAGTTAACACTTCATAAATAATATTATCTTCACGCTCAGAAACTATTAATCACTAGTAAGTATATACAGAAATTGATTTTAGTAACATAAGTTTATAAATTGTAAGCTGCTCATACTGATATACCATAAAAGGACAACAGGGTATTGTACATCTTGTACTATGTTTGTCAATACTTCGACATCTTTACAAAATATGTATTTAACAAGTAAGTATATGCTCAATTTATTTCTATTTGGTATTTAAATGTATCAGAATAATTAATAATGCGGTTTTGTTAACTTGCCTCAGTGAATTTAGTAGATACCTGATCATTACATCCGAAGCCGAGCATGCGCCTAACACTTATCCACAGGCAGATGCACAGATAGATAGCAGAGGTCATCAGAAATGTCCCCCAGACTTTTTGATCTGCATGTGACAATATTGATGAAGACTGGTGTGTGTGTGTGTGTGTGTGTGTGTGTGTGTGTGTGTGTGTGTGTGTGTGTGTTTTGTGTGTGTCTGTTTATATAGGGGGAAAGTACACTGAGGGTCTGGTCCCCATTAAGCCTGAGAGAAACAGAGACACAGAGCTGCTGCCACTGACTGATTAACACTGGCAGCTGTCTCTCTCTTTCCTTCTCTGGCTTTCTTCATCTTTCTGGTGATATGCTCTCCTGTCTCTCTTGCTCCTTCGATTTCTTTCTTTTCCCCTAATTCTTTCCATTTCAACTCTTCACTTCCACGTCAGCCTTTCTGTTTCTCTGTAACGTCTCTATTCTATAATGTCAGCCTCTGTTTTTCTCACTTTATATAGGCTAGCTTCCTTTGCTACAGTACTCCTCTACTCTCTACTCTCTTGATTATGAATGCCTGCCTCACTCAGTCACTCAGTCTCTCTCTCTCTCTATATCTAACCTCTACATCAAAAGTGATGGGCAGTCAGACATCGGTTATCTGCATTAGGCTATTCTTGGATCATCACTGCAGCAATATGATCAGGGGAAAAAAAACAAGACAAAGCCATCATAATTTAAATCATTATTACATCTGAAGAATTTATCATAGAAAGGCACACAGGATCTGATGTAGATATGTGGCTTGAATGTTTAAGGAAAAAGTGGGGAATTTGTACATTTTCAATCATGTTTAGGTGAATTTCCTGTTTGTGCTGAGTTCCAGTTCGAGGTTAAAAAAATTGTAGTTGGAACATGGGCATTTGTTTCACACTTTATAATAACCAGCATTAATAAATGGTAAATTTATAGTATGACAAAGTTTACAAGTATTACAAACATCAGTTGCAACTTTACAACAAACAATTGCTTAATAAATTAATAATACATAATAGATAAATACATTTTCAACATATACAATAGAAAACAATATGGTGCCCATGTCCTGTTAACAGACTGTTTTATTCCAGATGAAACTAGAATATGTTTCTGAAAACAGTTTAGGCGAGAATCTTGCTTTATAATTCATCAACACTGCCTAGATGATAGTTTGATCTGAGCTTGAGGGAGAGAGAGAGGGCTGTCTCTCTCAATCCTCCTCTATATTCTTTGTGTCGATAGATGCAGGCATAAAAAATTGTGGAAGTACAATTTGTAGTTTGAAGAGCCAACAAAAATCAGCCGCAGGACGCCAAAGATGTCACCCAACGGACTTTTGTTGGACAACGAGCAGGGAGCTCTGGGTGCAGGCACATGGAGGGAAGTTTACTGTTATTCATTTTCATATTCTACTCACGTTGTAATGATACAAATCTTGGTGAAATTTGTCAGCATTTCTTGCAGCTTGTTCTTGCAGCTTGAAAAGGGCCTAATGAGAGAGCAGATCTGGGCTCACTTGGCTGGGGTTGCAAGTAGTTTATGCATCTTTTTCCTCTCAGAGCAGCACAAGATCATTGACACACATATTCAATTCTGGACCATGACATATTTTCTTAACTATGCAAAACTCAGTAATTGCTAAAACCTAAAAAGATGGGCGTATGGCTTAAAGTTTTAGCAAATGTGTTTTTTTCTTCCGTACACTTTTTGAAGATGCATGACACGATGGGACTTTTCCAAATTCTTTAGATATGAACAAAGTAGATATTCATCCAAAACAAGCCAACAAGGTACATTTGCTCCATTTTCAGCACCTTCCTGCTTCATCGTCATAGTTTACACACCGCTGCTCAGTACCAACAGTCTTTGGCCACTGAATACACTAGTGTTGGCGACTGCACAGCTTCACTGCAGTATTTGGGGGTTAAGTGCTTGTTTCAAGGGCGCCTGATGTTTGGCATCCCATGTACTGAAAAGATTAGAGTACTGTCAGTCTTTGGTAGTATCAAGGCATCATGCCAAATGCTAATAGCGAAAACAGAAGTTGCAGAGGCCAGACGGAAAGGACCGGAGGTTAGGACAGAGGGATGAGTGGGAATAGAGGGAGAGGACAGTTGAAAAAGTGTGAAGGATAATAAAAGGAGAGCGCAGGGAGGTGGGGGGCTGACGCTTTCATTACACCATTGGTGTAACGTGATTTATTGTGGTTACCAACAGCGACAGCGTAGCTGTGGAGAGGGGGCAATAATAACACTGAGTGGTTTAGAGGAGAAAGCATAACGACTAACTGCACACACATGCGCACACACACACACACACACATATACAATAGTGCTGACACTACTAGGTCACTGATTGAATAGTAAATCAATAGAAAATTAATCTGTGGTAATTTCTATAATCGATTATTTATTGTTTAAATAATGTATCATGCAAAAAATGCCAAATATTCTCTGGTTCCTCCCTCTCATATGTAAGAATTTGCTGCTTTTCTCTTCTTTCACGTCATTTATAATTATTGAATGTCTTTGGGTTTCGGACTGTTGGTTCAACACTATTTTCTGATGTATATAGACGAAAACAATGAATTAGTTAAATGAACAGATAATTGAGAGATGAATGGATAATGACAATTACAAGTTGCAGCCCTAAAATCATGCTGTGTAATTCAAAAGTTTATGTTTAAAATCTTACTGTAAGACTACGTCTATCGGAAAACACAGTAATGTACAAGGAAGGCTGAACTGCAGTCTCACAGCTTACAACTGTGTCACTAAAACAGACAGGTAAGAGTCTGGCTTATGAAACTTCAAAGTAAAAAGAATAACTGCTGAAAGAGCAGTGACAGTGCTGAAGTAGACTCGCACAAACAGACTCTAACCCCCTTGGGAAAAAAACAAAGATGGCCACTCTGAATATAGAACATTTCTTTTTAGATGCTGTCCTATAAACCATGGTGAGGTTATGGTTCGGGTCTACCTGGATAAAAACAGAGTTGCCTCAGATGATCTAGATTCTGTCCTAAACATGAGCGATAGAAACACATTTGTGGTACAAAGTGCTCATTATTGCTGTCCTTTCTTTACTAGAGTTGGACTGTCAGTCAGACAGTGTGGGTGGGACTGTTTCCTTGAATTTTTGCAGTTTAAAGTTCTGCTCTACATGTAAACTATTCTGCTTATCATATGTTTTTAGGGCTGCAACAATTATTGATTAATCTGCTGATTAATCAATTATTCAGGTTCTTAAAAAATCTGTTGCGGCCATAAAATGTGTGATTTTACAGCAGGTGTTCTCAAAAATTATGACATGCCTTATAATGTTTTTAGCCGTTTTTGGGAATGAAATTGTTCCACCACAACATTACATGCGATGCAAAACAGTTTTTTCCAGCTTTTGTCCAGAACATCAGGAAATTGCGAGTTTGAGAAGTGAGTTTGGTGACTTGTATGTTTGGCTCAACATTTTGCAAGGGGGACTGCTATGGTGAGTGAAACTCACAGGAATTATTACTATGATTACTGGTCCAATATGTGGAAGGGTTGTGGTGATTGGACTCAGAATTTGAATTTACAGGGACTTGTTGAATCCTGGATGGAGTGATAATTGTTTTGGCTGATGAGCAGTCCATACCCAAATATATTTGAGTGAAGAAATTATAGTCAGCAAATCCTAACATTTGAGAAGCTGATACCAGAGAATGTTTCACATTTTTGTTTGAGAAATGACCACTTTGGCAAAAAAATATAATACCTACCAGAAAGGAGTGTGTAGAATTTATTTAAATAAAAATCATTATGGTTAGTTTCATTGTTATCATATCATCATATCATTAGGTGAAGCGGCTGTTTTTCTACTGCACTGTGTGTGTGTTTAAATGATTTTTCACTCTGGTCTAACATTGTATGTGTTATGTTCAAGAGATGTTCACACACACACAAACACAAGCACATACTCATACATACACACACACACACACACACAAATGCATACACAGACACACACACACACACACACACACATACAAAGTGATTCCTGCTCTTTCTCTCAGCTCCATGGAGAGTTCAGAGAGGCTGCTGCTGTTTAAACGTTTGATCCTTCAGTGTTGGATCGGTCGACTCCGTATCCTGGACTGACTGAAACATACAAACTCTGTAACCCCGTGGAGTCTAACTCGACAAACCTCAGAACCAGAACTAGATCTCTTTTAGGTCTTGAAAACCACAAAAAGGCCCAAAACCTTTAACTTAATCCACATCTGTTAGTGCTATTGTTCCTCCTACTTTTGTGCTTCAGGTTTAGTGTTTGAAAACTATTTTTTAGTGCTAAGATTCTCTTTTAATGTCACGAGGAGTGTCCTTTGAATTTACAGATCTCAGCAGATTTAATGAACGTAGCGTGAAACAAGATACTGCACTGCACTGTCGTCATTTTAAATTAACAATATTCTCGGATCAAATTCACTGAAGACATCTTAGTGCATTGTATTTATTAGCAGTATAAAGGTACCTGGGAAATATAAGCATTCTGCAGCAGATTTACTCTTATAAGTTGCATTTGAGTGCAGCTTTGTGGTTTTAGGTGTCAGTTACTGATAAACTTCCCATACTGGCTGATATGAGAGCAGCAGCATTACTCAGCACTTTATTTTTTGACACTGATGTTTCCAGTCTTTTTTGCAACCTTTATGAAAGTAATTTCTGCCTACGACTAATTTGTGTAAAATCTATCTGATAATGAATCTGCAGTACAGCTGATGATTGAAGTTGATTCCAAGACATAAAGTGTGCAGAGCCCAAAACTAAGGTTTGCCGTTTTTTAGGTTGGACAACATGAAGCACATCATTTTGTCAGCCATTCATATTCTGAAGCACAAGGAGTAGCATAGGCGTAGGCAGACACTTGTCAATCATGTGTAAATAGCTTTTTAGCATCCTCAATATTATTTTTATATAGAAACATGTTTTTCTTCATAGACAAAGATTTATTAGGAGAAATATTTTAACCTTAACTTCTGTGAAAAGTATAATTTGTATTTCTAGAGAGAAGTTTGCCACTGGTTTAAATATTCTCAGTGAGTCATTCAATCAAGCATTTATCACATATTTGAGGAAATGCAACTTAAAGGAGTACTCCCAATTTTACACATCAAGTTAAGTCTACTCATCACAAGGAATGCTATTTAGCCTGTAACAGCAGTTGTTTAATGTCTTCTGTTGCTCTAGAGAGAGTTTTTTAAAGGCTGAAAAATAAGAGTTTTGATATCATTAGGGTTGTTTTGGTTTGGGCTTTAGATTTGAAACATAAAGCATACGTATGCTGTAAACTGGAGGTGGTACGAAATAGTAGGATCCAGCATTTTTGGATCTTAACCAATCCTAGAGACTGAAAGTCCAGACGTTGCAGCCCCTGCTCCTCGGATTTTTACCGTTCTTTTGAGGGTTAGCAATGCTCAAATAGTGTAATACAAAAATTGCTGGAACATGCCTTTAAGGTACTTTCATATGGACCACAGCATTTGGTGACGGCTACTGCTGTTTATGTGAGACAGAAGATCCCAACTAAAATAGCAATGAATCTACTAACATTGAAACATGCATGTTCTGCATTCGTACTAGTCTGAATGCAGATAAAATCATTGTGAGCTCAATGTGTGGTCATTTTTTCCTTTGTTTTTATCTCCACCTTCTGATATTTCCTGTAGGCTGTGTTCAGTCTCCTGAGACAAGGCATGAAACATCTCACTGCTGCTGTTACTTATAGAGCAGAAAATGGATAGCCAGAAGTGTGTGTGTGTGTGTGTGTGTGTGTGTGTGTGTGTGTGTGTGTGTGTGTGTGTGCGTGTGCGTGTGTGTGTGTGTTTGTGTGTGTGTGTGAGAGAGAGAGAGAGAGAGATTGTCAGACATAGTATCGACTCTGTTGCCTGGGGCTGGCTGGTTCCTCAACAGCTGAGTCTGGTTATTAGAATAAAGGTGATGATAATACACACACACACACACACACACACACACACACAAATACACATGATTGATTGAAAGACACCAGGTGGTTGAGGTTAGGCGAGGATCACGGCAAGGAGAACAGAGGACACCACAAACACACGTAGTATTTTGACTGACATGACAGTCGGGGCAGTTTGACTGATGGAGACTTGCTGTTGTGGTACAGCTATTGTATCTCCTCTGTGTAATCCAGTGATAGGTGTTGGTACGTTTATTTAGTTTATTGTGTCTTAATGTCTCTTATAATGTCTGTCAGCATCCCTTGTCTTATTCTCCATGTACTGCGACCTCTCTGTGGCAGTAGTGTGTCTGTGTGAACATTTGCTAGCTTCATGGTTTCAGTTAGTTCAGTCTACAGTGGGACTGCATACAATCAACCTTGATCTTGGCTTTCAAAAAAAAAACTGAAGAAAATTGATGAGTGTATACTAGAATGTAAAATGATTAATGTTTTAACCTGTTTTAACATGTTTTATGTTGTAGCTGGTCTAGGTGAAGAAAAATGTCACTATTATTTATACTTAATATAATTTATACAAACAGTCAATCACACAGCACCATATTTTATGGGATTATCACCAGAAAACACTGTTTTGTTTTGTTTTTTTGTTAATAACATAAATAATTTGTTTAAGAAATGAACTGAAATCACAGCTGCTTTTATCTTCTTTTGTTATGTGGAGTACCTTGAGCTTAATTTATTGAATGTTTAAAAGGTGCTTTATAAATAGAGTTTATAGAAAATTTATTTTGTTAAGCCAATTGATTCATTGCTTGAGTCATTAGAAGCAAAAAAGGGGATTGCAAACATCCACTGATCCAGCTTTGGTCTTTGAGGGTTTGTTTGACAAAAAAAGACATTTGAATATTTTGGGCCCTTGGACATTTTTTTTTTGTTTGTTTTTTTGGTGACTATTTTCTGTCAGAGATTAATTGAGAAAGTAATTGGCAGATTATTCTTGAATGAAAAATATTTATATTGCAGCACTAATTACATTATTGTTTTTTCCATGTTAAACTGATTTGTTTGCTTATTAGAATGGCACATTTACATGGCTGCAAACAGCTCTTAGTTGTCAATATATTAATTCAGATTACCTTTAAATTCAACTGATATCTGTAGGTTTCACTTCTGTTGAGTTCTGAGCAGTCCTCTGTCTGCTTCATCACCAGATACAAATCACTGTAATGTTTTGCTGTTATTCTCTCCAGGGAGAACAGCTAAGTGCACAAATACCCCTCCTCTCTCTGTCTTGCAGGGCAGGCTGACATTTACTCGATATGGCTACGTAGTTTTCCAGTGGTTTAGGTATAGCGACAACTGTGAGCTTGGGCCTTTGTTGCAGGGGAGAGGGAGGGAGAGGCCAGAAAAGTGGTGGGATGAGGGGAAGACAAAGAGAGTTACAGCAAAAAGGTCAAGGAACAAAATGAAAGAGAAACCCTCAATCACACTTTAACTTTTAATATTTTACATCATAAATAATAAGTCAGTCATTCACATAATAAAAAAATCTTAAATGCAGTTGCACTTTATATGCAGCATTGTAAGCAACTTTGGAGAACCAAATGGTTTTATGTCCTTTGGGCACATCTGCTCTTTACCAGGAGAAGCCATTGCATGTATTTTCTATCCATCCATATTGTGTGTAACACAATGAAAGATGGAGGAGGAGCAGGAGAACCAAATGGTTTTATGTCCTTTGGGCACATCTGCTCTTTACCAGGAGAAGCCATTGCATGTATTTTCTATCCATCCATCTTGTGTGTAACACAATGAAAGATGGAGGAGGAGCAGGTTAAAAACTAATATGACAGTGTATTCATCAGGACTCAGATAATAGATATTTTTACGACCTTGACCTATTAGGACTGACAAACACCTAATGTGTCTGTTTTCAGTGTTCGACATAAATGCAATCTAAGCCTTAAAGTTGTCCTAAAATTGTCATCCATCACTGAGAACAGATAGTGCCTGTGGTCAGCTAGAATTCACTTCTGTTTCAGTGGATTCTGATACTGAGCTTTTGCTGTGGGGTAAATGGTATCAAAATGTTCTCAGAGGTTTCTCTCAAACTGCTCCTGCAGCATAAACTGCCTTTCCAATGTCCACACTGCTTTGCACACTATGAGTATTAGTATTTGATGCTTAACAACATCTGTCACTCTAGTTTGCAAACTATAGTTACCATCTACATACAATGACCAGACAAACAGAAGTCAAAATACAGAATTCAAGGATAAAATGACTAAATAATAGTCAAATTATCTTCCCATTCAGCAAGATATTTTTAGGTTAAAAAACAGATGTCTTAAAATAAATTGGTTCAGTCCAGAAATAAGCAGGCACTCTGATAGAGTTTAAATGTCAAATGCTTTTGGATTAAATTAATTGAGATCAGACTTGTTAAAGCACAGTGATAAGTGAATTACATTGAATATTAGAAAATACAATTTTTAATTTTAACAAATTGAAAAAGTAAGATTGTATCAAATCGAAAGAAGCCTGTCAAGATTTTAAATCTTGACAAGCACAGAACTATTTTCAGTATGAAGCACATTACCAGCAGCACATTAATGACTGTGAGCAGGGCGTAATGCTTACTACTTATCTCTGATTTAGATGCTACTTTTAGCGCTAAAATACTTCATTCCTAAAGGTTACACTGACATGCCCTTTATCTTTCAGAGTTTCACCTATCTCCGACAGTTAGGAGAAACTTTTAGTCTGAGGTTGTTTTGTAAATATGGCTGTAGGTGGATTTCTTCAAATTAATACTACTGATATTGATAAATATCAGAACATTTAACTGATTCTGAGTCTTTTCATTATCATTCTGATGTTTTGAACATTTCTCTTCCTTACCTCTAACCCTGTGTTGTGTGATTTCATGGTGAAGTTTAGAAGTTATTTTTATCCTCTGGTTTCCAGCTGTCAGCGGGAGAGACAGGAGAGATGAGAGAGCCAAATAATTTCTACTCCCTGTCTCCCACCATCCTTTGAATCATCAGAGAGATTTTATTTTGAGCTTCTCTTCTGTAAAATGCTCTGATACCAAAGACAGGTGCTGCATCTTTCATGAATGGAAAGGAACTGTTATTTATGGAGTTTATGGACTTGCAAGTCTTCTAAACACTCCTACATAAATTGGGAACGTTGTAGTGACTCGTAGTTTCATATGTTCCCCGTGTGAATCAGAATTTGTTTCGGTAAACGTCTGTGGCTAAATAGGGGTTAAAGATGTGAGATGAGGTGTGTGAAGTTAGAGTTTAATTATGGAGTGTGATCTGCCTTTCACCTGTC
Organism: Pagrus major; assembly: GCF_040436345.1. Taxonomy (NCBI): domain Eukaryota; kingdom Metazoa; phylum Chordata; class Actinopteri; order Spariformes; family Sparidae; genus Pagrus; species Pagrus major. Next base: position 4,026,805 of record NC_133216.1, on the reverse strand, counting down.
AGGATGTGTTTGATGGTTACATCGGACAAGAACACAAAAGCAATGATTGCACCTGTCTGCATCACCTTTCTCGCTGCCCTTTGCATATGAGTGTGTGTGTATGTACAGTACATGTGTGATGTCTTTACATAAATGTGCATGTTGGTCTTCATGGTGTGAGTCATTAATATGTGTGTATGTTTCAGGGCGTCGGGCGCGATGGCTAATGCCTCCCCAGACCTGGACAACGCGGAAGCCCAGCGCCAGCTCAACAACAACAACCGACCAATCGGCTCGGGGTTCTGGGAGACGGAGTGTACCAGCTCCAAGCTGTTCGAGTGCTCCCGCATCAAGGCCTTGGCAGGTCAGAGGTCACAATACACGTTCTTTCTCACACCAGCACTTGCATCAGTAGATGCTGTAAAAGCAATTTGATTTACCGCAAGAGTTAACTAGTGTTGTTTAGGATAAGGTTTGATTTAATAATGTCTTGTCTCATTCGAGAGAAAGCGATGTGTTTCATCAGGAACTAGATTGTTCTTCCAATTCCCCTTCCCTTTTATGTAAAGCTGATTTTTCTATTTTCTTCAGATGAACGTGATGCGGTGCAGAAAAAGACTTTTACCAAGTGGGTTAACTCCCATCTGTCCAGAGTGTCCTGTCGCATATCTGACCTGTACAACGACCTGAGGGATGGATACATGCTCACCAGACTGCTGGAGGTCCTCAGTGGAGAGCTGCTGGTGAGAACACACATGCAGATAATAGCAAATTGTAATGGGCTTTGTATCCATTTCTCCTCATTGTTCCATAGGATGTGAAGTGTTAATAGTGCTGTTTGAACACTTTTTGAACATTATTAGATTTTTGTAAAATTTGCCATGTTACCTAGCTAACTGACTACATTAAACTAACTGAGTCATTAAACGTTAGTTGCTGCTTCACTAAAAAGGTGAAGGTTTGTATGTTACAGATATTTAGTCATTTTATAGAGTTAGGATTTGAATTGATTTTCAGAGAAAATCTTTCCTCCGGAGCACATTTTTCTACAGTAGTGTACAAAGTGGAACTGGATGTTCATGTTTAAACTTGAAGTACAGTAAAATGCAAACTGATGGCTGCATATGTTTTGCCAAAATTTTCCTTTGTTTATGATAATTATAGTAATGTATAATCATGCTTCACAATGCTGCGTGGTGTATTTTATTAATAAGGGCTTTAATGTCAAAAATGATAGTCAATCCTTCCAATTTCCTCTCAGCCGAGGCCTACACGGGGTCGTATGCGGATCCACTGCCTGGAGAACGTTGACAAAGCCCTCCAGTTTCTTAAAGAACAGAGGGTCCACCTGGAAAATGTTGGTTCCCATGATATTGTGGATGGAAACCACCGCCTCACCTTGGGCCTTATGTGGACCATCATCCTACGCTTCCAGGTAAACACAAAGAGTTATAAAACACAGATGTAGTGTTAAAATATTGTATGACATTTTATCACAGCTCTGTGTTGTAGTGGCTCGGTGTGGGAGTCACCTGTTGGAGTGTTACATCTAGTGGAGTCATCATTTTCTTTGGCAGTGAGCAAAAAATGATTGTGGTTTTGTTTGATTTCTAAAGTGTTATACATGACTCTTTTTTTATCAGTTTTCAGTATCAACATTGAGGACATTTTTAAATATTATTAACAATAAATAATGCTTAAGATTTGAGTCCTCGTTGATTTGGCGACATCTGTGGCAAGTGAGTTTAAATACTGCGGCAGACACTCCTTGAGAAGCTAGTTTGTCAGAAATACAACAGTGGAGCAGCTGGTGTATCTGTTTACAGTGCAACCATAAAAAACTCATGTTGTCATAGTCAGTCAAAAATAATTGCATGGTGTGAGGAGTTTTTCACACAACTGGAGGACATGGTAAAATTGGTGACCTTGCTGACGAGTCTAAGGTGTGCAGCTTGTTGCATGAAGCTCTTTATCTGACAGCTCACTGTATCTCATCATTGTTATTGCATTAATCTATGGAATATTTAAAACTGATTCTCTGTCAAAAAATCCTGAAACTGACTAAGTCTTTTTTAGGTTGACAGATGTATTTTTTGATAAATTGCAGTCTGCAATAACCTCTGTGACAAATATTGCATTTCTTGTGTCTGTTTTACAAAAAAAAGCCACCAGAACCTATGATTTGCCAGTCAAACACTTTTAATCTGAAGCAGCAGCAGAAGGAAAAGCATCAGCAGTAACTTATTGCTCTGATGTGGCAGCAGGAGAGTGAGAGCTGGATTACTTGCCACTGTATATTGTTTCCTGTGAGTCCCTGGTGTGTGGAATGGCCGACTACACTACATATAAGATGTGATTAAAGAATGTAAATACATTAAATGGCTTTTGATTAAAAAAATGTGAACCATAGATAGGATCGAAAAACAGAATTTGATTTCATGATAAAACTTGAGGATTGTAACTCAAAGCCTGTCTGACATCAGCACTATCGCAGGGGGCTTCAAGCTAATGAAAGTACACTAGACAAAAAGCAAAATTATCAACTGACTGTCACATATTTGATTCTTCCCGTGGGACACTGAGGCTTAAATCTGAGCTTCTTTGTTGCACTGAGATGCTGGCACGTGTTCCTATGCTACCTACTGAAGCACAAGGATGCTGTAATCAGCAGTGGCTTCATTTAGGATGAGCTGCCAGCGGTTCTTTTTGGGAGAGGCTGTCACAGCTGCAGCATCATCAGTGTGCGACAGCGACAACAGTGTTTGGTGGAGAGAGCCTGAATGTCACTCAGGGCTCGGCAGCCTAGAGGTAGCAGTCGCCTCTCAGTCTGCTCTTGCACAAGGACGCAGACACACTCATACCCACACTGCACCCGCTCTCACTCCATCAAGTCACGCACACACCTACATACTCACATCCTCACATGCACATTTACCAGAAATACTCAAACACACATACACACTTGCACAGGTTTCCAGGCCTTAGCTGCAGTGATACAGGATCAGTTCCTGCCATGTAAGTACAGCAGAAGCCCAAGGCTCCTCTTTATTACGCTTCAGTGCTACAGTGAGGCTTTGGCACACAATGCTTGTTTAGCATTATTCAGACCCTTCTGTAACATTCACGCTGCACAGTCGCCTTGTAGCTGTCTCCTGGGACTCAGTATTGTCATGCTAGGCCTGGCTACCTCCACAAAGCACATTTAACAGCACAGCAGAGTTTGCCATATGGATGGACTCATAATTTCAATGTTAATGTTTAAATTAATGAATATTTCCTGTGATGTTCACTGTTGAAAACTAGTTCTTAAAGGATATTATTGACATATAAGTGTACATGTTAGAGTTTGTGGTCTTCTTTGCAAAAAGTAAGGTGTGATTTTTTTTTTTTGTCACGCTTGCATTGACTTGTGGTTTTTTTGTCTTTGCAAACAAAATTTCCCCAAATTGAATTCAAAGTCATGTTTCAGTATTTAATCTGAATAACGTGTTGCAGAAAAAAACTGATTTTAAATGATTTAATAGCTGTAGTAAATGCTCAAGAAACAGGATGGGTAGTATGCCTAATTCAGCAGTGCCTGCTTTGTGTTTTTGCTTGTGTTTTGAATAAGGCCAAGCAGCTGTAACTATAAAGTTTAGAATACAGTGGTGTTAGCTGACTACTAGCTTTGCTACCATTAACTGTGAGCTTGGCTGTCATCCCGCTCGCCTGCTCCCAAGAGCCACCAGACGATGGCCTCTTCAATTTTGCATGTGCTGAGAAAGGAGTGTGTGTGTGTGTGTGTGTGTGCAGAAGATAGAGGGTAATTATGAAAGAAGTGGGGATGGGGGGAAAGGATTTTTGGCTGATGGGAAACAACAAGCAAAAAGAAACGGGTGGGGCCTAACTATGACCTTCAGTCAGTGTTCACTATCAGTGAAGTCAAGTTTCTGATGATTAGGTTAGATTTAAAATCAGTTTATTGGGTTTACACACAATATACCACCCTCTTTCTTCCTGTCCTTATCATTTGTCTCTGTTCATTAACTGCCTTTTATAATCCTCTAGGCTTCTGTCATTCCTACTGGATATTATCATGTCAGCCTTTTTACACACCTACTTTATTTGCCATTATTTAAATAGGCAGTTAAGTTGATAGAAAAGTCTGATTTAGAATGATAATCCGGCACAAAAGCCTTTTGAGGTGAGGTGACGAAACAGAAGTGAAAAGAAAATAAATACAATATCAAGGGACCATGTAGAAAGATGAAATATTGGGGTTTGAACTGAGAAAAGGCAAAAAATAATTTAATAATAACACGAGCTGCACTGCACATAAAAAACTCATCAATACTAGACGTATTAATCAGATTTATTTTGTTGATGTTTTAAACTAGCAATGGTACCTATGCAAATCACTGTTAACATATTTGAATGTTAGGACTGAACAATTTACAGAAATCATAATAAGTGCACAATTGTTTTTGATCTTGAAGAACAGTTTTAATCGTTCATTTTATAGTTTGCCAGTGATCCTAACTATGGGCCATAACTTGGATATTAACAAGTCTGAGGCTTGAGTCCAAATTTGAGCACATGTACATATTAGGTCAGTAACTTTATTTAGCCAAACATTTAAATGTTAAAAATAATGTCAGCAGGATAGATCATCCTTGGTTTGCTGAGATTTATGTTTTCTGGCTGGCTTCCAGTTATCTTTCCTTCTTGCACTTTGTCTCTCCTCATCTCCGCCTCTTTTCCTCTTTCCTCTGTGGTGAAAGTGAGAGTTTGCTCTGTCCAGTCAGCAGGTAGGGCCAAACCACTGCAGTAACTGCACACGGGCAGAAAGAGAGAGCAAGTCAGAAAGAGAGAGAGAGAGAGAGAGAGAGAGAGAGAGAGAGAAAGGGAGGAGAGAAGGGGGAGGATTGACAGGCAAAGGACGAGGTAACCCTTATGTATTTACAGAAACTTATACAAATAATAACATATTGTTATTATTTGCAGCGACTTCAATTACAGTATTGTATATGGTTAGCTGAGTGTCCTTGTGTGCAGTGTGTGCAGTGTGTGTGCGTTTGCTTACTGTACCTGACATACTGCCAGCTCAGTTGCTGTTTACAATGAATCTGGATCGAGACACATTGACTATATATTTGACAAGATATACCAATTCAAAGTTTAACAGAATGCATATGGTGTAACTTTTTACTCTTGTGACATGGTAAAGATGTAGATTGTGTATTCATTATGGATGTTCACAACATTTTAACCATTTCATCTTTTGTTTGGCACATTGTCTAAAACATCACAATGTTGTCTTTTCTTACCCTTTTTTAGCTTGTTGACAGCAAAGAAAAAGTAATTTAGCTAGAGCAGACACACTATACATAATAACAGACAAACCAATCATGTTGAAATGTGAATTCTACTTGTTATAACACATTTAGGTGAACATCCAGACCCACGCATTTTTTTCTGTGTAAAGAGTTTATTTGTGTTTCCTCATATTTTCACCTGCAAGGACAGTTCTCTGGTAGAACTGTAAGATTTGAATGATTAATCCATTGTTTGATGGGTTTACTGATTGATCATTTAATCCATTACTGCTTACTTCCCCTTACTCAGCCAATAAACTACTTACTTTACAATAAACAGTAGAAAGAAAGCAGCTCTTCTAATTTCTATCAATTTTCTTCCTACCAATTTTGTAATCAGTAATGGATTGAAGTAACTTAAATTGTTCAGACATAATGAAATCGGGTTTACAATTAAAATACATTTTTAGTGCAACAATATGAATAAAACTAGCATTTGATCTCTGATATATTTTATACTAACTGGTCATCAAATACATTTAAACAGATCTTCACAGTCTTTTTACTGACTTTTATTGTTTATATATCAATACTCATCTGTACCTACATGTGTTAATCTTTTTTTATCCGTGGTCATACATAGGCACTGTGTTTGTTTGTGTGTTTTTATATGCAAGACTGTGCTTGTGTGAGTGTGTGTGTGCAATGTTGTGCCTAACAACATGGGTAGCAGCTGATTCCAGGGTGTCATGTCCCCAATTACCTTGGATCATGTCACTGTGATGTGATTGGCTGAACGGCTGTCACTGTCACCTATCATCAGGCGTTGTAATGGCTCTGCACTTTCTTGCACTAAAATCCTCCTTAGTTCTTATTGTTCTTGTCTGTTTTTACTGTTAATTCTCCCTCATGGTGTGTGTGTTGAGGGTTCAGGAATAATGTCAGGGCCATATGACACTGACCTTTGTTACAGACTATTTATTTTACAAGTGATTCAAATAGTGGCATTGTGGAATTGTAAGCAGAAAGGAGTGACCTTGGCCAATATTTATTCCCCTCCAATGTGGAAATGTATAAGGGCAAGACATTTTTCAAGTAAAAATTTGAAACATTTGCTGGTTACAGCTTGTTAAATATAAGGATTTGCTGCTTGTCTTTGTCTTTTGTCAGTTTTTTGGGTTTAATGGATACGATTATTGGATTAAATAAGCAATTTGAAGATGTGACTTTGGTCTGAAGGAAATTGTGATGAGCATCTTTCAACACTGTCTCTTCATTAAGGGACGGATAAATAAAAAATAAAGCATTGGTTAATATTATGTCTGGTCTGTGCCACAATATTTCTCCAAATACTGAACTGTTGCCTTGCTGTGTTCTTTTTCAGATCCAGGTGATCAAAATAGAGACGGAGGACAACCGAGAAACTCGCTCTGCCAAGGATGCCCTGCTGCTCTGGTGCCAGATGAAGACCGCAGGGTGAGCAATGGAATAAAAATACAAAAAACTGTCAACGAAAACAGTGAATTTCATGATCATTTCTGTATCAAGTAGGTATGAGTGTTAGTGCTTTGGTGCTCCTTGGTTTACATTTAAAGTTACAAAAGGTTTCTCCACGCTCCAGGTACTCTGAGGTCAACATCCAGAATTTTACCACCTGCTGGAGAGACGGCCTCGCCTTCAATGCCCTCATACACAGACACAGGTAGGTAGTATTTTTTAACATCCATAGGATATTACCATGTTTAAAATTGCGAATTTTTACACGATGTCAAACGCAGATAGAAATAGTGGGAACATTTTTAATTAGTCCAGAAATCTTTTTTTAATTTTCCTGGAATCAAAGTCATAGGATTTTGATGTAATAACATGACCAAAAACAATTGCAACAACAAAAACATCATCATGTGCCCTCCAGACCTGACTTGATAGAGTTCCACAAGCTGACACGATCCAATGCAACTCACAACCTCCAGCAAGCCTTCAACATCGCTGAGCAGCACCTGGGTCTCACCAAGCTCCTCGACCCTGAAGGTGAGAATGGTTTTTGGTTAATGTCAGTCAAACCACATTACAAACAGAAATATCTTAAATAAAAGTGGCCTGTTTTTCTTCATCTAAAGTCAAGCAGATGTTAACTTCTCTGCTTTCTGTCTCCGCCACCTCTCTCTTGTACAGATGTGAACACAGAGAACCCAGACGAAAAGTCCATCATCACTTATGTGGTCTCGTACTACCACTATTTCTCTAAGATGAAGGCTCTTATTGTGGAGGGCAAGAGGGTTGGCAAGGTAACAAATACACGTGTCTCCTACTGTGTATCCCTCATTTCCTGTTTCTGTTTTATTCTTCCTCTCTGAATCTGCTCCGATACTTCTTCCATCTGTCTGACTCAGGTACTAGACAACTGTATTGAGGCAGAAAACATCATCAACCGCTATGAGGCTCTGGCGTCTGACCTGTTGGACTGGATAGAAAAGACGATCGCGGTCATCAGTAACCAGAAGTTTGCCAACTCATTGACGGGAGTTCAGCAGCAGCTGCAGGCCTTCACAACCTACTGCACTATAGAGAAGCCCATCAAGTGCGTTTTCTGAATTTTCAAAATGGCATTTTGATTTTTTAGTGCCATTTTGGTGTAATTTATTGCATAGCACACACAGACTTAAGTACTGCCTACTCACGCATATGCATATGAATTTTAAATGTATGTAACATGTAATTACGTCTGTTTGTGTGCCTACTGCTAAGGTTTATACAGATGTGCATAACCACCTTGATCTTTGAAAGCAAGAGTCCTGATTTGTGTTCTTAGCTAGAATCAACTGTCCATTTTTATGTTTGTCAGGTAAAATTATTATTTATCAAACTAAGTCTCATTATAAGTGAAAGGTGTGCAAGTCGATAATGCCTTGCTGTTTGTATATGCAAACATGCATGAAACATGCTGGAGCACAGAGCCACAGAGCCTTGAGCCTTTTGTCCAGCATCATCAGGATCAGCATTAGCATCAGCCCAGCGCTACACTCACAGCCCCACAGGCACTGCAAGTACACTGACAGCTATTGTGAATTCTCAGGTTCCAGCCTCTCTTATGTGAAGATGTGCAGTTTTTTGTCATAAATATATATACTGAGTATATCTTTAGGTTTTGAACTGTTATACAGAAAGAAAGACATTTTTAGACATCCCCTTGGACGTCCATGTTATGCAGAGAAAGCAACTGAAGTTAACTAGCTAGCCCCAGCTCATCCTGCCTCCAAATAATACTTTGTACCGCAAGAGGTCCTGAAAACCTCCTCCTTCCAACAGTCAAAAGTTCCTGTGCTAGAACTGTAAATTACACCAAGACTCCCCTGGCTCTCCGAGCTACCAGTCTGGGCAGAGTCAGCAAATAGGTTGACTAACTGCATGGTTAACTGAGCTAACCAGCTAACGGCAGCCATAGATGGCAGCAATCAGTGGTTGCTCTGGTGATAGACTGCTATATTTGTTTGGAGTCTGAATTCAACTCAGTGGCTTATTCTTACATATCAAATATTTAATAAGAAATAATTCCAGCCACAGATGACATGCTTCTCAGAATAATTATGTTTTTTCCCAGAAAATGGACACATTTTCATGAATTAAGGTCTTGAAAGTCTTTCAACCTTTAACTCTATGAATTGGTTCTGCACTTGTTTAGAAAATATCTACATATTAGTTCGAAGTAATAAAGAAACAACCAGCTGTTCATACAGTAGATTCCTCTAGATTGATGAATGGCCACGACACTGGACAGCAGGGAAGCAGAGTGAGCAGAGAAATCACCCTTTACCAGGAGTCCTCAGACCTCCTGTCAGCAAACATTCATGCTGCGAGTGTCCTTCAGCAAGACACTGAAACCCTGACCAACTTCTGGCTGCAGCTTGAGTGTTTCCTTTGACCCCAATCTTTTTTAGCTTATCTTTGAACAAAGTTGGAAGTACTTTGAGTGTGTCCTACACTAGAGGGTACAGTTGAAAGAGAAGAGGCTGTTCTTGGGAACAGGATCCCTCAGTAAAGTTTTCTGTTTCATGCTCAGGTTTCAGGAGAAGGGGAATCTTGAGGTCCTTCTCTTCACCATCCAAAGCAAACTCAGAGCCAACAACCAGAAACCCTATGTGCCTCATGATGGGAAACTCATCTCAGACATCAACAAGGTCACACATCATTCAACTGTGTTGTTTTTATTTAATACATTTATTTCACCTTTTACTTTACAGTTAAGTTCTAACTGACACAAGAGAGTTATTGATAATTTAAATGTCACCATCACCCTTTAACAAAAACCTGTAGTCAAACATTGTTTTCAAAGTTCACTCCTGGCTATTTAACCAGTTCTTTTATCCATTACTTTTTATTTTTCTATTACATAACCAATATTAAACAGTGTTTTGTCATTTTCTGTCCAGGCCTGGGAGAAGCTGGAGAAGGCGGAACATGAGAGGGGTGTGGCTCTGCGCAAGGAACTGATTCGTCAGGAGAAGCTGGAGCTGCTGGCTCAGCGTTTTGACCACAAAACCACCATGAGACAGGCGTGGCTCAATGAGAACCAGAGACTTGTATCGCAGGTAGGGATCTCTGGGGGATACACCAACATTTAAAACTATGTTTCAACTCATTTAACCTTATGCAGCTGTAATATAAATGTGCTTAGAAGTATGGCAGGCTAGTTTGTTCCAGCTTTTCCTTTTACATTCAATTCATTCAATTAGTGCTCTTTCACTCCCTCCCTCTCTGTCCCCCCCACACTCTTATATCTTTTTCTTTCTATGTTTTCTTCTTCACCCACCCACAGGACAATTTTGGCTATGACCTACCAGCAGTCGAAGCAGCAATGAAAAAACACGAGGCCATTGAGGCAGACATAGCATCATATGAAGAGCGAATTGGTGTGGTGGTGGAGCTTTCCGCAGAGATGGAGGCAGAAGGATACTACGACATCCGGCGCATCTTGGCACGGAAGGAGAACATCCTAGGCCAATGGAGTCTGTTGAAGGAGCTGGTGGCTGGGAGGAGGACCCGGCTGGAGAAGAACCTGGCCCTGCAGAAGACTTTTCAGGACATGGTCTACATGATCGACTGGATGGAGGACACACAGGTACTGGAGAGAGAGAATTAGGGAGTAGAAGAAAAAGTAGAACTTGAACTTTGAAAAAGGAAGACACCCTGATGTATGATGACATCGCCCTGTCTACCCCCTCCTTTCATCTCCTGCTCTCTCTCAGGTCCAGCTCTTGTCAAAGGACTTTGGGAAACATCTTCTGGAGGTGGATGACCTGCTGCAGAAACACAGCCTGCAGGAAGCTGACATTACAGTGCAGGCTGAGAGGGTCGAGACACTCAACACTGCTGCACTCAAATTCACTACAATAGAAGGTATATACACACTCACATATCCTCACTAGTTTCTGTTTGTCTAGTGTGCATTATGTTCTATTTATATAGTATCCAGAATAATATTAGTACATATTAGTAAATTATAGGAGTCATTTGGATTGTAAAGAAGATGCAACAATTTATTCCGAACTTTTGTTTTTGTCATTATCATAGACTAAATGAACCAAGGTGTAAGGAATGGTCCAGTATTGATTTCATTTAGTCAAGTGAAGATGTATTTGACCTTGAGACAAGTGGAAAGTTGATATTAGTAAGGTGATCTGCTCTGTACACACTACTGTAATGAATGAAGCACTGTATCTATTGCGTGTTTTTTTTTTCACGGTCATTAATCTCATTTTGTTATCTTTCAGGTTACCAACCGTGTGACCCACAGGTGATCTGTAACCGTGTGAACCATGTCTCTTCCTGTCTGGAGGAGCTGAAACAACTGGCAGCTAAAAGACGCGCTGAGCTCGAAGAGTCGAGACAACTGTGGGCCTTCTTTCAGGTAGGATGGGTTGATGGGATGTGGCAATATCAGGATTATGTCATCAGTGTTATGTTGTGTTAATTATGATCCACCAAGTGCTCATTGGATGCTTCAAACAGCTGCGGAAACCTGCTCCCTCCACACCTTTTTGATGTCATAAATGGGAGGGGAATCTGTCCTTCAATTTCTGTTATTTTCAAAAACCTCCAATCTGACATTCACAACCACTTCACACAGTCATTGGCCAGTTTTGTGGAGGTATAAAGTAAAAAGAATAAGAATTTGACCATGAGAAACAACGAAAGACATTTGAGGGGTGTCAGTCCTTGTGTTTGAAATTCCAAAGAATTTAATCTTTATTTTGTGAAACGTGCATACAGCAGCTTTCAAGATATACAAACCAAAGACTCTTAGATTTTTGTTAACTCGGGACCTCAATGTGTCTCACAAACATCACTAGCCCATATTTTAAATATACATTAATGAATCATTTATACTTTAATCAACCTCTATTTCTAGCCAAGGCTTTACAACAACTTTACTGGGTTGTAAGCAGGCTTTTAGGTAACCACATTTTATTACAGCTGAGTAAGAGAGCTAATTAGAGGAGAGATGTAACAGAAATGCCTGCTGAAAAGGTAATAAATCACAGAGCAAAATACTGTAATAATAGTAGCACTTTGTTCTTTGCCGCTTTCCATGAGAACAAAATGTTTAGCAGTCCTGGTTCCTCCACATCTGAGCAGATTATTTTGTGTTTTACAGCATATCTATCTTGTAGTCAGGGAGAGACTAATAAAACCAATGACCTGATAAGTTATTCATATACAAAAAGAAATGCAGAGTCAAATCAAAGTCAAATTATCCTTTGGAAGAATGATGGGTACAATCAGAATCTGCACATATTTTTTTAATTTCTTGACCTTTGTCTGTCTCCTGACTAAAGCTGTCACTTTGATAACTGCGAGGTGATGAGCCAGTTGTTAATGTTAGTGAATAAGCTTGTAAAATGAACCATGAAAGTAATGAGTTTATAATGAGAAGAGCGGATTTCTTTGTCCAATGAGTCCTTGGTTCATATTGTGGAATCACTAATAACCTCACAATACTGATTAATTTGACTAATTCCCCTTCTGTCTTTTGGGAGGCTCTCAGAAACAGACTGCGATCAGTGTTAGATGAACTGTAGGGATTACAGACGAGGGCTGTTCTACATTTTCTGAACTACACATTTTTTTCTCATCTCTTTCCTCCAATGAACGTATCTTTTTTTTTCCCCAATTATCAATAGCTTCACCTCTTTAAATCTTGTTTGCCTGTTTGTTCTTCTGTTAGGAGCTGGAGGAGTCGGAGGGCTGGATCAGGGAGAAGAGCGCCATCTTGGGAGCTCAGGGTTATGGGAAGGACCTGAGCAGTGTGCTGAAGTTACTACAAAAACACAAGACTCTGGCTGGAGAACTGCTGGCTCACCGGTCACTGCTGCAGGTGTGTGTGCATTTCTGTCTGTGTTTCTATCTGTGTGTGTGAGAATCAGCACCTGGGACACCTACAGTACTTCAGGTTTCTGTTCTGAACTTCGTGTACTTATGAATTTATGCATTTATAAATATTTTTTTCAGCTCAATGACAAAAAAAACTCAACTTTCTTACTTATGTAATTTTGAGTAGTTTTTTGTTGAAAATTGTACCATTCAGCCTGTTTACAGTATGGTTTCATTTGTAGAATTCTAACTATTTTACAATTTAGAGTAACAGTGTTATCCCTCCGTCCTGCCCTGCTCCTCCAGAACACCATGAAGAGAGGAAAGCAGATCCTCAGTGAGAAGAGCTTTGGCACGGCGGGTATCCAGGAGCACATCATGGAGGTGAAGGGGGAGTGGAAGAGGCTGGAGGACCAGGCTGCGCAGCGTCTTGGCCACCTGCAGGAGGCGCTAAACTTTTTTCAGTTCTCCACTGAGACAGACGACTTGGTGGCATGGCTGCAGGACGCCTACCGCCTGGTGTCCAGCGAAGACTTTGGACATGATGAGTACTCCACCCAGTCTTTGCTGAAAAAACACAGAGGGGTCAGCGAGGCCATCGACAAACATCGTCTGCATGTAGTGGCACTGCGCAAACACATGGTGGCTCTGCCTTTGCAGTACCGTGAACAGGAGGTGGGTAGAGGAAGCAGAGAAGGGATGTTTAACTTTTTTGGTAAAGTTTTTTGTTTGATCTTCTTTATTTTCCTTTGTCCTTGCTTTTCATCTTTGCTCTCCTCCTGTCTGTCTGTGTCCTCTCCTGTCTTCTGCCCTCCCCTCTCTGCAGGAGGTACAGATGCGCATGGGAGAGGTGGAGCAGCTCTATACCGAGGTGGTCGAGGTGGCCGTGCTCAGACAGCAGTGGCTTCACGATGCTCTCGCCGTCTACCGCATGTTCAGTGAGGTCAATGCCTGTGAGCTGTGGATTGATGAGAAGGAGCAGTGGCTGGACAAGATGGAGATCCCTGAGAGACTGGAGGACGTGGAGGTGGTGGCACACAGGTGAGGAAAAGGGAGAGGAGAGGAAGGTTTAATAGCCAATTCAAAAAATCTCATAATAAACTGACTGTCTCATCACATCCCACAATGCCCTTTGTTGTAGGTTTGAGAGCCTTGACCAGGAAATGAACAGCCTGATGGGAAGGATTTTGGACGTTAACCAGATAGTTCAGCAGCTCCTGGATGGAGGTCATCCTTCTTCTACAGAAGTCAGGGGCTGTCAGGACCACCTCAACTCCAGGTATTGAAGCAAAGCTGACCTCCAATTGCTAAAACCAGCTACGACCACTGTTCCTTATACCAGAATGTGAATACCACCACTGCTATTGATACTCCTACAAGGATCCTACTATGCAAGATGAGTTTATTTGTTTAGCACCTTTCAAAAACAGATGCAATTCAAAGTGCCTCACCTGAGGAACGGAATTGCATTATAACTCCATATATAACACAATGCAGAGGAAGAATCTAATGAATTAGACTAAAATACAGGTAATTGACAAGTTGGAGTTCCTTGATAGCTGAATGGTTACAGCACATGGTCACAATTGTTGCTGATTCGATTTTAGCCAAAGACTTTTGTTGCATGTTTTACCCCTCTCTCTCCTTCTCGACACATGTTTCAGTGCAATGACTGTGCAGCAATCAGTTTCCCAATCATAATTAAAAATCTAATCTGTTGATCATTGTTTCAATTACTTGGCCACCATTTCAGGGAGTGCCATCGTAATTTCATTGTGCTGTTGTCTTGCACAGCAGTACAGTGAAAATAAACTTTATTGAATCTTGAATCCTATTATTAACTTGCAGCTACACCTATTGATAATAACAATATCAACAAAGCACTAGATTGTAATACTAACCTACATCTACTTACCCCATACAGACAGCAATATGATGTGCTTTAACACACTAATACTAATTCACTAAGTACTGTTCTTCATGTCAGTGACAGGCTAGTAACAAGTGCTTACTGATGTCAAAGTGTTGATAAGCAAGGCACTGAAACACTTAGTGCTGAAAGACAAGTTTCAGTAAATACATTTTTTCAAATGAATTATCAGAAATTCACTTAACAATGTTCCCATGCTTTACGCTATGGGTAGAGCAGCCTGTGAGCAGACATCCCCCTGTCTGTTAAATAGTGCATTGGCTTTTTGGAGCTCTGTCCTATTTACTCCCAGGAGGGGGGAGGAGCAGGTGGGAGGAGAGGGAGGCGGACTGACATGCAGAAGAGAAGAGAGATGGCAAGGAAGAGAAAATTCGTGGGCTCATTATTCAGAGGAATTCATACTCAAACCATGTTTTGTAATTGTCTTTTGACAAGTGTCTTGTGTCCTGTCAGTCGCTGTCTTCATAGCAGGCTAAACTCCTACCTGCTCTCATCTTTGTAGATAGAATGAAATAATAGCAGCACGTATCTTTTCTAACTCTCTCTCTCTCTCTGTTTGGCCGACATGTTTATTTACACTATCATACAGCCAGGTCGACCCTGTGATGGGATTGTTTTTTTTTATCATGTCATGTCATGTTCACTGACCACTGTTCTGTCTGGCTGCAGAGTCCATGATGGTTGGGTGTCCATGAGTCTTGTGACCTTGGCACACGGTGTCGGTCTCAGGGCGGCCATCTGTGCTGGCTGCCTCAGCTAAGACTAGGCCAGCCAAGAGCAAAAAAATAAGAACAAACATAACATATAAACACTTATTCTGTGTCAGTTTTAAGACCATAACTGGATAATACTGTTTTTCTCAAATATTGACCGTGCGTACAGTATCGGGGTTATTGTGTGCAAATCCCCTTTAACAAGACGTGTAATCCTTAGCTGAACAAAAAGTAATCTTATTTATCTACTATTGACTTGCTACAACATTAGTACATACAGTAGATATTCAATTTTACATGTCTACCCAGATTTATGTGCATAATTCAAACATATCTATTCATCAACTCAAAAAGACTGTGAATTATTACCCATGTTGCTCCTCAAATCAGACCAGCATGTATCAAAGAGATGTGGTTTTCTTTTAATTAAAATTTTTCTGATGCTATGTACAGGGAAATCTTTTAAAGCCCCGTGGAGACAATGGGAGGATCAGGACTTTTGTTACTATTTCTTAAATAAAGTTATTAAGCACTTAATAATTAGGAAGACTATAATCAACATTTAATTACATTTTAGATAAAGGAAATGAGAGAACCATACAGGTTGACTGTATAAGGGTCAATACTAAGTATTTGTTCTTTCTTTATAATAAGTATTTTTACTTAAAATCAGGATTTATGTTAACATACATTCATGTTTAAATCTAGGTGCTGCATCGTAGGCAACGGGACTCTTTTTTGATATATGAGCACATAAACTTATTATGTTTCATTTAAATTTTTGTGAAGCAGCGACCCCAGTCACACACATGTGCCCCTCAACCGTCACCATGACCACATTTCACCTATCAGACTTTAGCAGCTCTGAGGTCAGTCAGTGTCACCGAGCTGTTTTCCTGCCTGCCTGCTGAGCGCTCTGTCTGCCTCTTAGCGACTCTGCCATTACCTCATTACAGTCACAAGGATCTCTGTGTGTGTGCGTGTGTGTGAGTGTGTGTTTCTTGGCTGAATGGGTGTGTATTGAGACCTGCTGGTCTGGAGCAGAATCAGGGGGACATATTGTATGACGATATGGTAAGCAGACGAGGCCTGGACTGAAACCACAGCAGAGCAAACGGAAACAGTTCATATCAGGTCATATCAGGTCATCATAATAATGAGTTTAACATGTCTTGTAATAATAATGAAGCTCAGGTCTTCTCAAGATTAATATTAATGTTAATCATTCATGTTTAAGACAATTAGCTGTTACAGTTCAGTTAAATGAACAGACAGGAACAAAAATATTTTTCTAAAACGAGCTTTAATGTTTAGCACCAGCTTTAACATTAAAAGACATATGACCTGTGGTTTAAATTCCCTCAGCTGTGATATATTTCATTTGATACATACTTTGTCTTAGATTACATCTACTGCTTGACACCTGGAACAATGGATGGCTGGGATTCAAGCGTGGCTGTAGTATGAAGGAAGAAAAATGAATCCGGCTTGTGTATATGTAACAGTTCCAGATAAATCAGGACTATCTTCACTATTGCACATTCCTCCTTCACTGTACTATACTCTCCTCTCAAACTACACTTTCATTACGACTCTCTCTTGTCTGTTACATGGTACCAGGTGGAACAGCATCGTGGAGCTAGTGGAGCAGAAGAAAGATCAGCTGGACTCGATGTTACGCCTGCAGAACTGCCTGCTGGAGTGTGCTGAGATCAAGTCCCAGATCCAGGACAAGAGAAAAGCCATCGACGCTACTCAGTACATGGGCAGCGACCTGGGAGGAGTCCTGGCTCTGCAGAGACGCCTCTCCACAATGGAGGGAGCCCTATCCGTCCTGGAGCCCAAACTACTACATCTACAGGTAAGGAATAATGGGAAATTACATTGACTTTACAAATGTAATATGAAAAAAATGTGTTAAGATAACTTGCATGAAAATAAACAAACAAAGAAAAGTTAAGTGAACTAATTGTTTTTCTTAACCATTTTTCTATTGATCTATTTTCTATCATAATGAATAAGCAACTCTTGGTGCTTCAGGAAATTTAGAATCCATCAGTAACGATAAATAAAAAGTAGTCTAGTGGGCATTTATTTCGAGAAAAATATCACAAGTGTAAGGAACTACAAAGAGATACAAATATGTGGAGGTAAAGATAATTTTATACACAGGTTGTATTAGGCACCATAATGCCATCTGTGTCTATGTAGGAAGAGGCGGAGCATCTGGCCACTGTCCACCAAGGTCGGGCCATGGAGGTTCTTGTGCCGTTCGATGGCATCAGTTTGGAGTGGGAAGAGCTGAAACGCACCCTGCAGGGCTGTGAGGACTCGCTGATGGTAGCAAGCAGGCTACAGAGCTTCATACAGGTACACAGGGATAATCCATACATCAGGAAGAAATCTGTCACTCTGATTGTTCACTGATAATAACTAATGATAAATAGAAACTGAGAAGAACAACAGATAGTAGTCTGTGAACAAACCAACACACTCTTTCACATAAGTTCATGAAAAGTGTAAACCTCAAGTATAAGATATCTGTAGTTAAAGGAACAGTTTGAGTATTTTAACATAAAAACAGAAAGATTAATGTGAAATGTCTCTTCTTTGTTAAAAATTAAGAAAGGTTCAACCTCCAGAAGAGGGGCAAGTGGATGTCAATATTCAAATTTTATCCGCCAGCAAATCACAATGTGTGTGAGGCTAGGTTTCTAGTTTCAACAACAGGAGACATTGAGAAAGTTGTGGTGGAGAAATTTGTTGTTTTAAGAAGTAAATTTTACTAACTAAATGTATCTGCCACAAGCCAAGCTAATTTAATTCAATTTCAAGTATTTCAGCTGCTGTCTGCTTAAACTTCTGTAGTAACAGACTTGCAGTGGAATTAATCAAATGTAAATGCGTCATTCTCCTCTCCCTGTCCTGTTAGGACCTGGACTCGTTCCTCACCTGGTTGGTCCAGACTCAGACAGCGGCCGCCTCAGACCAGCTGCCCAACGACCTAGAGGAGGCCGAGAAACTCATCAACAAACATGCTGCCCTAAAGGAGGAGATCGGACGGTGGGTTACCAACAGACAATGAAAGGCTTCTCTTGTTTATACATCACAATCTTATTTTTAAAATATCTTCCTAAAAGATCTTAAAAGACACATCAGGTGTTCAGAGAATATTGAATGGGTTACTGTTGTTTTCCATGCAGGTATGAAGAGGACTATGAGCGCCTCCAGGCCATGAACGAGCTGCTGGAGTCCGAGGAGGCTCCTCTCCCTCAGGCTGCCCTGCAGCAGTGGCTCCAGAAGCTCGACGTCGGCTGGAACAAACTGCTGGAGATGTGGGAGAGCAGGAGAGAGGTTCTGGTCCAGGCTCACATTTTCCATCTGTTCCTGCGAGATGTCAAACAGGCCGAGTCTTTCCTCAACAACCAGGTGAGACAATGACAATGACACTTGGTTTGTCAGTCCTAAAAACTTGGTTCAAAATATATCTTGAAAGCTGGATGGATGGTTTGCCCTTTGCTACTGATATTCATCGTGCACACAGGATAAATCTGCTTATGATCATCTAATGTGTCAAAGTTTTTACAGTGTGAAATATGGCCAACACCAGGTGACATGAAAATGCTGTGTAGATGACGATACATTATTCTTGATGACTTTACTACCTTTAATCATTATATGACTGTCTTTCTATGTTCAGTGATGTATTCCCATCAACTGCTCGATGTGCACCTTAGCAAAGCATTCTTTTTGTGCTCCAACCCTGTTGCATCATACAAATCTGCTTGACTTAAACATCTGAACAGTCTTTTATGCAACATTAGAGAAGCTAAATGCCAAATGAAAGCAGCTGCTGTATGCGACATGCATGATGTGCTTTTATGTTGCAGTTTCACCTTTTAGGTGATTTTTCTTTGAGCTTGTCTGGCTGTCACTAAGGCAGAGACAAATCCTCCTTCTCTGTGCTCATTTTTCCCTTTTCATCTTATCTTTTCCTCTGATGGTGGCAGACCAGAGGGAGCAGTATACTGCACACAAAATCAGTAGAAAAAAAATATGCAGCTAAAACAGTTGTCAATTAGATTTCACTTTTATATATATTTTTTGGGGGGCAGAAATACAAGTATGCATACATATGTAATCGTTAGCATAATGAGGGACAGAAAAATAAACATAGTTACAGAGACTCCCATCTTAGAGTCTTACACTGTTGTCTGTAATTACTGTACCTTCCTTCAAGTACTTGATATACATTAAGGTGCATTGTGAGGTCAATATCTGACAACTTTTTGGGGGATAAAACCTGTTCTGCTTTTGTCCTTTAGTCGAATCACATGATAATGATGGTGACAACGGATAAGTCATATCACATCACATAAACATCCTGGTGCCTTCATGAGCATCTGAACAGGCCAAATGCTGCTTTCTGACTGCAGCAGAGCATCAACTGGACTGGGTGTGGTCGGCTTAGCCCTGCCAAAGTCAGCTCTGAGATACGGAGAGAGAGAGAGAATGAGAGAAAAGAAGAGAGGGTGTGTGTGTGTGTGTGTGTGTGTGTGTGTGTTTGTGTGTGTGTGTGTGTGTGTGTGTGTCAGCAGGAGACTTTTTGCAGAGTGTCCCTGTGTTATGTGATATTAGAGCAGGAGCTGTCAAGGCAGCAGCATCCAGTAACTTTAGATCTACATTGTGGAGGAGGAATTGTTGGCAGCCTCCTGATACTCACGTCTGTGTGTGTGTGTGTGTGTGTGTGTGTGTGTGTGTGTGTGTGTGTGTGTGTGTGTGTGTGTGTGTGTTAACAATATTCATAATGATGGTATTTATAGGCTTGTGTAAATTATACTAGCCTCTTATTGACTAAATTCTGTCCATGATTCTTAAGTTACTGTACAAGTATTTGTTCTGCAAAGATCAAACCTCAGATCTTATTTTGATTTAAAGAACGCAGCAGTGTCATGAATTAACAAGTTCCATGAATAATTAGCTGATTAAGTCCAGCTTTTAAAGAAATACCCCATCTCATTTTTTAAGTTAGGAACAATATTTAGTACCTTTTGAAAGTAAATTTAGATCTAGTCCGTAGTTTTACCTAGAGTGATGATTATTAGAGGTGTGAATCTTCACTGGCCTCACAATTCAATTTGATTATGATTCACCTGTCAACGATTCGAATGCACGACAATTCTTGATGCATCTTGATGCATCTCAGTGTATGGTATCCTCAATTCCTGTCCTCCATCCTCAAACATCACGAACATGACTGTTGCACACATCTATCTCAGAGACGGACAGCTGACTTGACCGTGCCTCTTCAATTCTTGCTGACAAGCTGGGTTTGCCTTATTCTTCATGGCTGTAGACATTAGCTTCAGGTGAAAACGGCTAACGTGGTTAGTAATTGTTGTGAGGCGGTGTGTGTCTCCTCCAGTATGTACTTCCCAACAACTTCATAATTCTGAAATGTCCTCCAAATTGTCCACTTTCAAAAGACTGGGTGAGTTTTTTTGATCACTCACTGCTGATCTCTGCCTTCCTCAGACATATCTCTTAACATAAGTACTGTAAGCCCCCAACATTCAAAGCATGAAATTGACGTTGCAATGAAACTTCATTGTCCAGCCAAGGCCAGAAAATCAACAATCAACCCAGGCTGCAATTATCTCTGCATGATTATCTCTTTTCTTTTATAATGTGTCAAAGTATTTTCCATTGCCCCACTCCCATTAACCATTCTTAGGAATTTACCATCAGCGTCTTTGATATTGCCATATAAATATGATTGCAGCACATTTCCAGCTCTACAGGTTACCCTGTGTCAGACCCTGATCTTGTAGTCTGCATTGCTGTATTTAATCTCAGCATCACATGCGCAGAGGTTTGTTTTTCTCATCTAAAATGTCAAAGGCAGAGCTGCCCTCGACTCCTGTGTGTGCATGTGTGTTGGCCAAAAGGTCCCTTTTAGTCTGATATTAGATCTTTACCAGGGACCAGCTCTCCATAGTAGCCTGGGGCTTGATTTAGAGAGAGCAGCATTTCTTCTTCAATAAGCATCAAAGACGTTGCAGGCCATAGACCTCTGTCTGCCTCTCCCCGGTTGTTTCTCCCTTATTTTAATTCATTTTCTATCTATCCAGAGGCCATATACATTTGTAATGATATTAGTGGTTTCAGTAGTTTTGTTTTAAAATGTCATCATTTCACATTTTTTTCTTATCTCAAGATATTGATAGACTAAAATTAAGTAGCTATTTTTTCTGGAATAATGCTGCTACCTTCTCATAAAAGGGCAAATGCAAAATAATCATTTAACAGACAAATTGATTAATAATTTAGTCTATTAAATGAGAGACGATTGTGACAATTACCCTCATAATTTTCTAAAGGCCATGTAACGTCTTAAAATTGTTTGTTTTAGATCAAATGATTGAGAATGTTGGTTGGTTTGAACCCCAAAACTGACCCGTTAAACAGACTTCGTTATATGGTTTAGTAGATAAATGAACCAATATCGGGCTTAAATTTCAAGAGTTGGTCTTATCTATTTGCTATTTTTTGTCAATTGTTGCTCTTTCTTTTTTAATCTCCTCCACTTAATCAGTTCCTGAACCAAGATATCACCTCACTGTATCCACATGTTCGTTCTTTAGGAGTCAGCCCTTGCTCACGTGGAGCTGCCCACCACGGTGGAAACAGTCGAAGCCGCCATCAAGAAACACAAGGACTTCACCACCACAATGGAGCTGAACCTGCACAGGATCAAAGCTGTGATCGAGGCCGGAGAGAGTCTGATCAGCCAGAGTAACATCTACTCTGAACGCATCAAGGAACGCATCGACACCCTCGCCAACAGGTACCGCATACAAACAGAAAAACAAAAGGTATACGAAGAGAAATAAACGAAATTATTTGGATTAAAGCACAAAATGTTCATTTTTCACATTGACAATTGTGAAAAAAGTAGTTTTCCCTCTTGCTCTGTCTGACCTTCAGTAGTCTTACCTGCCTTAATTAAATGTTGTATATCTTCATTCAAGATTTACTTTTGTCTCTGTTAAACAAAGTACAAACTGCAGCACCCTGCACTGTCCTCGCTGTACGTTGAACTGATTTTAAAGCACAACAATCTAAGCAGCAGCTGCCCAAACACAATACAACAATAATAAAAAGAAAAGTGAAAGCTACAGAATCCAAAGCAGAGGGAACCCCAAGTATAAATGAAACAAAACACTGAAAACAGAGCTCGGTCTGTTAAGTCCAGAAGTGACATCTGACCATGAAATCTGTGTGATAGCTGAACTGGTGGTGTGTGTGTGTGTGTTGGGAGGGGGTTGGGTTATTGTGTGTGTATGTTTCCAACAATAGCCATGTGAAGACCCATATGGTTTTTAGATTTAATTAACATTAATTAACTCATTGGACGTTTACTTTTCATCCATGGGGATAAATAAATGAGCACAGTGCGACATTATTATTTTGATATATTAAATTCTGGTTCTGTTATAAACCATTTCACGTTTATTACATGAATTAAGGTATTTTTTTATTTCCGGCACAAATGATATCAAATGAAATGACTCCATCTTTCACTCTTTCAGGGGAAACCAGAACCGAGAGCTAGCGCAGCGGTGGCTGGAGAAACTGAACGACCAGTGGGAACTTCAGAGGTTTCTTCAGGACTGTCACGAGGTAGGAGGCTAACAGACTGGTTGTACTGGTTGGTTAAACTCTTTGAGACTTGAGAAGGTCTAATGAGTGGATTAAATCGGTTCAAGAGAAAAATAAGGATGGTAATCTCTTTGTTCCTTTTTATTACCATAGCCAACTTCACATTT
This sequence comes from Pagrus major, assembly GCF_040436345.1. NCBI lineage: Eukaryota > Metazoa > Chordata > Actinopteri > Spariformes > Sparidae > Pagrus > Pagrus major. Next base: position 4,003,689 of record NC_133216.1, on the reverse strand, counting down.
TGGTGGCCTCTAGTGGCAGCACAAGATTACTGTTTTAATTTTTATGAACTTCATTACCCAGAAAGCATCGTAGCTGCGTCACTAAAGTTTGACCTCCCTTTCACTCCTTTGTTTCTGATGGGAGAAAAGAAGTTTGTCACTAGTGTTTAAATGTTATCAAGTTTGTTTTTAAAAACCTTGAATGACTCACAATGAGATTTAGTCATTTTGTCATTAATTGACAGTGTCTACCCTCCGATGTAATCACTTGATTTAATTATTATAGCCTTTTAGTAATTTGTCAATTTGTCATTTGTCATGTGTTCATGTGTAAATATGATAGTCAGAGGTGTTAAGTCGACTCATGTCACTTGTTTAGATGACTTGCAGCTTGACAGAAAATAAATGACTCAAGGCTCGATTTGGACTGGAATTGGAAGTTAAAGACTTGACTTGAGACATCATGACTCAAATGACTTTTTCTGTGTTCACTTTATATTTTCAGTTTAGTTTTTTAGGTTGTTTTTTTTTTGTCTGGCTGTCTATTTCACTGTTTAAAAGTGATGGGGAGACAAAAGTTTTGATTGAGAACAACATAATAACAATACTAATTCATTCAGTGCTTTTTGAACAGGTTAGATAAATTGGCCAATCATATCATTATTAGATAGGCACGAATACCTTGACTTTTCTCTTTATTAAGACTGGATACTGCAGCTAAGACTGCCCTGAATTGGTTCTTGACTTTTCTTAACTAAAGACTCGACACGACCTGTGATTTGATCTCACTTAATTTACACAAGAAAAAGTGACTTCGGACTTGCTTGACATTTGGACCAAACTATGAGTATTTTTATATACTTATATACTCATATTTATACATACTGTTTTACTCACATGGTTGCATGATCTCTGAGACTTTCTGTATTGTGAGGCTCACCAGTTTCCTTGTTGGAACTATCACTGATGTGGTCCAGCCGTGTTGCACGTGGCTCACCTTTGATCACTCCTGCAGTTATTGCTCTCTCACCCTGCGGAGACTCAGGCTTCTTTCTGGGCCAAAACCTTGTTTAGTTTCAGCAACTTTCTCTCTTTGGCTCTACTGAATAATTCAGCAGCACAGCTCCTCATCACTTATTCAAAGGAGGAAGAGTGTATCTCACTGTGTACGAGTGTCTGCGTGTGTAGGTGTGTGTGTGTGTCAGCCATATCCATCTATCTGTCTGCTCATACTGTACGTTGTGCGTGTCTGTAGAAATACAGTATGCATGAGGAGTCTTCCCCTCACTGTGTATGTGTGTGTGTGTTTGTGTGTGTATATGTGTGTGTGTGTGTGTGTGTGTGTGTGTGTGTAGCCTACAGTGGGCGAGTGACACTGCGTCAGTCTGTAGGAACCTAAGCTCTCAGCTCTCAGGGTGTGTTCTTGCGTTCAGTCCAGGCTGCATCCTCGTGTTTCCTGCTACTAACCGCTGCTTTACATTCACTTGCCAACAGTTTTACACCGAGCTTTATGTTGTCAAATAATTTTGTTGTACACAAAATGATCACATCTAGAGTTCATATTCTTTCAGCTGGTCTTTATGGGTAGAATTATGACACACTTTTTTAAGAAGTTCTGTACTTCAAGTACAAATTCAAGTTACTTTGATTTTATGCAACTTCATACTTCTGCCCCATTACACCTCAAAGGCAGATTTTGTACTTTGTACTCCACTACATTTAACTGACTGCTTTAGTTACTAGTTACTTTTTAGATTACAATTTTTCATACCCTTCTTGTCCAATGTAAACCCTTTATCTACAAATTTGGTGATTTTTAATGTGAATGTTTGTTATGTACTCAAAGTGTTTGTGTTGAGAAAATTCTCCTACTACAGAAATACTTCCTTTACTCATATAGCATTATTTCTGTTAAAATAGATTCATTAGCAGATCAGTGTTATTTATTACCAAATACAAAACCACATTTTCAAGTGTTTTTTTAGTTATTTGCTAATTACTCCAGCAGTACACAGATACGAGTAAACAGCCTCATGGGCTCTCAGTTGACTTGGTGATTGGACACAATTTTGTAACAAACTTTAATATTAACGCAAATTCACTTACTGGAGTCTTGAAAAAATACAAATAAAAAACACTCCACAGTATTTTTTTCCCCCTCTTATATAATCTTCATAGTCCCTATTCAACCTGTCCCCATCTCAGTACAACTCCATCTACAGGACCAGAGGGCACTGAAGGGGTGAACTCAGTTAGAGTTCATACTGTAGCTTTTCACCCAGATTCACCTCCTGGTGTGTTTCAGGAAAAGAGCAATATGTATGCCCAAAGGCTGCTTTGCTAAACACAGTGTGTCTTTATATAATAGTTGTAACACATGCAAAGTCCCTTTGTATGCATTAATCACAGTTTTGAGCCTGTTTGTGCTTTTCTTCTGTCAATTCAGACATTACAGAAGGTAAACAGTGTTAAGACCATTTTCTTTTTCTTTTCTTATTTTAGATATTGAGCCAAATGATTATTCTTCTTTTTAATCCATTTCTCTTCTTTATCTATTTTTTTCCCATGTAGCAGAATAACACTTTTCCTGGACTCAACAGGTCACGTAATTTAATCATTTGTATGTACATTCATGTTGAAGCTGGTAAAGGTGGTTTAACAGCTTTATATAGGGTAGCTTGTGAGTTTCCCTTCAGGGTAGCCAATACAGATTTATCTTAATGTACAATATTACATCAAAATGTATTTGTTGATCATATTTTGCAGTAAGTAAAATCTGCAAAATATCTAGTACCTTAACTTGTCATATAACTGTCGTGGAGTAAAAAGTCTAATATTTGCTTCTGAAGTGTACTGGAGTAGTATAAAATATTTAGTAGCAAAAAACAGAAATACTGTACTGTACTTGAAGTACGGCACTTGAGTAAATGTACCTAGTTACTTTCCACCACTGATTAATCAATTATTTTTGATTTACCACTCGAAGATTTAGTTAATCAAATGTCAAAAAATATCCATCATAATTTCCCAGATGTCAGTGTGACATCTTCAAAAGATTTTGTCCAATGAATAGTCCAAAACCCAAACAGATTTGATTTATAGTGACACAAAAAAAGAGAAAAAGACAAAACTTGTTAATACATTTTCTGTTACTTGAGTAATTGATTGGATTAATGTTTCTAGTTCCACACTTTCTCATCAACTTTACTGAATCTGGGCGCTTTTGTCGACACATGCCGGGTTTTCTAGAGATGTGCACTGAAACCGCTGGCTCAAATACATGAGGTCTGATGACGAGATGATGAGGCTACAAATCCTCCCCTCTCCCTCTTTGAATGTCCTCTTCTTCCCTTCCCACGTCAGACAAACTTCTCTATCTCCTCCTCCCCCTCCCTCACTCATCTTCATTCATTCTCCACCACCCCTCAGCCCCCCAACACACACTCCCTCCCTCCTCCTTTTCCCTCATTCAATTCATTTACAGTCTCAAGGGGGGCATCAGGCTGTGACCCTTCATGACCTCTGCAGTCATCAGACCTGTGTGTAATGTATGTGTGAGAGCGAACCTGTGTTTGTGCACATGTGTTTGTAAAAATCCTTATGAGTGTGCGCGTGCTCACTACTGTTTCTTGTTGGCCTCTGCTTGTAGGTGTGTGTGAATGTGTGAGGCATGTTTACACATGTTAGTCGGCATGTCCTTACCCGTCTGTGATTGTGTGTGATGGCTTCAGGAAGAGGTGACAAACGGAGGGGGCGTTAGACAGACATCCAACCCCCGTCCTTTAAAGGAAAGAGGAGCAGTAAATCTATCAAACTACAAATACATCATTCAGGATAAATCACTGCTCTGTCCAATCCTCTACTGTCTGTCTTCCCACTGTCGCCCCTCCTCTTTTCTTTCTCTTTTGCTCTGTCCAAACCTCTTCTGTGTCTCTCTCTCTCTCTCTTTTCTCTCTGCTTTACCACTGCAGCAGCGTCAGGCAAGCTGGAGACAGAGAGTACAGCTGCCTGGGACTGCTGCAGAGAGGAAGGAAGGATGGTAGAGGGGGTTGGTGTGTGTGTGGTGCAGGAGGGGAAGGATGAAACAAAAGCAGCTGTAGAGGAGTCGAGAGCTTGGCTGTTAGTGGAGACCGGCGTGCTTCAGTCCCCCCAAACATATCTGATGTTTTTCAGCCTTTCTTTCCCTTCACACTCATTTTGACACCATTTTAAGCCCACCTCCCCCCTCCACCTCCTCCAGCTCAGCATCATTAGCCGTGACCGGTGAGCCTAGAGGCGCTGCCTGAATCCCCTGCCCCCAAAATCCCAGTCTTTTGCTCCTCCCTCTCCTCTCCTCTCCTCCTCCTCCACTTCATCTCTCCTCCAACCAGCCAGGCTGCCTGCTCACACACTTGCTTGCCCACTCGCTGAAGGTGTGAAGCAGGGGAGGGGCGCCCATGCACCGGCTCGGCTGCCAGCCATTTTATTGTTTTGGGGAGGATGATTTTTTTCTTCTTCTTCTTCTTCTCTCACTCATCCTCATTCTTGCCCTCTTGCTCTTCACTGATCCGCCCCTGCCCCTCCTCTCTTTCCTGGTTGAGCGTACAGCAAGTCCTCGGCAACACAAGGAGAGAGAGAGAGAGAGAGAGAGAGAGAGAGAGAGAGCGCAGACTCAGTTTGAAGTCTCCAGTCTGTCTCCTCAGCCTTCTGTATTGTTGTTGTTATTTACCCTCCTGCTTGGCATTCTCCTTTCAGCAAACCTTTTGTGTCGCTGTCTCCAGAAGACGCTTCTCTTTCTGTCTAGCTCTCTTGTAGCTTCCTTTCCTCATTCTCTCTCTCTCCATCCGACTCTGCGGTGAAGAGCGTCTTTGCATGTGTGTGACGGCAAACCAGCGAGGATGCGGATACCAGCGGCTGCCTGCAGCTGCCACAATCCCGCGGGCTGTTCCAGTTAAACGCCGCCGGTAAACGGGTTACTCGCTTTACGGTTGGGTTAGGAGAGAGGGACAGAGGTGCAGGTGGAAACGTTGCATGCAGGTGTGAGGATGATGATGACGGAGAAACGAGGGTGCTGATGCTGACCTGAATTTGTTGGTGATGCTGTCAGCGCAGGCGTGAGGTGTTTCACTGTGTGTTTGCCTAACACAGACAGATTTTACTCTTTGATGGAGAGTGGAGACGTGTGTGTGTGTGGGGCTCTCTACTGTGTGGGTATGTGTTAATGCTGAGGACACTGATCTGTTGTGTTGTGTGTACATGTGAATTCTTGCGGCCATGCTTGTTGGTACACGTGTGTCTGCCTACATGTGCCTGCTGTGCGTCATTAAATATTCATGTCTGTGTGTTTGACCTTGTATTTCCCACTGTATGTGTCACTGGTGTGTTTATCTACACTATCTCTATCCTATTTATATTTAGCTTTTCCTCATAACAGAAGCTAATGAAAATGTTCATGTATGAATTATGATAATGTACTGTAAGTGTGTGTGTGTGTGTGTTTCTTATGCAATCAAACAAATGTGTCTCAATTTCAGTGTGTGTGAGTGTTTTGGTGTATCCAAATCTTTTAAAATGAGAATTCAGTCCATGCACACCAACAGGTATTTAGGGCCTGGCAATGTATCGATATTATATCGTTATCATGATATGAGACTATATATCATCATAGACTTTGGACATTATGATTTAGCAAGATATGACATAAGCGTTGTCTTTTCCTGGTTTCCTGGTTCATCATAGTAATTGATACACCAGCGGCACTGTCAAGGCTTTAAGCAGTGTTAGCTAAGTAGGCTAAGCAATAATATAGTGTAAGAAGTATTAATTCTAGAAAGTCGCTAACCTAGATCCTCATGAACGAATGATTTGCTGTACCAAAGAGTGAGGATTAGCGTTCAGTTAGCATGGATTATACCAATTTTGGTGAAGTGACTGGACGTGCAGGAAGTCGTGCCCATACTGTAAGTTATTTACAGTATGTACACTCATTCAATATTGACACCTCTCTCTCTTTCCCACTCCTCTTCTCTCCCTGTCTCACTTGCACAGCTGGGGGACTGGGTGTGTGAAAAGATGCTGATGGCGAGGGACAGCAGCCGAGACGAGACCCAGAAGCTTCACAAGAAATGGCTGAAGCACCAGGCCTTCATGGCCGAGTTGGCCCAGAATAAGGAATGGCTGGATAAAATTGAAAAGGTGAGTGCTGTTTTTTTCCTTCCCCTGAAGACACAGATTTGGTACTTTTATTTCTCTTGCTGTGAAGTTTAAATGGTCACTCTGATGTTCAGTGAGGTTTCTGCCCTTTGGCTCCTTGGAACAGGAGAAAATGCCATTGTGGAACATGGAATAATGCCCATGTGTATTTTATTATATAGTATTTGTGATTCTTATGACAGTAACACTGTGAGGAGGATGACAGGGTAGAAAAGGAATGGCATGAAATATTGGTTTGAAAGTGAAATCAAACAAGTAATTTACTTGGACTTGGACCCAATGACCTTATGTGATAATTTGTGTAATGACTTTGTAGATAGTTCATATTGAGAAAGGACCACAGAGTTGGGCAAAAAATGAACACGTCATCTGAAAGGTCAATTAGCAGTATTTGTCAGACATATTTGTAGACTATTCCCCTCAACAAAAGTACTTATTTTGTAGGGTTTTTTTACCAATACTTCTGCAATCTGTGCACAGGTGATTTGGCACATCTGAAGCTTTGTTTATCATATCTTGCTTCGAATAGTCACATGTCAAAATGCTGAATACCAGGCTTCTTTGTGGCATACTATATAAAGTGTCGGAGATAAAGTCTATACACTATAATTATCAAGTGTTCACATTATTATGTCAACTTTGAGCCAATTTCCCTTCAGTTTAAAGTCTGCAGTTTAAAAAGTACTTAATATCAAGCGATTGATAACAAAGCTGTAGAATAAATAAAAAGTTACATATCTTCATATTTAAGGTATACTGTAAATGCTAGCTTGCCTACTGTGGTATTTTAAAATGTATTTATCTTATTTTAAAGAGAAAAGTGACCCTATGTCCCTTCAGGCAGGAATCACTGATGTAAACAAAGCTTGGACATCAGTCATCAGAGTTGCACATCCTGTCTCTACCCAGTGTCAACTGTTTTATACAACTGTCCTTGGCAAAACTGTCCTGGCAAAAAGTATTACAGAGGGTTTTTAAATAGAGGGGAGCTCTGTAACCTTCACCACTGCTCTGTCCCGATAGGATCTGTTTCATATTAAGGAGATTTATACAGCACAGCAACGTCTTGTCTGAAGCTGCAGTCGACACAGACGTAATTGGGTTATCCAGTGTTTCCCCAGCTACACGTCCAGGTTTCACTGGGATGACTCTGGGCTGTTGTGTTCACACGTCTGACTAGCTGCAGTGAATCTGGATGTGTAAGATCATTACTGGTTAGTAGATCTGTAGTTCAGTGCCAAATTCCCTCAGGCCACCTGTAACTCATCGCTGATCTGTGATCTTGTTTTAGGCAGTCTCACTACATGGCGTTGTGTGTGAGCGTGTTATGTTGAAATTCTACAAAAAGCCTATCAAACTAAAGCTACAGGAGGCTTTCTGATGCTAAAGCTAAATATGCCTCTAATACACGCCCATGCTTGTCTTTCTGACAGGTTGATGTTGTTTCAGGTCATCAGATGATGTTGACAGTTGATGGCTAGCATTCAGCAGCTCTCTGTGCCTGTCAGTATACAAAATTAGATATTATATGTGATGACTCTTCAGAGTGAGTAACAGTGAGTGGCTGCTGAGAGAGTTTTGACAGGACACATGGATGCTAATGAACCCATATTGGCTGCTGTAGAAATGTGAGTGTGAAGTTTAGCAGGCTGTAGTTTTGTCTGAGCAGGGTATGATATAAACACATCATGACAGTGCATGTGTTGTGAGGAAAGCCAAATAACTACTGTATTTCTACTGAATAAACACTACATTGACACTACATTTATTATCATAAAGCGTAGCACTTGTGCTACGATCAAAACCCTTAAATATTGCGACACTAAATGCCAGTTTTCATTCATAATATGTTGCAGACAGTCTGTGGCATAATGGCTCGATGCTCTGCAGTCTCATCCTGGGCAGGGCTCAAACTGAACTCCCCTGATGGGAGCAGAGTGATGGAGCCAAGGCACAACACTGCGTTGTGTGTTATCTGTGCATATACTGTAAACCTTTGATACCGTTGATACTTTCAATTATCGATTAGTTGAAAATGAATCAGCCACTATTTCAATGATCAGTTTATCAAACAAAAATACTAGCCATTTGATGGCTGCAGCCTGCTTTGACTTTGTCACTAAAACCAGGTTTTTCAAAGTCTGAGGCTGTGGGCCAGCTTGCACTGGTTATTGCAGTAGTTAGAGTTATATTTTAATTAAATGTGTACAGTGAAGATCATCAAACATCCACCCTAAGAAAATGTGGCAGAAAAATGAAAATAATAATGATAATCATGAAGGTATATCTGCCACAGCCACTAAAAGATGACAGTTATTGTTTTCATGTCCACAAAGGTAACTTTTCAAAACAAAACAACCTTTGCTGTGGGATTTCTGGTCGTCTCTCTGTCCTCTTCCAATCAGCTCGCTGATCACTTTAATATTGTGGCCGTTGGCTATGTGGGTAGGCAACTTCACCCACTACTGGCCTATAAGCTGCTCATTATGTGTAATTACTGTATGCCTGTTGCTGAGAACCCAGTGATTTCACTTTATTTCTTCTCCTATAGTGGGCTTTGGGAAGTTGGTGTGTATGTGTGTGTAGTGTGTGTAGTCTTGTGCATGTTAGCAAGTGTGTGCTTGTACTGTATGCCTATATCATGGGCATATGATGTGGAGGAAATGACTGACTGATGTGTAATGATATACGTACAGTGATATAATGTAGTAGGAGCAGCACAGCGAGGCCTGAGAGCACCGAGCTGTTTCCATTATAGATTCATAGGTTGGCTGACTGGAAAATGTTTATCGGAGGAGAGAAAGAGAAAGACAGAGACAGAGGAGAGCAGCAGGAGGAGAAACACTGTGGTATCTTTTTGTATCTTTTTGTATTCTTATAATGTCTGTAAATGATAACAATAGTTAAATGTAAGGTTAATAGACAATAATTGTAGGTTCCTAGTTTGCAAAACTAAAATTAGCCAGTTTAAACTGGAAATAGTTTATTGCTTTAACTTATCATAATGAAATAAATGGCAATAGAATAACAACACCATCTGTGTTTAGCTTGGTTCCCTATAAACCTCACTTTCACTATTGTATTTTGTCTGCTACCGGGCATAAAATCTTCTGGGAAAATGAAGGCTGACTGGTGATCCACGCTTTGTCCTGTGTTGTTCGTAGCTGTTATTCTGAAGAAAACGGATATGATCCAGTTGTTCAGTTGTTTAAGTAAAAAATATAGTTATTTTTGTTGATTCTGGCATACCCTGTCGACATATCGAAACAAAATAAACTTTGTTTAAGTGTATAACCAGCAGACGATGGAGCAGCTTTGTCCTCAGTGAGACTCCTCAATTCATCCTCAGCCCTCTGCCATAAAAAGTAGTTTTCATTTTATGACTTTTCCAACCTGGTGATAGGCATTAAGAATAGCTTTGATAATTATTCAGATATAGCCAGTTTTCTCTCTGATGCATGTAGGTCATATGGAGGCATCAGCTTTAAATTTAACTCTTTTGTAGCCAGTTAAAATGTCTTTGTAGCATCTTTAAATAACGTAAATAAATGGCATAATTACTTTTCAAATGACTAATTACTGGACAGCTGTTCAATAGTGGCTTTGGTTGTCTGTAAAAGACAATCTGCTGTTGTTCTGATATTAAAAAGAGTCCATTGTTGTTTTTACGCCCACAAGCTGAAGAATTATCAGAATATTGTGAAGTGCATGTCTTTGTTTGCATCTTTACATGAAAGACTGTAACTGGCAGACAATAAAAAAAACAATAACAACCTACTCAACACTTGTCATACCATACACTGCTCAAACAAAACTTAAAATACTCTCCTCTTTTGGTTTATTTTTTTTATAAAAACAAGCCCCATTTGTTCCGCAAAAAGCCCAGCTTGCAAGCCAACAACAAAATCAAAGGTGTTAAGAGTGTGGAAACTTCCGTGAAGCCTGTTCAAACTATAGGACAGTGACCGTAACCAACATGTACTTAAAATACGCTCAAAATCTAGAATTAAATATAATTTTGAAGTTTGACGTAATTGTCAACAGAGATGGAGAAAAAATGTGCCCACATTAACACGTTTCACATGTATCTGAATGTTACCAAAAAGTACCATGATCCTGCGTGATACGGAGGTGCTCAAAACTGAGAAGATGATGCGTCAGACAGCATTTTTGTTTTTAAGAAAGTAGCATTATGGTGCAGATAAAGGAATAGGCCCATTAAGACATTTGTGGCAAGGAAAAGTTTGTGTTTGTTTACTGTGTATGTTGGTCTTTGTGAGGACCAATTTTAGGTGTTGACAAGGAGAACATTTTTAGAAAGTTTGGCTCATCATTACCTCTTCATAAAAGTGTTCAAGGATCCAGACTTAGTTTTAGGGTTAAGGATAAAATTAGGTTGCGGTTGGAGTTCGATGTTAGGTAGTAAATATATCATGCCTGTTTGATCCTCACGGGTGTGGAAGTACAAACGTGTATTGGTGCGTATCCAGCTCTCGTGATCCCAGCTCATGCTCTTAGGTAGCAGACTGTAGTCACACCGGGCCGTCGAGCTGTTGGCAGACAGACAGAGTTTAGCTTTTAAAGTCGTACGTGGCAGCCATGTTCACCCCACAAGCCTGCTCCATGGCCGTTGCTTAGCAACGTGCATTTTTTTTGGAAGGTAAAATTAATAGGATTTGGCATCTTGTTATGGTAATGCTGATAAGGATTTGTACCCATCGCTGGCTACTGTTAGAAACATTGCACTGTCCAGTAGCACTTAGATTTCATTTAAACAAGATTTAAGAAAAATTGCAGTTTTACAGTCGAACCACAATAAAACCGATTAATGGAAATCTCATCTTTTAATCTAATTACCAAAATGGACTCATCTCATCCCTGTAATTATATTTCCCCAAAGAGTGTTGGACAGTTCTCTTTGCAATCACAGGACTTTCATGTGTTATTTCTACCAAATGTTTGAACATAGTGGGAAAAGGGCTTTTAGTTATTCTGCACCCTCAGACTGGAGTATTCTGCAGAATGCTTTAAAACTCCATGATCTGATTTATTTGTCTGCTTTTATATCTGTTTTTAAAGACAGAGTTGTTGGAAATTGTGTGCACTTTGTTCCTTGAGATGTAATATACTGTAACACTATTTCAATGGGACCTATCCGGGTTAAATTATGGTTAAAAAAAAAATATTACAGGGTTGGAATATGAATCCTGATTGTATTAGTTGAAAAGTAAAAATCAGTAGTTATTGTATTATTTTAGAGCTGATTGTGGTCCTGTCCTTTGTGGTACTTCCTGTCCAAACAGTCTGCTTCTTGTGTCCTGGTTGTGTCTCTCTGCTTGTGTCCTCTGAGAGTCTATTTATGCAATTGGGTAAGAATCCTTCTCTGGACGCTGTGAAGCTTGTTTTTAGGGTAGCGTCAGCCTTTTGTAAGGGTGCATGTATCTGTGTTTCACTCTGTACAGTCTGAGTAAACAGTGTGCAAGAGCTTCTTTTTTAGTCTTTGGTAGTTACAGAAATTTGCTGATAGTCTCATAGTTTCTTCTGTTTGTCCACCTGCATCGCCTCTTTATAAGAAGCACTTTAACCACCTATCTTGACAATTGATTGATTTGTTTTAGTCATTTTTCAAGCAGAAATCTCAAACATGCTGGTTCGTTTCTATGAGGATTTGTTGCTTTTCTTTGTCATTTATGATAATGAGTGAAGAGTTTTGGACTGATGATTGGACAAGAGAAGTCAATTGAAGACGTCCCTTCCAGCTCTGGGAAATTGTACTGAGTATTTTTCACATTTTTTTGACATTTTTGAACGATTAATCAGTTAATCTTGAAAATAATCGTCAGATCAATCAATAATGGACAGCCCTAAACATTAATGATATCCTACCTACCTACCTAGAAATATCTCCATCTTCTTCCAAGTGAACTGTTTTGTTTACAAAGACTACACATTTAACTACAGGAAACAGCATGAGACATGATCCATCATTATCAAATCAGTGATGTTTCTATTCCATTCTACCCCTGAAATTTCTACCGCTGTCCCAGTGACAACAACTCTTGCTTCAAACACAATTCAAACAATTCTGTCATTGATGGGAAACGAATATTATGACTGTAAAAATGTTACAGTAGAAAAGAATGCTGAAGAAAGGAGAAGTCCGAAACTGTACTCTCCAATCGTGGCTCAGCAGAGTACGTCAGAGAGGACGGGACACCAGGTCATAAAATTTTGAGATTTACAGTCTGATTTAGTCGGCGGCATCCTAGTTTGCTGTTTTGTTCTGCTCTTCATTCACAAACTGTTAGTTATGTGAGTTTACCATTGCCATTCAGGTGATGTAGCCTGTATGAGGAGCCATTAACAGTGTACCCTTGAGTAAGACACCATCAACCTGAATGACGACTAAATTCTTCAGTGTGCCGGTGTATGGGGAGATCCCAGCAGATTATGATGCACCTTGTGTGCTGTGTCACTTTCTGTTGTGACGTCGAGCAGCTGTCAGAGGCTTGTGCGACTAGTCTCCTCTTCCTGTGCTTGCGGCGGTTGCCAAGCAACAGCCGTCCAATCCCCTCTCCTTCCTCCTCGTCTTCCCTCCTCTCTTCGTACAGCTCATGTGTGAAGGTCATTCCTCCTTCCTTCCCCTTCTCTTTCTCTCTCTCAATCTTGATTAGCTCACCTTTAACTAGGGGACAGGAAACATGTCAAGATTTAACAGGAAGTGATGTTAAGTTTCAGCCTACAACAGTAGGTGTTAATGTAGTGTAGTAAAGAGGGCCGAAACCTAATGAGCTGAGGTTTGCAGTGTTGTGAATGTGTAATGTGTTGTTTAATCAATAACTCTGCTGTTCTGTCGCTGCAGGATGACTGGGCTTGCTTCATGGTCCAGATGAAAAACTCTGAATACATGTAGATTATATCTCTAATATGAAGCTGTGATGATGTTTATGAGTGAATGAATGACCTGAGTGAAAACTTCTGTACAAAACTTAAAGTAGAAATTCCCAAATGCAAGAATATTGTTGAGCCACTTGCAGGTTTCTGGTTTCCGACTTTTGTTTTTTAAACACGAAGACACGATGGTTGTAAAGATATGCCAAACGCCTAGTCATTCTGCAATGTCTGTAATGTAACTCTGCAGTGATTTAGACCAACAGAAGCTGGTGGCTGTAATGGCTGATTTGCTTCAGTTGCAGCAGATTGTGTTTGTTTGTGTATGTGAGTGTGTGGGGGAGTGTGTGAGTGCACAGTGAAAACAGCTTCTTCCCAATGCAGTTGCTCGCCTAAATCCAGTGGGCTTTTTGATTCCATCCCCTTCTCTCCTCTTACATTTGATAATTAATTGGCCTCATGAACTCATTAAGAATAACAATTGCAGCCACTGCTGCCCTGATCCCACTCTCACTCACTCTTTCTGTGTTATAACACACACTAGTGAAGAGATGGATAATTTGAAGTTAATAGACTGTGGCTAGGCTTAATACCTTTCTTAATATTTTAATGTTCTAAATATCTACTAAGCTGTGTGTTTTCTTAAATCCTTTATCCTCTGTGCATTGGGCATTTTTTTATATCTTAGCTTCAGTTTGTCAGGCTCAGCACTGCATTGTTAAACTTAACTTTTATCAGACTTTATTAGCCTCAGCTTTGCTTACTCTCTGCAGTGCTTAAAGCTGATATGCTAACGTTGGCAGTTACATCAAAGCACAGTTAATCATGCATGTTAACCACTGGATTTAAGAATATGTATTACGTAGTATTTAAGGTCGAGTGTGTAGGATTTAGCATCTAGCGGTATGAGTGCCCCTCAGACTCACCTTCCCCTATTGTGGCCGCTAAAAATGCTAAAAAAAAGTCTATCTCTCGATCCAGTGTTTGGTTTGTCTGTTTTAGGCTGCTGTAGAAAATTGGCAGTGCAACATGACGGATTCCATGGAAGAGGACCTGCTCCCTCTGTAGATATTACGGCAAATTTTAAGACAACAACACAAAAAGTGAATGTCTGCACCAAATTTTATGGCATGGTTTTTAGATTTCCCTTTTGAGAAGTGTCAGAATTACTGCTATTGCCATCAATAGGGCTAAGTAAAAATTATTTTAAGTCACTAACTACAAATAACATCTTTTGCTAAATGAATTGGCAAAACCTAAATTATAAATGCATGTAAGTGCACCTATCTCCTGCCTCACTCACAAAGCCCTGTGTGCATTAAGCTTTGACCTGTAGTTAGTGCTGGCTCTGCAGTATGTGAGATAGTGTGTGTGTGTAAATGGGGAGAGTGTGTAGGGGTGTGTGTGTGGGCGGGTGTGGAGGTATGTGTGGTGAGAACATCAATGGAGCAGTGATGATACCAGCACTCTCACCGAGAACAAATGTTAAACTGAGACAGAGATCTGCTGTTATATTTTTATTCTCTTTCAATCAATTCCAGTTTTATTTAGATACTTTGGCAGCGCTGCTCATGAAGAATTCACACCAATACTGCATATAGAGTTGGACTAAACTGAGGAAGACACAGAAGGCTGAAAGTCATGTTGTGTTCCTCTGATTTAAAACTGATTTTAGGGCTGTGTGTTATATGATTTAATTGAATACACGCAAAGTAGCTACATTTTCACAGACACTAGAATTCAAGGATTTTGAGAGGTTGTTGCATTTGTTGAGTCCATAGAGATATAGTGATGACTTGTCAGTCCACCCACAGAGAGCTGAAGGCCCACTCTCCCTGTTTTTGTTTAACAATATTTCCCATTATTGTAAGACATTATATTAGTCCATTCTGTTTATGTCCACAGTTAAATGTGTATCTGCTGCTTTTTTTTTTACTGCTAAAAACTGCACCATGCATAATTTGGATCAAAGACACAACAGTTATTTTCTAACATTCAACAACTACACGTGTTGGAAGAGTGCTTCCTTAAAAACAAACAAAAAACATATCAAACATGTCGCACAGTGATACTATGCAGGAGCGTCCTCTGCCAGCACTGCAACCCTGTTGTTAAGACTCTTATCACCCTAAGCAAGGTCTCCTCTGACTGGTCTTCTTGAATACTAGAAGGGTTTAAACTTAAATCTCTTTCCTTGATTTGTCAGCAAAGTTCTTACTGATTATTCCGTCTCAAAGATCTCAAAGCAATGTCTCTAATTTGGTGTTTAGAAGACTTCAGGTTTTAACAGTGACCCACGACAGTGAACATCTAATTTCTGTTTAAATTATTATTGTGTTTAAACTTTGTTGGTATGAGTTAACCAGCTCCCAGTGTCTTTATGTTTCTCTTTACTTATTTTAAGTTCGTATCAGATAGGAAGGTGCAGTGAAATGAAAGAATCCCAACAGAGTGTTTTGTCCTATACCTCCCAAATCCTGGAGCACTCTGAGCTTCTGAAGCTCTCAGTACAAAAAGACACTCAGGGGGTTGATAAAACAAAAGTAACATAAAAAAAGTTCAGTCGTTCTCTTCCTCCAGTCAAATAGATGCTTTTAAAGCAGCACAGAGGAGGACAGGAGGGCACTTTTTAGGTAGATGGGACAGTGTTCATCTCTGCCTCTAGCTGGTCACCTTCTGGAAAATATGTCATCTCCAGCTGTGTGTGTGTGTGTGAGTGCATATCTCTCGAACCTCCACTCTGTTAGCCAGAGCAGGCCGCTTGTATGTGTGGGTGACCGATCATGATTGCCTTTTTTGTATCTCTGTGTTGCAGCAACAGCACTTGTAATGAAACAGACAGTGATGAATTTAAAAAATGTCATTGGTACAGAGGTGAAATTGGGAAGTCCTGGACTAGGGTTGCAACTAAATATAATTATCTGCCAAATTTTTTCACAATTAATTGATTAACCGTTCAGTCTATAAAGTGTCCAAAAAATGTGACAAAGGCACATCACAATTTCTGTGAGCCCAAAGTGATGTCTTTCTATTGTTGCAGTCCAAAACCCCAAAGATACTTAACAAACTATCATTAATGACAAAGAAAAAGCAGC